>NC_140955.1:55671735-55821735 GCF_014529385.1 Adiantum capillus-veneris | reverse complement strand
CAGGCCATGATCAACATTATGTTTCCGACTTAGACAAAGATGAATGGGGGCCTATTTGGCGAGAAATAAGCGATGATTTTGATAATTCCCTTCCCCTTGAGTGGGAAGACTTAAGGGGAAAAAAAATTATCGTTTGGGATGGTAATCACCGTTTGAAAACTTGGATGCGCTTAATAAAAACACGTAAGTGATTTCTTTTTTGTTTAATGTAAAGTTGACTTGTATTACTCTATGCTTTCTAATTTTCTTTTTTGTTGTTGTAGAATTTTCAATGATAAAGTGGAGACATTGTTCTGTGAAATGTCAATTTGTCTTTGTTGATAGAAGTGCAGAGGGGGAGCTTATGCTAGCTTTGCGCTCTCAAAATGAGTAAGCACATTTGTTGTTTTGAAAGTTATTGCTATTACTTTATCGATGTCATTCTACTGCCATTTAATTTAAGATATTGTGGTTTAGGATTGGTAGAACCACTGTGAGCACAAATTTTGGGCAGGAGATCTTCTTGTTCCAAAAACTGGCTGTGGCAAGCAAAGATTCTTTAATGAAAGACTTTCCCCAAGATTGGATTCGATGGATAGAGGTAGAGCTTGCTTGTGAGAAGAAGGCATCTAAAGGGAGTTGGTACAACGCTCCTACTCTTTTATTAGCAATGCTCATATAGAAGGTATATTTTTTTTCCTTAAAGTACACTTTTTATGTAATTTCTAAAGCTTGACATTATTTTGTAAAATCTTACTCTTTTTTTTTCATTTGCTCTACCAAAAGAAGACTTTGACTTGTCTCTTATCAAAGAGATGCAAGAGATCAATGATCCCTCGATTTCACTGCCAGAAAAGGAAATGGTTGCTCGAGGAAGAGTAGAAAAAATATTCAAAGAAAGAGCTTATAAGGTAAACACTTTCTCTTCTCCCCGTTTCTGTTTGAATTTCTACAAAATTGTAAGTTGACATGTCATTTGAATTTGATATATTTGATTGAAAAAATTGATTTGATTTGATCTCGTGCTAATGTAACATAGATGTTGGCCATTGCCAACCCCGCCAATGGCCAAGGGTTCTTCTCTTTATTATTTAACTTCAATTGGATAAGAGAAAAGGATCAAGTGGGCCTTACAAGAGACAAAGTCCACTCTTTGGCAACTTCTAAAATATCACCAGAGAGGTAATAATTTTTGGATAAAAAATACACATGAAATCATCAAATGAATCAATGCATTTATGGTTTGTTTATTGTTTGCTCTATAGGAAAAAGGAAATATTGCACTCTTTGATGCATTGCCGTGTAGATGATGTTACTTCTGAGCGTTATATTAATGCAATGAAATTTAGAATGTACTTGTGTAAAGAGTGGTATTGGGGAAGTATCTTGAAGCAATGCTTGAGAATCAAAGGGAAAATGATTGAAGAAATGCCGGAGGGCTTTGAAGCATGGTTTCATCACCAATTGAGGGACCACATTGATAAAGCTTTTGTGGAGCTTTGGAGTAAGCTCGACACAAAAGAGTCGGATGAAAAAATTCCAGAGCTTATGGAATCTTCAAGGAGAGTATGATTCAGGTAATACAATTGATATCTTTATGGTTGTTATTCTATTTTTTACTTAGAGTTTGTATAATAAATAAGTCACTTAGGAAAGGAGCTCAAATAAAGTTAACTGCATTTTATGTAGATGGCTAATTCAGCTTTACGATCAAACTTTGTTGGAGAAGTTGCCAATTGTTGTTGAAAGTTGGAGGGACCTCTCTTGTGAGGAGTGTATGTATCCACTATGGATGAGAGATTATGGTTTGATTGCTTGGGAAATTGAGTATTGCCCTTGGTGGCTAGATTACACTCGAGGCACCTACCCACGTGATGAAGGGAACTTATATAAAGGTTATTTTTGGCATTTATAAAAACTACAAAATTGTTAAAGTGCTCATACTATTTAGATTATGTTTGTGAGAAATATATTTTTGTTTGCTTTAGAGCACGTTCTTGAAAGAAATGAAAATGGTATTGAGGAGATTGGCTCAGCTTCCAAGAAAGCCACCTCTTCGAAAAGAGTAAACAATAGTACAATCTCCTCTATAAAGAAACGATTGGATTTTGTTAGATCCAAGAAGCCCAAGAAGTCTCCCAAAAAGAACCAAAAAGGTGCTCAAGGCTCCACAGGTAAACTTGCTTGTATAGATATCTAGCTGTCACTTTCTTTCTACTCAACAATTCTTGATGAAATATTTTATTTTCTGATTATGCAATGCCTTCCATAGATTGTGATGTGAACGTTATTGGGAACATGCTAGATGTTTACAAAATTTCTCTCGATGATGAGAAATGGTAAACACATGTGAAAAGAAAGACTAACTATGTGTGGTGTGTGTTGTGAATGTTTGAAATACATTTATTTAATCGTATGCACGATCTTGGATTTTCTTCATTCAGCCCATGTTGATGGGGAAAAGAGCAATGAAGTGGCATCTCTTTTGTTTGCGGATTTTCCAACAAACTTTAAAGTTGAAAATTTTTCAGAGAACGAGGTATACATCCTTCAAAACCACAATGGACAGTCTATGATAGTTTTGGAACTTTAATTAAATTAACAATGCGTATTATGCAGGTCCCTCCATGGAATCAATTCTCTCGAAAATTAAGTAAGAAAGTGGCCGTAATAGCTTCAAAATATGTGGCAGACAATGGGTGGTACATCACCCTAACGTCCACTGATCACTTTGGCATTGTGTCTAGCCATGCCATCGAGATGGGATTCAAAATGATGCACACCATCCTTATTTTGATCCCCGATGGTTGTGTGCGAAAGACCATTGAGATTGAGAGAGTAAGTAAATTTATTTGTTGATTGAAAAGCATGTTTGTAGTTTTCTTCAATTAGATCACATTCTAGTTGTAATTTGTAGGTGGAAACACTATTGCTAGGATTGTTTTATCGTAAGGGTCAACGTCCTATCTACGATCGACGAGATGGAGAGAGCGTGGACAACAACTCTTTCGATGCCAAGTCCGGAATACTGGTGGAGCGCGTCGACGGAGAGTACATTGGAGGACACGCTCTTAGAGGTGCCGCCGAGCGTAGCTTTGACTTCTTTCGGTAAGAATATATGCTTCCTACTATGCATTATTGGACTATGTTACATAAAGTAAAAATACGCATATTTTTTTCTTTTTTTAGCTGGCTTGTGCGGACATTTACTGCGGAGCACACCTACATTGTTGATATGTTTTCTGGATGTGGTGGCTTGGGCAATGTTTGCGTTGAGTTGTCTAGACACTGTCTCTGCATAGATAGTGATCCAGAGGTCTTCCATCAACATCTTTCACGCTTCAAGGCTCCATGTGTACGTGCTATTTCAGCAGTTGATGCAAATAGCGATGAGGAGACTGATTGGCAACAATATGAGCCCGGATCACATTGCCCTTGATTGACATCAACATTGGTATTATCTATCATTTTTTCTAGTTTGTGATTTTTATGGAACGACGTGTGACCATGGTGTTTGGGTGCCACTTTTTTGGTATTACTGAAGACATGTTGTTGGTGTTGATCGTCCTTATCAATTCATCCATGATTTCATATTTATTATACTAAATAGAAGTTTGTTGAGAGCTTTGGATTTACCAAAGTAATATACCAACATATGATTTTTTGCTTATGTAATTTCTTCTTCCGGTGAGCATTCGCTGCTGCACGGAAGCAAGTATGGAATGGTAATTTTTTTAGTTTGAATTTTCATACCGTTATGCTACCGAAATTTTGATTGCTTATCAATATCATCATGCTTTTTGTTCATGTTTGAAAACATAATCATGATTTCACGTATGCAGAAAAGTTAGTCAAGCTTCACGGAAGCAAGTATGGAATGAAAAAAAAAATTGTTTGTATTTTCGCGCTGTTATGCTGTCGAAATTTTGATTGCTTGTGAATATAATCATGCTTTTTGTTCATGTTTAGAAACATAATCATGGTTTCATGTATACACAAAAGTTAGGCAAGCTTCATGGAAGAAAGTATAGAATAGGAAAGCTTAACAAAAGTTAGGCAAGCTTTCACAGAAGCAAGTATGGAATGGTTTTATTTTTATTTTTCACGTTGTTATGCTGTCAAAATTTCATTTGCTTGTCAGTATTTCTTTACACTGTCGGTCTAAGAATATATATAGTTTTATATATAATATTTATATTATATATATAATATCTTTTTGTTTATTTATTTATATGTGTGTGTTTATGTACATAAGGAGATCTTCAACTCGGTAAAGTGTTTTTAAGTACTTGTTTATACAATATATATAGTTATTTATACGTGTGTGTTTATGTACGTATGCAGTTCTTCAACACAGTAAAGTGTTCTTAATTACTATTTTATATGCAAGAGTCTATGCGTGTTTCATTACTTTGAGGTCTTCGCCCAAACAAGTACAACCATCAATATTTTTTAGATTCCTAGTTTCAAATTGGCTTATTAGGCATTCATCCTTGTTTGCAACAACACCTACATGGACAGGAAAGTATATTCTACTAAAAGTAGGGTAAATACTAAAGACATGCTCATCTTTTTCTTGCATTATATAAAAAACTCACATAGATTTTCTTTACATTTTTGGCTTTCAAGCAGCTTGTAGTTACATTTGACGATTCAGTTTAGCTACAAGATATCAACAATACCCTAAATTATGACAGATCTTGAAGATGTGTTAGTAGACCAGGCCGATTAAAAGTATCACAGCTACTTCAATAATAATAAGTCAGACAGAGACATATGAATTATTCTCGCCAAGGCACTGAAGAGTGGAACACCATCATATAGTTAAAATAAGCATCATATAATTAAAATAAGTTGTTTACATGATTACGTAGGGAATCAAACCTGCACGCACACACACACACACACAGTACAACTTGCATCACACTAGTACAATTTATCATGTGCTAGTGCATATTTATTTAACTATATTATTTAGTGCATAATTATTTAAATCTTGCCTCAATCTTCTACCACATTAGAGCCAGAGATGTCGACCAGGTTGATTGTGCGTTTGCAGACAAGCAAATGGTCAATCTCCACCTGTAAAGCGGAGCTTCGAGAGCTATCTATGTACCCCCATGTCTCCCACTTGCCCAGAGCTTCTCGCATTGTCTGAAATCCATCATTGAGTTCGTGGTCTCCGGTGTTGCGAGCGCGATTAAGGTGGTTGAACATCCGGATCGCCTTGTTTGTGTCACGCTCTCTTTGTGTAAACGTCTTCTTTTCTTCAAGGGGTGCGTTGGGGGGGAGTTTGTGAAGCTCTTCATGGATTTTTGCAACTACCTCATTACCAGTACTAGCATATCCTATAGGCATTGTATAAGTACAGGGACAATGAAAAAATCTCTCTTGATTAGCACCTCCGATTCACTTGTGTAGCATATGGTGCTTGCCTTGTAACATTTATATAGGCTAAAGCACCATGCTCTCAAAAAGCATTGATAGTGATGGAAGAGTGGCATGTGTTAGTGACATGAGGGGTCCCACGCAGCATATGCTAACTGCTAAATTGGAACGTGCAATAATATATGCATGATTTGTCAATATGAATATTATAATCGTCTACTACTCCACCACTAACTTTTAAAGTGGGGTGTGCAATAAAATATGCATGATTTGTCACTACGATTATTATTCCCCTATAATATTTATAAGCATCTAAAAGTGCAATGAGTAGACAACACTAACTGCCTCTCTAAGGGCTCGGGAAACACTATGATTATTATTCTTCTATGAATACTATAGGCATATAATAGTGCAATGAGTAACCACCACAAATTGCCTCTCTAAGGGCTCGGAAAACATTATTTGTGGACCCAGCTTTGGAACCTTTTCACACGCATATGAACAGGAAAACTCTCTCTCTCTCTCTCTCTCTCTCTCTCTCTCTCTCTCTCTCTCACACACACACACACACACACACACACGTGAGTAGAAAACGTGCACACAACCTCCTTCTTCACAACAAAACTCCACTTTCATCTCGATTAAAATGTGGGATATTTATAAAATATATAAATTAAACCAACACATAAACAATTCTATACCAAGATACTAAATGAAATAATTTGAACCGGCTTGAGAACCTTCTTGCCCAAACTTGAGCCGGACTTTTTTCATTTTGAACCTATCTTTCCTCTCTCCCCCTCATCTCCCACTCTCTCTCTCTCTCTCTCTCTCTCTCTCACACCCACACACACACACACACACACACACACATGTGAGTAGAAAACGTGCACACAACCTCCTTCTTCACAACAAAACTCCACTTTTACTTAACTCCACTTTCATCTCAATTAAAATGTAGGATATTTATAAAATATATACATTAAACTAACACATAAACAATTTTATACCAAGTTACTAAATGAAATAATTTGAACCGGCTTGAGAACCTTCTTGCCCAAACTTTAGCCGGACTTTTTTCATTTTGAACCTATCTTTCCTCTCTCCCCCTCATCTCCCACTCTCAGGCTCTCTCTCTCTCTCTCTCTCTCTCTCTCTCTCTCTCTCTCTCTCTCTCTCTCTCTCTCTCTCTCTCTCTCTCGTTGTCGGTACTCTCACACCCCGATACTATCTCTATTTCACAAGTATGTTTTTCTCTCTCCGTCTAATCCTTCTTCTCTCTCCTTCCCTCAGTACTTATTTAACATACCACAACGCCACCTTAGAGAGCATACATATGAGTGGAATCCATGCTTCTATAAACTCGAAAAAGCATCACCTATAGCAAAAAAACACGAATTGATTAACTCGCAAATAAAATTAACCCGTAAATAGACAAATGAAACATTTAATATGGTTGTTGGGGGAGAGGGAATTCACTGCCCTGCCACCAAAAAATTTTCATCTCAGGTGTCGCTATGAGAGTCACTATATTAGGCTCTGCAGCATCGCTATAAGCGTCGCTATTGATAGCCCTGCAACGTCGCTATAAACGTCGCTATATAGCGATGCCTATAGCGATGCTTATAGCGACTGCCATAGCGACGTTTCCTTATCGATGCTAATAGCGACTCTCTTAGCGACGCCAGGGGTTATAAAAACCCAGTGTATTTCCGTCGCTAAAAGCGTCACAAGAGCACACAACCTCTTGTAGTGCCAGACCAACTAGATCTAGCGGTGGGACGAGCAGCATCTATGTTGAGAAGACCAGCTTTCCAATTGCAGCTTCAGTATCCATCCCACTCGGAGCGCAGTGCTTGTTGTTCCTTCTGTGAATGTGTAAAAGCACTGCGCTTCGGGTGCGATGGAGACTAGAGCTACATCACGAAGGTCTACTCATAGAAGTTACTTGCCCCACCACTAAATCTAATTGATCGGGTGAAAGAGACGTTGAGAAGCAGTAGTAGTTCTTCTTAATGTCTCTTTCACCAGATCAACTAGATCTAGCGGTGGAACGAGCAGCGTCTATATTGAGTAGACCAGCTTCGCGATTGTAGCTTCAGTCTCCATCCCACTCAAAGCACAGTGCTCGTCGTCCCTACTTGTGAGAACAAACCTAGAGCATACGTACCTCGAGTGGATGCAAAGACCATTAAATACAATGACGCAATGATGCATATAGACAAAAATGGATAAAAAGCAACGTGAATACAATATACATTATAAAACGGAGCTAAATTGTTCAAAAACAATATTTATGGCTTTAAGAGGTCTCTCTCTCATCATGCCATTCAAATTCTCTTGAGGAGTACAAGGGACACCTCTAGATAATCTTTCAAGTTGTAAGAGAGAATAATCTTTTTATTAATCAAAAGAAAAGTGAATTTTTCCTACAAGAGATTCAATATTTAGGTCACATTATCTCTAAAGATGGCACCCGTATGGACCCAACAAAGTTAGAGATAATAAAAGGATGGCCTAATCCAAGGAATCCACAAGAGGTACGAAGCTTCATAGATATGTGTGCATACTATAAATGCTTCATAAAAGAAATTCTCACAAGTGTCCCTTGTACTCCTCAAGAGAATTTGAATGGCAAGCATCACAAGTTGCAATGTTGAGTCCAATGTGATGCTTGTGGTGATTGTCTTGGAGCTATTTTTCTTCAAGAAGGGCATGCCATAGCATATGAGAGTCAAAGACTCAACTTTGATAAGTGAGTATTGGGCAAATACAAAAAAGAGCTACTACCTATTCTATATGCCCTAAACACGTGGAAACACTATCTGTTAGGGACTCCATTCATCCTACAAATGGATCACAAAGGCTCAATAATTTCATGATGCAAACCAAGATCTCCAATAAACAAATGAGGTGGGCAAATTTTCTTTTTTAATTTAAACTTCATATTGCTCACATGGCTAACAAACATAATCAAGTGGTCGATGCACTTTCACAACGACCAAGGGTAAATGTGGTGTCTATAGCAACTCACAATGATCTATCTTCTACGATAGATGCGTATGCTACTGACTGGAACTCTAAGTACATAATTAAAGCCTTTGCAATAGGGAAGAAAAAAAGAACCATTCACTTTGAAGGATGTTTATCTTCCAAACGACAATAGGCTATGTGTTACTCACCCATAAAATAAGAAAGTAATGTATGAATCCCGTACTTCTCCTTATGCGGGGCAAAAAAGGATTCCATAGTCTACTCTTTGAGCAGTAGAAATGTATTTCTGCTGGTCTACCATGAAAAGTAAACATACAAGAGTATGTTTCAAAATGCATGGTATACCAAAAGTTGAAATTTGATCAAGGGAAGCAACTTGGATTGTTTCAGTCGATAGGCTTAACAAGCAAACACACTCTATGCTTGTCAAAAAGACTATTAAGGCACATCAAATGGCAACCCTCTTCAAATCTCAAATTTTCAAGCATCATGGCTTTCCAACACCCATAGTGTCGGACAAAGATCCTAGAATGACCAGTAAGTTGTAGAAGGGTCTCTTTGTGAATCTAGGAAGTGGATCAAATATCTCTTTCAGCCTATCATCCACAAACGGATGACCAAAGTGAAATAGCGAATCTAACAATTCTTGATATACTAAAAGCCTATGTCATGGAAGTAGATCAATGTTCTCAATGATAGAAGTACCTACCTCTTATAGAGTATGCGTACAATGATATTGTACATACTTCTATGAGGAAAAAAACTTTTAAGGTTAAAGAAGGAAGATCCAAAAGTCCCTTACTACTTAAAGTACATGGGAAGATATTCGCTGCCGATGAGTACAGTCGTTACCAATAGCATCTTCTCAAAACATTAAAGAGGCTATATCCATATCCCAACTAAGGCAAAAAGCTGTTGCTGACAAGCACAGAAGGTTCTTAACGTTCAAAGAAAATGATTGGGTCTTACTTAAGTTTCCTAAGTCTCAATTGAGGCAAACGACGGGTAAAAATCCTACGGGCCATCAAACATATTATGCTAAACTAGCAAAAAGATACTATGGTCCTTTTCAAATTTTGAAGCCAGTGAATGAGGTGGCTTATCAACTCAAGTTTCCTAACCATTTGCTCATACACAATGCTTTTCATGTCAGCCTACTCAAGACCTACAAAGGAGAGCCTCCAAATGAACCAATTATTGAAGACCCTCTCGAAATCAAAGATCAAGAAGAGGTACTACAACCCAAAGCTATCCTTCGGCATGAAGACAAGGTACTAAGACATGGTAAGATTATCCGATGGTATCTTATTAAGTTCAAAAATTATCCTTTTGAAGATGTTAGATGGATGCAAGAATCCAACTTAAGGATAGTATGAACCTTGTCAACACTTACAATGCTACATTGGAGTAAGCAAATGTACATGTTTCTTTTAAATGATCAATGTTTTTGTTTTATAACACTAATTATCTCTTTATTGTTCACAAATTTAACTAGTATGCATACTAAGAATCATGCTTGGGATGACGACGTCTCTCAAACACCATGTAGAATTTGTCACTCTACTTGGGAGGATGAAATGGACTAAAGAGCAGACATGCTTGCGGCAGCTACGCCTCCCAAGCACCAAATGGATTAGTCATCCATCTTGGAATGATGTCGTAGGGTAAAAAGTGATCCTCTACCCGCTAAGAAACATGGACTAATGACTAGGCTTTATCTTCTCTACCTCATAGTCGAGGACGACTATGATTTCAAAAGAGAGGTATGTCATAAAATATAATATCTAAATATAGCAAATGATTTTCTCATATTAAAATGATCATTTAATGTGGGAGAATAAACGGGAACAAGAGTTAGAATAGAGACATCTGCTTCTAGACCTATCTCAACACGGGACCAAAAGGAGAGATGGTTGCATCTCAATAGGGGTCCAAAAGGAGATGATATATCAAAGAGCAATGTGCAATAAGTGCTTCTAGACTTACTGGGGACCAAGAGGAGAGGTGGTTGAATCTCAATAGGGGTCCAAAAGGAGGTAGTCTATCAAAGAGCATCATGCATCTAATGGAGCTTAAAAGACCTTAGGGTCAGCTTCATTAAAGACCTCCAATGGTTAGTGTAAAGTCCTTTGACCTTAGGCAAGCTAGGGTTGAGCTTGAGGTAGGAATCCGACCTGAGGCAAGCTAGGGTTGAGCTTGAGGTGGGAACTCCACCTAAGGTCCTAGTCATGCTTGATGACTAAGGTACTTAAGGTACTTGTAATACTTAATGAGGAAAGTGCTTGAGCTTGGAGCATGTGGAAAAGTTGCAGCTTGCCCCAAGCAAGAAATCGAGGTGCTAGGGGGATATACACCACACACACACTGATTTTCTGGATCCATTCTCACTTGGTGAAAGTTGAGGAACTCCACCTCCTTCTCCAAGCTTGTGAGAAGTGAGAGCATACACCAACACTCTTGGCTATGGAATGCAAATCCATCCAAGAGCCATGCTTCAATGCTTAAGCTTGCCATCTTCTCCATCTTCATTACTATGCTATTATGTATGCTAGCAAGAAGAGTGATGATAAGTGAGGAATTATTTATTTCTCCTATGGAATGTTTCTTCTTCCTCTTCCCTATCCTCATTCCCCGCTATCTCTCTCCACCTTCAAAGGTGTTTGAGGCCTTGGGACTGAGGCTTGGGATAGTTAATGCTTTCTACAAAGTTTATGTTATGCTTGTGATGCATGAAGCTTTCCATTTTTTTGCATCACCTAGGTCACAAGGAACACAAAGATTGTATTGTACCAAGTCTCACTTGATGGGAGAAACTATAATACAAATGCCTATTGGAGTGGGGACCAGCTCCATATGAATCAAGTCATCAACTATTGTCATGTTCTCTAAACTCTCTCTCTTGCAAAATTATTGTTCATGCCAAGTTAACTGAGTACCATGTTTATGTTGCTACCATCAATTAAGTTCACCCGCTATGCTCACAAATTAATCTCTCAAAAGTGCTTCACCTAATTTCCTGATTCCACTACTTTCAAAGTTCATAGGCCATTTCCATTACACCAAATGATTCCTAGGATTAAATTGCACTTGAAAAATTGGGACTTCATCATCCCTGAGGGCAGCTGAATCTCTTGCTCTGGCCTCTGCATCTGCTTTTCTCTTCTTCCTGATAAACTTTGTAGCTTTTGGTAAGGTTCTTCAAGTATCATCTAGCTCAACTATGAGCTTTCGGATCCTTTCACATACTTTAACATACATTTTATCTTGCTCATTACCATAACCGATAGGTGGAAGACCTTTGTTCCAACTAGCTATCCTCACAATGCCACTACACTGGCTTTCTTCATCTGGCAGAAGGTTGACTTTGTAATAAATCTTCTATTGTCTCTTTAATCTTCTCCTTCTCGAGGTCAGTAGTTCCAACTTTGGTCAAGTCTGATATGAATTGCTTCATTTCCTCATCCAAACTCTCAATTGCAGCTATCATAGACTTGTTCAATCCATGTGCTAGTTTCTCTTCAGTAGATTCCCTGAACCATTTTTTTGGAGTACCTAAAGACTGAGGTGGCACCTTGTGGATATCCTTGGCCTCAAAGTATCCTGGTTGCTCTAGTATCTCCTTTGCTAGGTTCCCTATGATCTTAGCTACTAGATCCCTCTGCTCCTTCCAGTATTCCACTATATGTGCCTTACCTTTCACCTTCCAAGTAGCCCTCAGCCACTCCCATCTCCTCCTTTTAGCAACTTGATTCACTTCTTTCTCAAGTTCATATGGCATCTCTTCGATCACCACCCTCGACTTTTGGTGGCCACTCTTGTTGGTACTTGCTCAAGTGGTTTTTGCTCAGCTCCTTATGATTTTGTGTTATCTAGGCACTGAGCTGCAAAATGACCATACTTCCCATAGAATATTGCAACTAAAAACTCTCTTTCTAGAGTCATCTCTACCCCTACCTCGACCATTGTCTCTCTCATATCTCCCTCTACCAGCTACAGTACTGGTATTGGCCTTGTTTCCCTTGGAACTAGATCCTCCATATGCTTTCCCCACTTTTGGATTAGTTAAGGCAATCATAGACAAGTCCTTTCTCTTTCTAAAATGGTGGGTTCTGATTTTGCAATTGTTCCAAATGCGGCCGTACACTTTGCAATATGTACATTGACTCCACTCATCTCTTATGTGATCTCTAGATCTGTACTTTGAGCACCATGTCTCCAATTTATTCATTGGGGGTCTCGTCTTCTCCATTTCAACAATTTTTTGGACATCTCATCCAGCTTCTCTGTCTAGGATCCTTTCCTTTTGCCCTTGGCCTTATCATCTGAATTGCTATCAGATGAACTAGAACTGAAAGTGGTATCAGAGTCCTTAATTTTCATCTCAATATCATTGGAATCCCATCTACTCTTGTGACCCTTCTCGTTTTTGACTTGTTGTTCAAGTTTTAGAGCACCTTGCACCAAATTATTGAATTTATTTGTTGGGGCTAGAACCTTCTGTTCCCTCAGCTTTCTACTTTTGAAATCAATGAGAACCAAGCCACCATTCTCTTTTCAGACGAGGGTGCGTGTAATTATCTAGTTAGTTCCTTCATTTTTTTGACATAGCTCCAAACTGACAATTTACTTTGTTTTATTCTGTCTATAGATCACATAAGATGTCTTCGTCCCCTCCATTACCTGAATATTCAAGCCAAAATGCTTTGATCAACTTACTATATGTTCTGAGCTAGCACATTGGATAACGGTAGTACCACTTCCAAGCTGCATCTTTCAATGTTTGAGAAAAAATATTCTCCCCATTCAACTTCATCAATGTCCTTGAGCTTGATATATTGTTGGAAGGCCTAAATGTGGACATCTTGATTGTATTTCTTCCCATTTTGAAAAAATATTCTCCCCATTATTCTTCATCAATGTCCTTGAGCTCGATATATTGTTCAAAGGCCTGAATGTGAACATCTGGATTGTCTTTCTTTCCGATTTTTAACGCTAGAAAGGCAATCTTCAAATCAGTGGATCTTTCATGGTGCTTGGTCTTCTCCGGGGGGATCCAGGGATGATTTGGAGCAGTTCAAGGGTTGTTTTACACAAGCTTTGGATGGGTCAAAATTGGACGAGTAGCCAGAGTGCAAGCTGATCAGACACATAGTTTGAAATTCAAACTAAGACACATTGAGGGTACATCTAGTTATCAACAGAAGTGGTTCTTTAGTACGTTGCTAGTCACTCTGCTACACACTCTTTGACTTAGTTTTACTCAGCTTGATCATGTGAGACCTAAAATTTATATGTAAGATAGGGGTATGATAGTTTTCTTCATTGATTGTTGTATAAGCATAGAAAGGGGGGTCATATTCCCTAATATGAGTCGTATATAGGGTTTTATCAAAGTTGTCCGCTCGCAGGTGGCGTTCCATTTTGTATATAGAGTCAATCCCTCGGGGGGCTTCTCTTTTGGAATAGATTTGTGCTCTTTGGTTATTCTCTTTTTATACTGATCAGTATCTGCTTTCCACTGGTTGTTATTAGTTGTTTTAATATCTGGATTTGGTTTTCACGCCATCTTCTTGTGTCATTATCTGTAAGTTTGCTACCATCACTTTCATCCTTATGTTTTCTGCTTTTACCCTTTTTTGTCTTGTGAGACCCACCAGATCAAGAGCGTCTCTATGCTCTCTTTGCTCATCGATGCTTTGACACTATAGAATGCTAGCAGTCCTCCTACTTCTTAGCCTCCTGGTAATCCAAGTTCAAATCGGTTTCATTGTCAGCTTTTGTGTTAGTATCAAAGCCTCGCTCTGACTCCTCTGAGATTGAACTAACATGATCTAGGAGCCTGTGAATTTTTTTGATGGCCTTGTGTCATAGGAAACTCTTCTAGGTGGCATGACCTTACTCCAAAAACCCAACTGGGAGATAGAGATTCTATGACAAGAGCAATTCAATTCACCAACGTGAACACCAAAATGGAATAAAGTTGTCACTTTGATAGCTATTCTAGGTTGAGTTAGTAGAGTTAGTTTAACCAACCCACACAACAAACTTCAGACAATAGATCAGATAAGATGGACTCACTATAACACGTTGCACGAATATCGACGTGTGTACTGATGGTAATAAGTTTGTTTTACAATTAAAAATCCCTAATATAAGCGTCAATATCAACATCAGTATCGTGTCGTCAATATAAATACCGGTATATTTACCATCAAAATATACAGTGAAATAGGCATTGGTATTCTCATTGTAATAAGCACAAAAAAACGTTATAGCGCACATAACAAAGTGCATACCAACGCGTATTCCACAGATCATACCGATGCTTAATTTGAGGGATATACCGGCGCCTATTTTGACACTTGTACCGGTGCAAAAACCTACAAAAAAATGGGCAAAGAGGACAGGAACTGATATTGCATGTACTGTAGCACCAAGAACCAACCCTCTTTCTCAAAGGAAGAGTGCAAAAGCAAACACTCCACCTACATTTTGACCTTGAATAGCGAGAGGTACATTTAGTACAAATGAGAAAAGTTGTAAGCATAACAAAACCACAAAATCAAAATCTTAAACTTGAAAAGTTTCCAAAAGCATAACCATAAAGTCAACTCCCAAACAATAGACACAACGACGTGAAGATTTTCTAACCATAAGTAAAACATAACTTGAAAACCGCAACTATAATGTCATGAACATTTTCAAGAAAGAATTGTACATGATTTGAAAACCGTAACTATAACGACAAGAAGATTCCTAAACCGTAAATGTAACATGATTCAAAAATTGTTACGATATTCACAACATAATTGCAAAACCATAACTATAGCCTAATTGCCATACCATAACCATAACGTGATTGCCAAACTATATTTGCAGAACCATAACCTGCTTGCTATACCATAACCATAACATGATTGCCATACCATAATTGCAAAACCATAACCATAACCTGATTGCCAAACCATATTTACAGAACTATAACCTTACCATAACATGATTTCCATACCATAATTGCAAAACCATAACCATAACCTGATTTCCATATCCTAACCATAACACAATTGCCATATCATAATTGCAAAACCATAACCATAAGCAAATAAATTTCCATACCATGATCATAATTGTAAACGAAATACAAAACCATAATTTTAAATGTCAAGTTGTATGTATGTATCCAGTGAATGAGCAAAAATGTATCAAGATGACCACAACTAAAAAAAAAAAACATAGATGGAGGATGTCGTAAATCCTCCCAATCGAAGGCCTCTCCTTCCTCCTGCAACAACTGAGTCAAGAGGGCCACAAGTCCATGCTTGTACCCATACTTCTCCTCTCGGCGTGTCAAAGGGCGCTTCATGACAACTTCTTGCAAAATAAACAATTAACCATAAGATAAATATTCAAATAACATATACATATTCGACAATTTAAAGCATACATATAATACTTTACAAACTCATGCGGAAGAGTGTTGTAGTCTCCACTCCCAAGTTTAATGCTCCAATAGACTCCAAACGTGCTCTAGCTGCATCTCTCTACTGTTGAAATCTCTGAGGATTGTCATGTGTCTCTCGTGCAATCCTCGCCCCTCCTCTGCATCCAACCATGTTGGCCTTGGACTGTTGGCCCTGTGCCTATGTCTTACTTGGGGAATTCATGATGTAAAACTTACCGTAGCACATAAGTGCAGGGGAGGGAGTTCTTTTATAAGTTACATAAGCGTATAAGCTAGGGGAAGGCCCCCAATAATTTATCTTCCAAGCTTAAAAATAAGGGAGGGGGGTTTCATATTTAGGGGGGGACCTGACCCGGGTTTATTACTTGTAACGATTTGTCACCGATGTGCACTAGAACTTAGATGGATTTAGGGGAAGTTTTTTATCAAATCACACATCAAATTTTGCATCAAGCTAAGCGTAGATAAGGGCTGATTTGGAGGAGATCAAGGGTTGATTTACACTAGCTTTGGATGGGTCAGAATTAGATGAGTACCTAGAGTGCAAGCTAATCGGGCACATAGTTTGAAAGTCGAACTAAGACACATTGAAGGTACATCTAGTTATCAATAGAAGTGTTTTATTAGTACACTTACAGTCACTATGCTACACACTCTTTGACTAATTTTACTTAGCTAGATCATGTGAGACCTAAATTTTATATGTAAGATAGGGGTATGATAGTTTTCTTCATTGATTGTCGTATAAGCACAGAAAGGGGGGTCATATTTCCTAATATGAGTCCTATATAGGGGTCTTACCAAAGTTGTCCGCTCGCACGTGGCGTCCCATTTTGTATATAGAGTGAATTTCTCGAGGTGTCTCATCTCTGACCGATGGTGTGACATTGTGAAAATCATCACGTCCAAGATCCAGTCATTAGAGATTGGGTCGTACCCCTTTGCCGACCTGTATCTCTATGAATGACCTCGATAATGTAATTCTTTCTTTCATCATCTTGATGATCCCAAATCTCTATCATAGAGTGGCCAAATTGAAATGTATCAGGCTTATTGAATCCTCTGTTGAACCTTGTCCACCACAACAACTCCATCCCTAGTCTTGTACACCTTACTAAGATCATGCTCGTGCGATCCCCAAGGTGTACGTGGTGTGCCAATTGGTGAACTATCTACTGAAGAGAGTGGTGGACGCTCTCTTGATGGTGTGGATGCATCTGTAGAACCACTACCACAACAACTACCACCTCCAAAATGACGCCTACCTCGTCTCGAAGAAGAACCAGCCATCAGTGTAACTGCCACACTCGATTGAGATGTAGGGCCGGTTGGTGTAGGACGCATACTATTCCTAGGTGTATGGACGGTCATACTAGGTCTAGAGGGACTAGTTGCCCAATGGTTCTGTACGTAAACAACCTACTATGGTGTGAGCTGTGACAAAAAGTAACCCAAATGCTCGAGTGACATGTCAGCAGTCGAAGTGATTGGAAAACTAAAACTAGAAGATTATCTATAGTCGTCATCAGCCATGCCTAGAGATACACAAATAACACAGATACAATATGTTATTTCACAAAAGAAAAACTTAAGCATGCAAATAACAAAAAAACGAAGCTGCAACACAACTCATATATCTATCAGTGTTGTAGACTAATTAAAAGAGTTTTACAAAAGAGTTCCAAGCAAAAATTAGTCATCTTCTACGTTAGCTGATGCACCAAATATGTCTACTCAATTTGTACTTCTACATCTTCATCATCAAACTCCACTTCTTTATCGTTCTCCGCATCAACTTGCCTATCTGAAAGCTCATCTCTAGGTTCAGGCATCTACTCACCATTGACCTCCAGCTCCAAATCCTCACTTACATCATCCATCAACCGTGTACTTTGGTGGTGAAGCTCTTCGATCTCAACCTTTAATCCTTCACACACTTGCTTGCTCTATGCAGCAACTTTAACGAGATAGAGCTAGCACGGTTTAGAAAAATCTTTTTCGTCCCTTTCTTTCCATAGTGGATCTATTGTGAACACAACTTTTTCACAATGCTACGGAAATACGAATGTATCCCCTGCATCTATCCACACCCACCTAGAGTTCACTTGAATCAGTCCACTCTTATCTTTACGTACAATTGAATTACGACCACTAGTAATAACTTTAAACCACTTGACGTCAAAGATAAAAATATCAAAACTTCCTAAAGCTAATCTTGGAGATGTCTTGGATGTAGCCAAATTATTCAAGATGGCTTGTCTCTGTGTTCTCATCTCTGGCACTAATCCAACTTTCTTAGATGAAGCTTTCTCTAACCCCATTGTTGAAGGTGACCCTTTGTTCGTCTATCCTTTGTACTCTAAAGTGTCTTCCATGCGACCACAAAGCTCCATATTTGTGATATTGTAGCCACAAAAATTAAACGAACTTATAGTTAGTTAAGTAATATGATCATGTGGATCTAAAAAAGAAAGTTGTGAAAAAAATGTACATGCCAATTGCAGTCCCTTGACATCTCCTCTTCTTCTCAGTAATCAACACTCCATTTCTCTTTGCCTCTGAGATTGTTGCATCTAGCCACCGCCCAGTAGAAAAGTCAGCCAGTTTTTGAAGATGATATGAAAAAAGGAAGGTATCTAGTGGCACGATTGCGCTTGAATTGCAAGTGATATGTCAAGCGTTGTTTCTTTTTCCCTTCATACCTCTTTAGCCACTTTTGCATGACTTCTGAGAAGAGAAGACAGAATCTCATAACCTTTTCTTGCATTGTAATATCCATCTTCCTAACGCTGCCTTCTCTCTGCGGCTCATCCCCTATCACCTTGATGTTGACCTAGTAGTCCACATTCGCGGTATCTCTAGATCAATTGAGCCAAAAAATTCATTGATGAGAACAAGAGACTTTTTCACAAGCCATTTTTCAGCCATGCTACCCTCGGGGCGAGTCCTTTGAAAAAAACCCCTTTAAAATCTTCATGAATCTCTCTAAGAAGAGCATCCTCTTGCTGTGGACTACCCCATCAATTGCAGGTTCATCGACCACATGCACAAGTATATGCATTTGGATGCAAGAATGTTTGTTAGGAAGTACTTCTCCACCATACACACTGCTTCGATAGCATTTAAGCAAGCTACATCTATGTTGTATTTTCTTATCTCTTTTGAGTTGATTCAACGTTCAACTCACTGATTTTATAAATTGTTCTTCTAATGTCATATGTTAGACAATCCTTTATGGAAATTGGTAAGATAAACCATAAAGATTTGTGTCAATCGTGGGACTTAAGACCACTAAGATTGTCATCTCTAGTAAAAGCCATTTTCAAACATTGCAGGCACCCAATGGGAGTCTTGAATGAAGATATAGTCTTCTTTACTTGTTGCTCTTATGCACGACTCAAACCCATGGACCTTTTAGTATCGAAAACTTTCCATTGGGTTTAAGTCCATGACACATCTTAGACATTCCACCCACAGCCTGTAGGCCATCTCTTTGGGCCTTACTCTCCCTTATTTCAATGATGGTCTTCCACAGTATCTCCCCCATATTCTTCAAAATGTGCATTGGATCAAGCAGATGATTACTAAGCAGGTCACTCCAATACGGGAGTTCATAAAAAATACAAAGTCTTTTCATGCAAGGTGGCTTGAAATCTCCCTTCTCTAGCCACATGTTTTTCCAATCGCTCGCTTTCAGTGGATGCATGTGGTATTTACATATGTTTGGTCCATGTAGCTCATGTCCTTCATGCAAAACTCTACCATGCTCCTTGTAAACTATCTTGCTCAAATGATCAGAGCGGCGGAAGCCAAGTCAAGGATTAAATTTTGGACATGCATGATTGTCCGAGTAACTCAAGCCTAAAAAATCATAAAAATGAAATAAAATTATTGGCACAGTCAGGAATAGCATATACATGAGGGTTTCAAAGATATTTACATAAACACTCACCGAAGCCTGGCCACTCATGCATGGTCCACATGAGAATGCCTTGCACATGGACATTTCATCGTTCCCAATTGGTTGGGACATGTCAACCACATTGATACCTGTCCACAAGATTTGGAGCTCTTCTATAAGTAGTGTCAAATAGACGTCCATGTTCTTTGCCTTGTACTTTCTTTGGACAATTAGTGACAACAACAAATGGCCCTTCTTGATAGCTAGCCATGGTTGAAGATTATAATTAACCAAGGAAATAGGCCATGTGATCCATGACGAACTCCGCAATCCAAATTGGTTTACTCCATCCATTGCCATACCAAAACGGATAGGTCGAGGCTCATACTTAAATATAGGCCATCTTTCCTCTGTGTGATTCCCTACACAAGATTCAACATGCACCCACATCACATCATCTATCAATCTAATATTTGTATCCATGTCATCAAAGCAGCTATAGACTTGCATCTGAACATACTCTTTATTTTTGGAATGATAAGAAAGTGTTGAAGGATCTTTGCAAGGATAATTTTTCCTTGTGTGTCCTCTGTATACTATTCCAAAATCTCATACTCATTGCGAAAGAGTATACAATCATTAGGGCATGCATGTATTTTGTGATAATCGAGGTCCAAGTTAGTAAGAAGCTTTTTAGCGGCTGGATGGGTAGGGAACATGTGATTGCCTTCCAGCAAGATTTGCTCGTTGATCAACCTGTCATTACATCAACAAGTGAACACAACATCATATTATTGAACTTTAAACTGGGATTTGGCATGCTTATGATACAATATATTTACATGAAAAGCTCTGTGAAACTAGTATCAAACCACCCATAGACAAACTATAGATTAAGAATTGTCAAAGCGGTACAGAGAACTGAGATTTTTGCACCATTGTAAAGCGGCATACGTGCAAGAGTCTGTATTATCTTACCATCTTTATATTTGCTATCATGGCATCAATATGGATGGGATGGCTGAGGTTGATCCGCAGTGTTGCCTTCAATTTTGTCGCCACCTTGGTTTTCAATGATGGGATCCATGTCTAAGAACACATCTAACATCTTCTGCATCTCAACTTCTTGGAATGTGGAATCGAGTATGGTGGGGTAGACTTCGTTGATGGCTGTTTGTTTGATAATCGTCTTCTCTGTGATGAAATTGGATCAATATCTATTTGTAGAGGTTGATCTACTACCTTCGGACCATGAGATCGATAACACAAATCTTGTAGTTGCTCTATGGGAAAGAGACCATTGCGTATGTGTTGATCGTAAATTTTTCATTTTTGAAAGATCTAATGCTTGCATCGTGCACAAGGACACACCATCCCATTGTCCATAAATTATGTATCAATGATGCAATAAATGAACAAATCACTCTTGCTATAAGTGCACACTCATGCCTACATGATAATGCATGTATGTAGATCTAATATAAACCCTAATCTAGTACATGTGGATTACTTAAATGAATCGATCTACCTCTGTCATTTCTAAAAATCATTTGCATTTTTGGAATCCGATTGTGTTATTGAAGTCTGTTTGGCTATGTTCAAGGGTTCGATATAATTATACACCCATGTCTACATGACAATGCATGTACATAGATTGAGTACAAATACTAATCTAGCACATGTGGATTTCTTAAATGGATCGATCTAACACAGACCGATCCTCAACAAACTGCATTTTTAAAGATCATTTACGTTTTTAGAATCGGTTTGCGTTTCTGAAATCTATTCGTGTTATTGAAGTTCGTTTGCATTATTTTACTTCGTTTATCGGAGTCCGTTTACATTTGTGAAGTACACAAGTCGTTTTTGAAATTCGTTTCTATTTTTTCTACCATTTGTCGCTAGCTCTAACTACCTCACATTCTCTGGCTATGCTCGATCTCCGCACATCTTGGTCTAGAGGTACACAAAGATCAAGACCATCGGATAATAATCTCGTCTTTATTGGTCAATGTTTGAAGCGACTTAATACCTAAACGGCTAGCGAATAGCCCAAAGCGGACAACTACGTCCGATCGACAAAACATCGATTTGTCATAATGACAATCGACGATTTGCAAAACGAATAAAGGTAATCAAAGGTACTTAGAACTTAACACTATAAAGTTTCTAATTTACATTTACAACACTTACGACAAGTCATAATTTTAAAAACAACATAATTTTTAAAATTTTAAATTAATTTATATAAAAATAACAAAACTAATTATAAAATGACATAAATCAAAATAACTGTTTTTTAAATGATCAAATACTATTATCTTTCTTTGTTAATGATGATTTTTATATAAAACTTTTTATAAAATAACAAAAGTTGTATTTTTTCACTTTTTTGTTTGTCTAAATTGAAAAATATGTGTGTACATCGTACATAGTGTGTTTAGATTGTTTAATGTGCATTTTTATTTATTTACGTGCATGTTTATGTGAATGTGTGTATGTGTGTGTGCCCAAGAAAAGAGAATGATAGAGCACTCACATGCGGCATATTTAAGCAATAAACACTTTAAGAAATGCTGCCAAACTTGTTAGGGAAAAAAAAAAACACACACACACACACACACACACATACACACAAAAGTGAACAAACCTACTACGAATCTTAAAAAGAAGCTTACCTTGTTGATAGGGAGGAGCGTGTGAGTGAAAATCTAAAGTCCGGCAAGGCCTACGGTAGCAGATCTGTAGCAAGTGAGGAGGAGAAGAGCAAGGAGGAGAAAAATGAGCAAAATGCGCAGAGAAAATCCGAGAGTTCTGTTTTTTGCAAAATCTGTCAGTACAGACGATGGTATTAGCATCGAAATGCGCACTGAAATCGACGCCGGTATATGCATCGATATAGGCGTCGATATTCCTCGAAATCGGCGTCGAAAATTTATAATTTGGTTTTAAAAAAAATTTGGTCTCTCCCTAGATTTACCTACACATATACCGATGTCCACCATTGCCGTCAATAATCTGTCGTCGGAATTTAGACAATCTCTTGTAGTAACTCCAATGGAAATGAGAGACAAAAAAATAAAATTGGAACGTATATTCAAATAAGTACAACTGGAAATGAGTACAGCATCATGAGCCAAAGGATGCTCTGGGCTTGATGACAATACAATACAAGAACATGATGAGCTCCACAAATGACACTAAACAACAATAACCCGTCAAATGAGTAATGGACCCTATTTATAGCTGTCGGACTAGGCCTCTGACTGACTGTCCACTTTGAACCTATCGCAATAATTGGGCTCGATATTTACCAGTTCCACTGCTAGTCTGACTTCGGGACTCGGGTTTTACCCCAGTGTCTACAACCTTGTAGCCATTTGATTTTAAAGTAAAGCCTAGCCAAACACAATGCCCGTTGCAGAATCACAAACACACTTTGGATGAGGGAGATACAAACAGATGAAGCAAGAAAGGTAGGATATGGTAAAGGAAACCACAGCATCGTCCACTATGAAGCCCGGAACGTACATGAAAATAGCTCCTGTATATGCATCAATATGGTAGGCAATGTTCTCATTGTATTGTGCATCAAAGGTTGGATCTGAGGAAGGAAACCGAAGCCACCATGAGGCGAAAGCGCCGAAACTCGAGCCTTAACTACAGAATCGCCAACTATGAAGCGCGGGACGCACATGAAAATGTACGCATCAATGTTCTCCATGTGTTCTGCATCGAAGGCAGAGTTAGACCCCACGAGCAGAATCTCGGCCCCGCAGTAGGCAGCAAGCTTGAAGAGAAGCCACATCTCCTTGACAAGCCGGAGCAGACTCCTCTCAAAGCAGCCCTGGAAGCTTGTACCATCCTCTGCCATGAAAACCTTGGAATTGATAAAGTCTAGCTTTCTCTCATGGCGATTGTAATCTGCGCTTGCTAGCAGGAAATGCAGCCCATCTGCACCGTCAATAAGCTCTGATTTGAGGCACTCAAAATACCGCTTCAGCTCTTCCTATGTATGAAGCGGCCACAAAACTCGGTGTATTCTTCCAAGAATCTTCTCCTGCGCTCATGAAGACCTTCAAAGTCGAGGTCGAAAACATGAATGGAATGCTGATCAAGATAGAACTTGCAGAAGAAGGCCTGCAGAAGAGCCATTAGATCTTGCGGAGGCAGCACATTAGCCTGGTTCAAGTCTATGCGCTGCAGGCAAAGGTAGAGCTGAAGATGGTGAAGGTCAATCGAGATGTCAATGGAAGGGGAAACCTGATGTGTGCGGATGGTCTCGAAGAGGGAAGAGGCGCACATGGTAAGGGCATCCTTCACTGCATCTACCGCGTTTTGGAGAAGGGAGGCTCTGGCATTTGTATGTGAGAGATGATGATGCAGATCTGCGCTTCCTGCACCTTGCAATAGCGTGGAGTGAGCATTTTGAAGCTGCTGCAGGCAAGCCATGGAGTCATGGTGTTGTTTTGCAATTAGTTGTTGGGTGCGGGCATGACCGTGGAGGATGTGCTGCTCCTTCACCCAGCTGTGTAGCCATGCTCTGTAGCGCGAAAGCAGAGTGTCGGCGTCGAGCTGGGCCTGTGGATCATCTATGGGAGGTTCGAATTCAAGCTCACATGTCTGTGCACCCTCCATTAATCCTAGACAGAAGATGTAGCACGCACATGGAACGATCAGTCATGGGTTCGATGGCGGAGTGAACGCATCTACCAGTCGTCGTTGCTTTAGCCAACTAGCATGCCTTGATCGACTCGCTGTGGAATGGTGTGAATTAAACAAGAAGAGCAGTGTTGTACCTTACACGTCATCGCGTCTCTTATTTTGAAGGCTTTGTAGCATCTCTCCTCGGAGTTTTCGCCAAAAACTCTATGACATAGCATCACAAACAAGATTTTGCATTAAAAGATGTATGGAGGTGAAAATATACACATTATAATAAAGATGGAGAGAGATGCATTTCGTGCATTTGTGATGATTGTGCCCATAAATAAAAAAACAAAAAACCATACATACATATGGTGTGGAGTTGGCACCATTCTCCATATTTATAATAATATCGTAAGGAACGTGCCCTTCCTCCGTCACTTTTATCCCCTTCAATGTTGAAGGGGGACTTATGCTTCTCTTCCAGTGTTGGAGGGACTTTCTTATTGTAAAAATACTAGAACTGTACAAGGAAGAACTCATTACCGATATTTCATAAAAACATGTATCATTCCACATTGCCATGCCGTGGTGTATCGTCTATGTGTCTCTTTGTTGGGAATCCCAAAAATTCTTCAACCATTGTCACCTTCATTTGCAACCTTTAGAATGGAAATGATGTAAATTAATTGCTTTAATGAGTACATGATGTAATCTAAGTAGTTTTGAGATCACATAGAGGAAATCAAAGTCAAAATATAAGTTTACCTTTGGTATTGGTCGTGTGGATCGACGCACAATCTTGGATGGATCGGCTCCTAGATCTTCTTTACATTGTTCCGTCACCTTGCCTCCAGTATAAAGTTCAGCCATTGTCATCAAGTCTGTGACTTCTGCAAAGATATCGACTGTTGCATTCACTTTTGCTATCATGCCTACCATTACCTGTACTACTTGTGATGTTCTTGGTTTCAGGGTATGTTGAATCTTACTTACTTCGTAGGTGATTTCATATAGACAAAGGCCAGCAATTTGCATCTACTGAAAACAGCCTACAACTCTTTGTCCCTTCTTCTGTTGTGGGTATACCACAATCAGTGCATTTGAAGAGATGTCGTTTCAAACAATAAGCTCCATAAGCTGCTTTCGAAGTGCACCACATTTGGCATACATATTGAGCAATGCCAAGCACAACAGCTCATCAAGGACTTGTTGTGCTCGGACAAGTATACCACGCTTGACATACATACTGACTAATGTGTTGGCTAAGTATGTGTTATTTTCAAGTAACCCACTATCGCAAATGTATCCTGCTGCATTGGTAACCCTGCTTCTGTTGTGCATATCCCACAATCAACGCACTCCAAAAGACGACGTTCCGAACAGGAAGCTCCTTAAACACTTTCTGTGCTTTTTGAAGTGCACCACATTTGGCATACATATCGACCACACACAGGCAATGGCGATAGCGGAAGGAGCTGCAGCTTATGTGATTGCATGAGGAGAGGTTTGAGGCATTGCCAAGCACAACAACAGCCCCTGACTAAAGCCCATATCGGCATCTTGCATAGAGACACATGCCTTCAAGATGCATGCGTAGGATGCGTAGGTGATAGCATCAGGACAGAGATCCTCATAGCCTTGAATTTGCTGAAATTAGCCTAGAGCTTTTTGGCCGTTTAATAAAAATCCCTCCCTCTCCCTCTCCCTCTCTCTCTCTCTCTCTCTCTCTCTCTCTCTCTCTCTCTCTCTCTCACACACACACACACACACACACACACACATAAACGGATCTGCTGCGCACAATCTCTCGTTCTTTCTCTCCAGCCTGCAGTAAGCCCAGGAAAGCTCTCTCTCTCTCTCTCTCTCTCTCTCTCTCTCTCTCTCTCTCTCGCCTATAGCAGAAAGTCTGTCTTTCTCTTTCTCCGGCCTAGAGCGCAGAGTCTCTATAGGAGCAAGAATCTACGCTTCAGACACGTCACCTTCGGGGTTATTGAGTGTTGTGAGACTGCCAATCTCTGCAAAAAGATGAGATATATTGTGCATAGAACGTTAGCACGACAGGCAATACTCGCACGGAACAACATAGGAGAAAGAAATAATTACCCTTTACCCTCTACTCTGCAGTTTCTGGTGCGCCAACTTTCTATGTAAGAAGCTGATCCGAAACATTTTGAGCTTTTGTGGGAGTGCTACATTCGGTATACATACCAACCAAAGCACCTCTGAGCACAACATGTTTCACCAAAATCCCCTAGCGATTCCTATCTTTAAGTTTAGCCTTTTATGTGACTTCTTTCTTTTTTGCACCCAGAAAAGCTCTTTGAAAACGGATTTCAATCTGACAATTTCTGTCTTTTAGTTTAGACTTTCATCTTACTTCTTATTTTTTTCACACCCAATTTCCAAACATTGGGTTACATTCACCGCATGGTATGTAACCTCCTGTTTAGTGAAAAGGCAAACTTAAGACTAATGAGATGAAATAATAAGGACAGAAAGTTTTTACCTTTTCCAAAAATAGATTACCCTCTCATTCCCGAGCCCATGGCAGAAGCAAGCTCTCTCTCTCTCTCTCTCTCTCTCTCTCTCTCTCTCTATCTATATATATATATATATATATATATATATATATATATATATATATATATATATATATATATATCGTAGGAAGTTTGTATCTCTTAGTCCTCATACCCAACATACCAGTATTGCGTGCTCATTGTTTTTGAAATTTTCAATTGATATGCGCAGTACTTCAGGCCATCAGAGTGTGCAAGCATGATATGGTGGGACTTTGCATACTTTAAGGTGTTGACTCACTCAATGCACTCACAATGGTTGTTAGACGAAGAGCTACCTTCGCTGCACGAGGATGAGGTTGACCGATGCCTTGTTGGACGAAGAGCTGCCTTCGCTCCCTGAGAATGAGGTTGACGGATGCTTCGTAATTCTTTTTATTCTCCGCTGCTCCCCCTCTGGTGTGCTGTGTCAATTCCTCTCGAAAGTTGGCTGGCCGCTTTGACCGCTATTTTTTGTAAACGCGCCATGCTTTTCTCTCTTTCTCTCTCTCTCTCTACATCCTCATTTAGCAGCACGCGATGCTTTTATCTCTTTCTCTCTTTTATTACCTTGTTCTCTCTCTCTCTCTCTCTCTCTCTCTCTCTCTCTCTCTCTCTCTCTCTCTCTACAGCCTCATTTAAGCAATCACAAATCGCCACATGGCATAGCTAAGCTTGCAGCTTTAGTGAAATCAATCTTAGATAATCAAGGTAATGATCGTTGCCAGCTGACGTATTGCTGATCTTCAATGTGCAGAGCAGGCAGTAATCAGCGAGCTCCAGGTAAGCTTGTCATAGCTTTTGCAAGCCTGCAAGTGCTGCAGGTTATCTCCCGCCATGCGAACGCAGGCGATGGTTGTTGAACGGGATGAAGGGGGGGGAGGAGGGGGGGGGGGGCTCCATTGCGGCCAGAGCGGTGGCTATCCGTTTCTGTGCGTGCAGGGGCGTGGTGGGCCTTGCTGAGCTGGAGTGCTCTTTTTCACCGAACGCTCTTCGTGAACGATGCATGTGCGTACCATAAAACCGGCTAGGATGGAGGATTATAGCCTTAAGGCTTAGAGCCAGGTCCCGCATACGCATAAAACGTTGTCGTATTAAACGTTAATGTTTTAAAACAATGGTCACGCTGCCCATAGATAGCCGACGAGTCACCAGTTGCTCCAAAACTCAAAAGGTCTCCCCAATCACCACACCATGTTCCCTCCATCTGCCAGAAAACGTTAGATGGTGGTTATGTACTTCTGAAGTGGATGAAGATTCCATTCTCACAATTTCACGCAGTCTTCGACCAGAATGGTCGCTCAGAGAGCTTTTGGTCAATTGAAGGAGATGTGGAAGCTTTTGGGGGGGACCATACGGCCCCCTAACTTGGCAAAAGTGGCCCCCTAACTTGGCAAAAGTGCCATCCGTGATACATGCCTGTTGCATACTCCATAACCTGCTCATGACCATCAATGATGAGCCAAACATGGATCAAGGAGTGTTGGATGGTAATGACCCTCTCGTGGATAATCAATTTGTTCAAGCGGAGAGAGCCGACCTTTTAGATACATTGTAAGGAGAGAAGGTCAGAAGCGAATTGATGGAATACATAGACATGCAATGTGTATGAAGGAAGACACTGTTGCTTTGAAACTCAGTTTTGGATCTCAATCATGTCTTTCAAGCTGATCTGCATAGTTGTTCTGTACTGTAATTTGTATGTATGCTGCGGCAACGAATAGGTTCTGAGAACTTCCAGGATCGTAATATTGTTGTATTGCATGTTGTGTCATGGTGTCGCAATTCTACGACCTCTTAGAGTAACAAGAAGGTGTTCTTTGTTGGCTATTGAATGCATCAGTTATGGAGAAATTGATCTCATTTGTCTAAGAAGCTTGACTTGCATAGAACATGGTGAATCCAATGTTTGAGTCGACTCCGGCTCTCGATGGACTATTTGGTCTACATACAACGAGAAGATTCGCTCGGCTAGACAACGAGAGGAGAAATTAATCAACCATCATCGTACATGTACAAAAGGAAATAGTACAAATCACTAATGAAATTCAATTGTTTGTAGAACATGTGGTATCCATTTCAGTCCACTAGCAACAAAATTGGCCATGAAAACCTTAAATAACTCCCAAAATTGTTACGGCATTGCACATATGTTGAAGGAGCACAACGAGGAAACGCAGCCTATGAATGCAGGAATCAATGAATGCAAATACAATAGAGTTGTTGCTCCCAAATGAGGGGCAACTACAATACGAAACAATTATTGATATTATAAATAAGGCTCCTGTTAATCCTAAATTTTGTCCGCTATCTTCGATAGTGCACTGGAGATGCCATCCACCATAGCGTTCACAAACAGATTTTCTACTTGCAAAGACTCCCCGTGTCTTGCCCTTCTTCCATGTTCAGCCTCCTCCATTACCTTGGTCATGTCCCTTGTAGCTTACTGCAACCCTACATCCAGCAAATGTATTCTCCTTCGAGCTTTCTTGGGTACTCCACCATTTGTAGGGGTCCTGTCAAATGTAGAGTTCTCTTCGGATGCATCCGTAGAGGGTGATGGGTGAGTAGATGCAGATGCAGTAGGTGTAGTTGGAGCAGCTTGTCTTCCAGAGGTCACTGCATGACAACACATTCGGATTACTAGAAAAAAATATGTATTGAATACTTGATATTTAAAGACAAGATCAGATAACCAGAAAGGCATTTGACATACCATTGGAAGTATCCATGACGGAAGCAGGGGGTCTAACACAGGATCGTATCCCATGCATCTTTCCATCATCTTGAACAACTCAGCTTCAAAGCTATTATGTGAGAACTTTTTCTCAATTGCCCCCTCTCTGGGTGACATGGCCCAATAACTACTCTTGCCTGATGGAGGATTTCTCTCCCACTCGCTTGTGTCCTTGTAGCATTGATATAGGCAATGCCACTTCTCGTATGCGGTCTTCCAATCAACATGGAAGTGGCATTGAGCGCACAAGGCAACAATGTCTTCCCATTGCTCTTCAATAGTCTTCGACTGTTCAGCTATCCCTGCATGAAATCTCTTGTCATCGAAGTGTTTTTTTGACTCAATAACAAATATTGTATTCCAAATGTCCTAATGGAAACGCCCTGTAGTTAGAAGGCTTCTCCTTTGTTTGATGGCTTGCTGGGGGCCGTTCTCTATGCTTTGGAACCGGAACTTGTGTAGGTGGAGTCGGTGCATTGTTTGCTTGAAGTCCACGACTTCGTTCAGCCAACAAGGGAGAGCTTGCCATGGGCGTCCTAGGATCCACAACAGATAAAGCCATTGGGGATGGATCTTGAGAGTTGAGATCAAAAGGTAAGCCCGTACAAGGCTGCGAGTCATAGACAACTTCCTCGGAATCAATCAATGCTTGCAAGTTTTGCTGGCTTAGTGGAGAAGTGAGAGGGTTGCATTGTTGCAAAATGGTTGATAGAGGCACGTACTGAGCCCTTGCTGGCTCTCTCAGCCGCAAGGGACACGTGATGATGCATGAACCTGCAAACGTGAAGGGGGGAAAAACGATCCTGCACCTACAGGTCCAAAATGAAGAGAGGAAGACCTTATCAAAGCAGGGCATCATTTACATCTCCTCATAACAAAATGAAAAAATCACATGTAAACTGTGCTATAGAGTTCGAGCTCATGCTATCACAAACGAATGGCAAAGCAACACAAAAATTGAATTGTAGCAATACGCCTCGGAACAAAACGACCAATGATCAACATATGTTCAACTACAATCCTGAAGTAGATGACATATAAATTCTGTTACAGCATTTCTAGAATGACAGGAGCATATATGGACTATCTCAGTCCTGTCTCTGGCTCCCGCTGTCAAAAGTGAATCTCTTTCCATGGGTTGACACCATATGTGAGGTATCTTAGATTGGAGGAGCGGTCTAGAAAGTAACCAGATGTTATCGAAGAGAAGAGCAGACAAAAAACAAGACTCAAAGATATGCCATACCTGCCCATTGCTTCCTTCTATGCTGGTGATGTGAGACCTGACTCTCTACGAAAGGTGACCTTTGGCATCATCTGTAGTGAATGTGTGCTACCAACGGAGATTGCAGTGGATGTGTGCTACCAATGAAACCACCCCCGATTGTGGCAAAAATCAGTGCTTTGTGTATAGGCAAAGACTTGAGAGAGAGAGAGAGAGAGAGAGAGAGAGAGCGAACGATTTTGTGGTAGATTTACCTGCAAATGGTGGTCAGATGGTAGCTGTGACGATCGAAGTCTGCTTCAAGCATTGTTTGACTCGTTAGCCAGCCGAAATCCGGGCGAAAAAGGAAGAATGAAATGGTTTACGAGCATTTTGTTCTAATCTTGCTAAAACAGGACAATCGCATTTTGACCAGTTTTTAAGCTTTTTAAATTAAAATTGCTAATTTAATAAGTTAATAGCGGACCCGGCTCTTAGACGTTTATCCCGAGTTTTGACGATAAACCACTTTGCTCTACGGCACGGACCATTACACATAGCATTAAATGAAGTGGGGCTGAGGGAGCATTGACTAAGTAACACATAGCGTTTCATGAAACCTGTGAGGGTCTCGACGTTGCGGAATTTGTTGGCAGAACCTTGAGGTGGGGTAAATCCAGGCAACGGAAAAAATGAGGCTATGCGGATGCACTACCACCCCCTTGTGTGTTAGGTTTCGATCCCAAGACCTCACACTCTAGATTTTGAGACATGTGGGTTAACTACTTCACCCGCGTGCATATCATGTATTGCTACATGTGTTTACAATGTTCTATTGTGAGTAAACATGAAGTGTCCATGTTTTTAAGGTTTAATACATGAGTTTTAGTGTTACCATTGCCTTGATTTTCATGCGTGGACTTCAACACCGTGGATCCCCTCACCCAATTTCAAGAAATCCAATGTGTTATTTTGTCTATAGTATGGGCCACATCCCCCCCCTCCCAAATTCCAATTCACATGGGCATGGGAATATAGAATGAAGGGCTTGTATCCATCTAGTCCCCTGACATCAATCGGGTGTCCGGATTGTGGGCTTCGGTCTAGCCCGAAAATGAGTGTGTGGCCTAGAGCTTGTGGAGCATGGTCCAAAAGTGGCCAGAGTTGTAATGGAAATGGCCTATGAACTTTGAGAGTAGCGGAATTAGGAAATTAGGTGAATCACTTTGGAGAGATTACTTTGTGAGCATAGCGGGTGAACTTAATTGATGGTAACAACATAAACATGGTACTTAGTTAACTTGGCATGAACAATACTTTTCCAAGAGAGAGAGTTTAGAGAACCTGACAATAGTTGAGGACTGGATTCATATTGATCCGGTCCCCCCTTCAATAGGCATTTGTATTATAGTTTCTCCCATCAAGAGAGACTTGGTACAATACAATCTTTGTGTTCCTTGTGACCTAGGTGATGCAATGAAGATGGAAATCTTCATGCATCACAAGCATAACATAAACTTTGTAGAAAACATTAACTATCCCAAGACTCAATCCCAAGGCCTCAAACACCTTCGAAGGTGAAGAGAGCTAACAAAGAATGAGGGTAGGGAAGAGGAAGAAGAAACATTCCATAGGAGAAAGAAATAGTTCCTCACTTATCATCACTCTTCTTGCTAGCATAGTAATGAAGATGGAGAAGATGGTAAGCTTAAGCATTTAAGCATGTCTCTTGGTTGGATTTACATTCCATAGCCAAGAGTGTTGGTGTAGGCTCTCACTTCTCACAAGCTTGGAGAAGGAGGTGGAGTTCCTCAACTTCAGCAAGTGAGAATGAATCCACAAAATGAGTGTGTGTGTGTGTGTGTGTGTGTGTGTGTGGTGTATATCCCCCTAGCACCCCCCTTGCTTTCTTGCGGGGAGTTGTATCTTTTACACATGTTTCAAGTTCATTGGACCCCTCTCCCCGCTAGCCAATCACATGCAACATGCATTCAAGTACGTGGGTAGTCTTTGGAAAAGTGTCCTCCTTACCCCTTATAGAGAGAGAGAGAGAGAGAGAGCTTGAAAATATCTAGATATTTGTTGGTTGGAACTAGAAGCTCATTAGACCCCTCTTTAGCCCAACCAATAGCATTCAAGCACACCATGTAGTTAAGCATAGGGAGAGTCTGACATGTGTCCCATGTGCCCTTTTAGAAAAGGGGTGCCCCTTGGGTGAGTGGAAGGTTAGGTCAAAGATTCCCTTAACTTTGGTTCTTTTATGCATAGGAAGCTTCTCAAGACTTCCTCATTAAGTGTGTAGGGTCTCTTTTTGACTCAAGCATCTTACCTCCCGTCCATAAGAAGCTTCTCAAGCAACTTCTTCATTAAGTATGACAAGTACCTCAAGTACCTTATTCATCAAGCATGACAAGCACCTTAGGTGGAGTTCCCACCTCAAGCTCAGCCCTAGCTTGCCTAAGGTCAAAGGCAAGTTTAGGGCGGGTTCCCACCTCAAGCACAACCCTAGCTTGCCTAAGGTCAAAGGTAAGTTTAGGTCGGGTTCCTACCTCAAGCTCAACCCTAGCTTGCCTAAGGTCAAAATACTTTTAACACTAACCATTGGAGGTCTTTGATGAAGCTAACCCTAAAGTCTTTTAAGCTCCATTAGTTGCACATTTCTCTTTGATAGACTATCTCCTTTTGGACCTGTATTGAGATGTAACCATCTCTTCTCTTGCTCCCCTGTTGAGATAAGTTTAAAAGCACTTATTGCACATTTCTCTTTGTTAGACCATCTCCTTTTGGACCCGTATTCAGATGCAACCATCTCTCCGTTTGGTCCCTTGTTGAGATAGTTCTAGAAGCACATGTCTCAATTCTAACTCTTGTTCCCATTTATTCTCCCACATTAAATGATCATTTTAATATGATAAAATCATTTGGTAAAGTTAGATATTATATTTTATGACATTACCTCTATCTTGAAATCATAGTCGTTCTTGACTCTGAGATAGAGAAGATAAAGCATAGTAAGTAGTCCATGTTTCTTAGCGGGTAGAGGATCTCTTTTTACCCTACGACATCATTCCAAGATGGATGACTAATCCATTTGGTGCTTGGGAGATGTAGCTATGCAAGCATGTCTTCTCTTTAGTCCATATCATAGTTCCAAAGTAGAGTGACAAATTCTACTTGGTGTTTGGGAGACGTTCGTCACCACAAACATGATTCTAAGCATGCATACTATTTAAATTTGTGCACAATAAAAAGAGAACTAGTCTTATAAGACAAAAACATTTTTCATTTAAAATGCATTTTCATATGCTTACTCTAGTGCAACATTGTGAGCATTGACAAGGTTCATATTATACTTAATCTAGGTTCTTTGCATCCATCTAGCATCTTCAAAAGAATAATTCTTAAACTTAATAAGATATCGTCAGATAATCTTACCGTGTTTTAATACCTTATCTTCATGTCATAGTATGGACTCAGGTTGAAGTACTTCTTCTTGATCTTCGATTTTTGGAGGGTCTGCAACAACTATTGCTTCTTATTGTAAACTTTTAGAAGAAATATGTTACAGAAATACTTTATTTGAGAGGGTTGCTTAACAAGTTACAATCTGCGTTGCATTTATACACCCTTATAACAAAAATTATACGTATAAAACGTCAATATACGTCGTATCTCCAACTATTACCGAATAGCCGTATAAAACATTTTTCGATCGAAAAGTATTTCGATCGAAAAATATATCGATCGAAAAAAAGTATATATATACAATCGTCGCCGTATTCGATCGAAAAGCATTGTGGACTTTCTTGGAGTTTGGAGAGCTTGGAGCTTATGAGAGTTTGCCAGATAGAGACAACGACTTCGATTTACAACGGTTTTCAGGTATATTTTTTTAATTTTCAATAAATATTAACTTTTTTTTGTGTTGTGCCAGACTTGTGTGGTGCAGTAGTTTCGGCTCTCACCACAAAGTTGGCTTGTAGGTCGTAGACCACTTCGTGGTGTGTAGCCATATGGCTCACTCCAGAGGTGTACAGAATATAGTTTCCTTTCCCGTGGTGTGTAGTTATATAACTCACTCTAGGGAAGGCTTAGGGTAAATTTAGATTCTCACTCGTATGGTGTAGTAGTATATCTCTCACCATAGAGATGAGTTAGGATTAGAGGTTGACTCGTGGAGTGTAGTAGGCATGATGCTACACCTCTCACTTCAGAGTGGCCTATAAAATTTACAATCTTAAAGTAAATCATTATTGATTATTCTACATAGAAGCACAAAAATTAATGTTCGTCATTTTAAGAGTGTAGAGATGCATACTTTATGCCCTCTTCATCTTAATACGACTTTCGTTATTTTTGTGCTTCTATTTCTGTAGTAACATCATTGTTCATCAGCAGATGACTTGGTATTACTCTGAACGTAGATATATACAATAATTGATTTACATTTGAGATTGTTGAGCTGTTTGTTGATGAGTGTGTTGTGCGTGCCACACACTCCATTAGAAATAGCTTATAAAATTTACAATTTTAGATTAAGTTTTTCTGTCATATGTGTTACATAGAAACACAAGCGTTACCACTCCTTATATTAAGAGTGAAGAGATGCATATTTTCATGCCCTCTTCATCTTAATGTGACATACTGGTTACTCGTGTGTTTCATATTCCAAAAGAACATCATTTTTCATCATTAAATGACTTGGTGTTGTTTTGGACGTAAACACATACGATAGGTAACTTACATCTGCAATTGTTAATTTATCCGTTGATAGTTGTGTTGTGAGTTCCACACACTTTATCAGGGATTAGATTGATAAAAACTATCAATCTATTTTACAACAGCATCCAGGACTTGTGTTGAGAATATCTCACACTAGCTGAGCTGTTCACATATACGATTTTCCAACCCTTTAGATGTAATTTCTTTCATCATCTCACACTTCTGCACATAGCAGGGTCCAGTTCTTGTGCTGAGAGCATCTCACACTCCTGGCCTGTTTCTCTCTCTCTCTCTCTCTCTCTCTCTCTCTCTCTCTCTCTCAATTAATTTTCATGGTCGATTCGCACAATGTGGTTTGTAATCATAAGATTTTCTCTTTAATTTGCAATAATTTAGTATTGTTTAATAAATTTGAATCATCATTTAATATATATACAGGGTTAACACTCATTATATAATAACTATGTTACTATGGTGTACAATCATTTCGTAAGATTCTTAATTTATAGTTTTGTCATACAGATATGGCAGACACGAAGCTAGCGAAACATCAACGAAAGTTCATCTCCGAAGTGATTGTGAGACACTTCCATTACTCGTCAGAGGCAGAGATTAGGCATTGTTTAAACCCTGTCGCTCCGGAGCATTTTTATCAGCTTACAAAGACTCTAACCAAGTCTGTGTTTGAGCAGCTCCAGGCAGAGTTTGCACCAGCTATTTTTGACATAGCCCTCCTGACATCAGGTGCTTTAGTAAACATGGTCAAAAAAACCATTGGACAGATCATGAAAACCTTTCAAGAACTGAAAAATCCTGCAATTACTTCCTTGCCAAACATAGCTGAGGGCATACATCTTGTGCAACAGCTTTACACGGAGTTCAAGAGCAAGGAAAAGTTAAAAAGAGCAGCAAAGTGTGCAAGAGTGGAAGCCAGCTCTTCTGAAGCTGCTGTTGAACCAGAAATCATTCTTAGAACAGAGCCTGCAACGTCATCCGTTGCTACATTAGACCTCTCTCAACTACCACCTATTTTACACCTTTTACCCGACACAGCCGTCTTCAATATCCAAGCTCCACAGCTAGGAGAGGGAAGATGGGCACATGTGAAGTGTGTGGGTGTCACACATTCCGCTTTCAAAGATCAAGTGTATGCTGCAAAAGTGTTCAAAGTACACTTACATGAGCCCACCATGGAGCAACAGGTCAAAGACGAAGCAACAATTTTGGATATTTCACATCGAGGTATTATCTACCCTCTTGCCATGGTGCGCCACGTGGAGCGACCAATGCTCATTTCACGATTTTGGAATGGCGGCCATGTGGAGCAATGGATCAAAGAATGCACTGCAGACGGCAGCCAACGTGTCATCCGCGATTATGTACTCACTGCAGGAACAATAGAGCTATTCCAAGAGAATATTTTGCAGATCATCAATGCTCTCCTCCAAACTCTAAAGTATATACATTCGCATAACTACCTCCACAATGATCTACAATCTCGAAATATGATGCTGCATTTTGGCGAAAAAGGTGTTTATGACGGCATTGTGGATTGGGGTTCATGCACCAAAACAAATACCACAGCCGGTTTTCCTCCTCTACGCGATATGCAGATAGAAATTAGAAAACAATATGAGAGAGATTATCCATGGGCAGCCCCCGAATGTATATCTAGTAATCCTCCCTCCTGGACCAAAGCTATGGATATTTATTCCATGTGTCATACATGTAAACGCATTTTGAAGTGCTTACCAGAGCCCCAAGAACAAAGCAAGAGACATTTTTTGAGTAATGTACTTGCTCATCTTGAAACCGGCAAGCGCCTAAACCCCAAAACCTGGCCTAACGCTTTTGACCTCTCCTTATGTCTAAATGGTGCCCATATAGTGGGTTACAACATTGTAATGACATCTGGCTTACGACCAGCTGATGATTAATGAAAACACAAGTCTCATGATTTCATCATTGTTTTACTTTTGGTGTCAGATTTAATTGTTTGTTTAATTGAACAAAATATCTATGTTTGTCATTTGATATACTGTCCAATGTCAAATTAATTGAATGGGTATTTAAAAGTAATGACATGTTCACCTAATATGCAGATATGGAAGAAAAACTCAACCACGCTGAAGCTTAAGCAATTTTTAAAGAAGAACAAGTTAGATGTGGACAAGCAGATCTTTCTACTATTGCGAACATTGAAGAAGATGAATCTGAGCTGTAGGGCGAACCACTAACCCTTAAAGAGTGCAAAAAGATTTGCCCTAATCACTTTGTATGCCATCAACTATTTCAAATAAGTGGAAATGCAAAAGATACAGCTCCGTTAAAGCTCTCTGATTTGCAACATAAAGGGCTGTCACGTGTATTGCTGCAAAGGTTTATACGACAAGAGAGATTCCTACCAAACAACAACCAAGTAGCAATTTACTTTATCCAACAATGCTATGTTCGATATGTTTTGCTAAAGAGAGTGGATTGGTCAGATCATCCAGGCACCGCTGGCGTTGGACGTGGATGCATTGCAGAAAAGGTGGCAGCACGCAATGCAAATAATCGAATGCCTCCTCACAAGCGTCCTATTGTTTTACTTCCTGAAGAGTCAGAAACACTGACTGAATTAGCCAGCCAAGGACAAGACCTTGCCAGCCAAGGAGAAACACCGGACATGCTTCGTGGCCGTATTCTTGAGCTTGAAATAGAGTTAAGTGATGCACAAGCAAAGCTTCAACGATATGAATCATTGTATGGACCTTTGCCAGATGATACTACCACTTCACATAAAGATGGTGCTCAACCATCCCCTGAGCTAGGAATTACAGATTTTACCATAGACCAGCTTATAGCAAATCTATCAAACTCATAAGTCACTCACAAGCTTTTTGTAATCTCAAAATTATATCAAACTCTTTTCGATTGAGTAATTTCCCAGAACCTTGTTGTAATTTCAAACCTACATCGACTTTATGTAATTGTTATTCGACAAGATATTATCGGCAATTTATATTTGTGTGTGAGTAAATATGTGCATATGAGAGAGAGAAAGAGAGGTTTTGATGTGAACGACAACGAGATACCACTTTCTTTCATCATATGAAAAAACTTGTTAAGTATTACAATGGTACTCTCACAAATCATCTCCATCTTCAAAAACTGCAACCATATCATCTACTTCGTCCATATCTGAGCATTCTGAAACTATCTCCCATTCCATATCATCTTCATCATCAACTTCTGCAAAAATAGCTTCATGCGTTTGGAAGACTCCATATTGCTTTTGAGCGGCTCTAGTTGCAATGTTTTGAGGCTTGTAAATAAGTCTCATATTGCAAAAAACATACATCAAATCAGCAGCCCGTTTAGTATGAAGTCTGTTTCGCTTTTTCGTGTGCACAAAGTAGAATGCTGACCAATTTCGTTCACAACTTCCACTTGATGCAGCTACTGATAAAACTCTAACTGCAATGTGTTGCAACTCCACTTTCTCTCCACCATACTCCTTCCACCATAAAGGTGCACTTGTTTTGCCAATGGCATCTATATGCCACAGATCCTGAAACATACCAGTTCTGTTGGCATAATCTACTCGCTGATGAAAAGCTGTTTTTCCATCTTCGTGCCCTAAGAGTTGGGAGCACACTGTTTTGAAGTCGGACATAACTTCTTTGTTGGCAGATTGCTGATGCATTTGAAACTTAGGATCCAATACAAAAGCCGCACCATGCAATGGCGTATGCAACTGCACCCAACGCTTGTTAACAATTGTAATCATGGTAGCTTTATCCTTTGCACCAAAACTGACATTTTCTCTTAGCTTGCGTATAGCCTCTGACATATACCAGAAGACCCGACCAAAAATAAAAGAATCTGTGTCAACTGCTCTCAAAAGATCTACAAATGGCTTAGACACAGTTACTATTCTTTCTACATTACGCCAAAAGACTGGCAAGTTTACTATTTGTGCACATCGACCAGCTGCTTTCTGATAACTTGGATACTTGCTAAGCCATCCATCCCATCTTCTGTCTGCTAAGGTTTCCATCAATGCAGGCTTCAACTCTTGCAAAGCAGCAAGAACATAGTATGCCGTAGCAAACCTTGTTGCGCAAAATATTTACAGAGCTTTATTTGGTGACTTGGTTCGAAAAAGAGCATACAAAAATTGATGCTCTCTAATGAATTTCACCACATGATTTGCATCCAATAAAGTTTGCTTCACACATGCCATTTTACCAATATCTTTTAAAAGCAAATTTAAAGTGTGAGCTGCACATGGTACCCAAGAAATCTCCGGATACTTGACTTGAATAGCTCTTCCTGCTCCTTTGTAGTTGGCCGCATTATCTGTGACAATAGCAGTCACATTCTTTGGTCCACCTGCCTTTGCAATTGCACGCTCATACACCCGTGCTAGGTAGGTGATAGTCTTCTCTTTCAATTGCTTCCACGAACATAGCCCCTCTAGGGTTAATAAGCATTACATTGATTAAAGGTTTTTTCTGACAGTTAGTCCATCCATCCAATGCTATGGTGCATCCATATGCTGGAACAAACTCTAGGACTGTGCGTTTGAGAATGGCTTCAGTACTGTCTTTGACTTTATCAAGATATTCAATTCGCATCTTGTTATAGTCAGGAAGCACAAATCCTTTTTTGGTTGTACTCATCAAAGCATCTTGAAATATTGGATTGCGCATAACATTGAACGATATGCCACACGCAACAAATGCTTGTGTCCATTTTAAATGCAACTCAAGCAACCATTGTTTACCTAATGCTTCAGCCATTGTCTGTCCATTGGATGACGCTCTGCCGGATTTGCTTGTGCTAGGAACTCCTCCTGATGTAGATGCATGTCCATGAAGAGGGTTCAATTGAGAACTTTGATCATTTACTTGAGTGGTACACACCTCTTCTGTTGCCTCATTGCATACAGATGGTTCAATATTCGCATGAATATCTTTAGAAACATCACCTTTATGTTTAGCTGCAAGAATCAACTTTACTTTGTGAGAATACATGGCAAATTTTTCATGAATATCTTTTGGTGGTGCCCCGCACTTTTCAACATTGCCAGGGACTTTAAACAAATGCTCTTTAATTCTGGTTGCATTACCACTGAACTCGTGGCCACAAGATTTACATTTAAGTCGAGATGTATTTCTCCCAGCTTTCAACTCATGCACATAACTCCACTCTTGTCCTTTCACCATGATGCACAAAAATAGTTTGCTAGTAAAAATAAAGTCAATGATCATTTTCATAATTAAAATCAATTAAAACATTAAACTAATTTAACTAACAATGATTGAACGAAATTAAAATAATTAAAAACAATGATTCAACACAAATACAATAATAAAAAACAATACCATTGGATTATATATAAATTGCATCGATTTATCTAAAGTGCAAGCTTGTATCTTTAACACATTACGATAATCAATAATTACAATTAAATCAAGTATTAAAATGATTATCATTATAAATTACTATACATACAAGAGCTATAAGTGACATTTTTAAATGTCAAAACGATAATCACTTACAATACTTGATAATTATCGTATCTATATAAAGTGCGAACAAAAAGTTCTTACACTTTACCATAGATTTTTAAACGATTATCTATCTACAATGCGAGCATATGTATGCTCTCACACAGTACGGTAGATTTTGTAGTCCAAATAAAGATAAGAGAATATCATTATTTTTGGACATGTTTTTCCTAAATTTTTACTCTAGTGAGAGCATAGCAGTGTGAATAGCTCTACACAAAACGTAAAAATATAATTTTGTTTCATTATATTCATTTTGAAGTGAGAGAAAATCTCTACACATCAAAATCGAACTTTAAATTACATAAAATTATTTTTAATGTAATTATATTTTTAAACTAATTATCTCATGTGAGAGTACACTCTACACACAACGATAATATCTTACTTTTTTTTTATTAGTCACTTTCAAGTGTCAATTAATTGAACACATTGACAAGTGATTCTTATAATTACAGTTTGTATCAGGTGAGAGATTAAACTCTTCACAAAATACAAACTTTCAACTATTTACTAAGTTTTTCAAAACAAATTCATATATTTGAATCACAAAACTTAAAATTCTATTGAATTTTAATTTTTATTGCATTCAAATTGTTTTAGTTTTTTACAAATTACATTTTTTTATCGTTTGGTGAGAGTACTCACATGGAAAACACTGACTTTGAAAGCTGGTATGAGGCCTTTCGCGTGCTGCTATATATACTAACATATTCAATCGTTATAATTTTTGATCGAAAATACTTTCGTTCGAAAAGTTTTTCGATCGAAAAATCAAGAAGTTATACGATTGGCCGTTTCTGTTGATGTGGCACCGTATAATTTAGATAAACGAATAATACGCCCATTATTCGTGTATTATACGTCTCCCGAATAACGAATAATGCAACTTAGGTTGCAATATGAAGTTGGTACTGCCATGACGGGACATATTGAATCTTTCCAATCTATTATTAATCAACTTGCTGCTGCCGGTGATCCTGTTCCACAAAAGCAATTGATTACACTTCTCCTTGATACGGTGAAGGACTCTTCTTATGATAACATTGTTACTATTCTCTCTAATAAAGATGGTCTTGATTTCGACCAAGCCTGCATGTCTTTAATTGAATACTCTTAACGTTGTCATGAGTTTTTTGGAGCACCTAATTGTGCATATGTACATGCACATGCATGGTGCATCGAATAAAGAATTGTCCATTTTCCGGAGCCAGGTGGTTACGTGGGGCCCACATGTGTACAGGTAGGACAACATGTACATAGTCCAAACGATTTTCACTATCACCAGTACCAGTGTGTTTTTTCTATAATAATGAGGAGTTGGTAGTGCATAAAACTTCTCGAGGAAGCTATCCGCGGGCCGACGACATGAGGTAAGCAAGTGCGTCAGATGGCATCAAGTGGCGTTAGTAGGTCGAATGGGGTCAATACTTGCACGTGGATGAGTACGGTCACGACGTGGGTGTATTCTTGTGCTAATCATGCAAAAAGGTCATCATGAGGACCATCTTTTGGGGCCACTTCACGTGGTGGTGGGATGCATTATTGGAAAAAGTTGAGTGCCAGGTGTGCGGATGGATGCAGCAGGGTGACAACTATGCACTGCGAGGTCAGTTTTTGGCCTGTTCGGGGTCCGTTTGAGGTCATCTAAAAGGCCAAGGGTGCCCAAGTAATAAAGCTAAGTGTGGGAACTGAAAAAACAGAGAGAAGACCAGAAAAAACGTGGAGAAGAGAGGAGGAATGGCCGCAACTCTGTTTTTGCTCATTTTGGAGCCTGTTTTGGCCGTAAACTGCTCCAGATTTGAGCACTTTGACATTGTAAACTGGGGTTTTGGGCCGTTCCGGACGCGATGGCGATTTCCATTTTTCCAAATTTCTCACTGCTTTTCTGCTGTTTTGGCTGTGTAAGTTTCTCCTATGAGAGAATCTTCTGCTCCAGTTTGTGATTGTATCTGGCATATTTTACCCATATTGTGTGAGCTATTTGCCCCATTGGTGTTGGCCCAAGCTCATTTGTATCTAAATATTAGAAATTCTCCTCTTTTGAGCTGAGTTTTTTGGGTGTGTGTGTGTGTGTCTCTCACTGTGTGGAGTTGGTAAACGGATAGTCTCTCTTCTCTCGCTCCATCGGTGTGTTCCCTGTCTCGGCCAGGTGGGTTGTGTAAGCCGAGTGGTGCCCCATAGTGTGTGTGTGTGTGTGTATCTTTCCAAGAGTGTGTGTCGGGTCATTATAGAGGCGTTCTGTGTGTTTCCATCCCGCTCACATTCTTTTGGTGCCCCCACGGAGGATCTTCTTCGAGTACCTTCTGCTTCGCGCTTTAAGCTTCGAGATTCGGGATTACAGGTTGCACACTACAGGTTACAGGTTACAGGGACAGATACAGGTACAGGTGATTCACACAAGTATAGGTAGCTAGAGTACAGTGATATACTAGCAGTGGTGTCACTTGCAGCTACCATGGGTATGCATCATTGGGCGCCTGTTTGAGCGCATTGTCTGTTGGTATTGTACGCCTTTGTGGAGCCATATTTGGTTTTATTTGGCAGTCCCAGCCATTTCTGAGACTTGGTCTGGAAGATAGTCATTTCTAAGACTTGACTATACGCGATTTGCATTAGCCTTCGTGTGAGGGTCGATAGCGTGAGGTTTTATTGAGCTGGGGGATTCTCAAATGTGGAGATCCTTTCGGTGATACAGGTAGCTGGAGCACCCTTTCTGTGACCTCGCCATAGGCTATGTACTAGTGATTCCTAATTGATGCTCGGGTTCTATTGTTGACAATTTATGCATACATATACAGTCTATATTTTGGGTTCTCGCTGCTCTACTTCTAGGGAAACTCTGTCAAAATTTTTCCAAGTTATGATGGCTGGTTTTTTGGTCTTTTAAGGCATTTATGCTATTATGCTGCTGAAATTTTGGCAAAATCAGAGGATAAGACAGGTGTGCCTTCTTGAGAGCTGCATGGTTGGCTTTAATGGATGATCAAAATGGCCCTCAATTCACTCCTTTTCATTTAACTCAAAGAATCTAGATAAATATTCATGTGTCCAGGAAGATTTTTTTCCAGCAGCGCATAGTCTTTATGTTTGGGCCAAGAAGATTAAGAGAGATACTGGAATTTCCTTTGCCTGTTTTTGTAATTCCGATCATCAACTATGAAAACTCATTTGATGTGCATGTGTTTGTCCTTATCTAAAGTTGAGCTCCATTGAAGTTTCTAGGGATTGAGTCAGTCAAAAGTTTTGGGTTCTTGCACGTGTGTTCAAAGAGGTTCTCAAAGCATCGTAGCTTGGGGAGCCATGGATTTCTCTTATCCGGAGTTTCATGGAAGAAGTGATGAAGATGTGGAAGACTTTTTGGAAAAGATGGAGGTTGCCTGTATTAGCAACCAGATTCATGACCCGGCGTAGATGTTACGTCTACTCCAAATTTGTTTGAAGAGTGATGCACGAGTTTGGTCCAAAGCATTTGAAGAGGAGTTGCGTGTGGCTGATCCACCTGTAAGATTGAGTTGGGACAATCTAAGGCATGGATTGGAAGTGGAGTTTGTCAGATAGAAGAGCCTGACAAAGTGTGGCAAGAAGTACAGGGTTTGGTGCAAAAGGAAGGTAAGCCAGTAGATGCGTACATACGTAAGTTTTCATTGGTATGGGAGAGGATGTGCAAGGCCTTAGCACCATAGGTGCCCCCGCTTGACATGATGAAGAAGGATAGGTTCTTGGCTGGTCTTTGGGAGAATATACGTTGGAGAGTGGAGCTAAAGAAGCTTAGGACATATGAAGATGCACTAGAGGTAGCAAGGAACAAAGAGTGGAAGTTGAGGAAAATGAGCTAGTTAGGGGTGGAGTCTTTGCCCATGAGGTCTGAATTTCATCCTATGGATTCTTTACAAGGTCACATGCCAGGGGTTCATCATGAACCAGTGGTTTTTGTTACTCCTCAGGTTATGCCAACAGTGGTCACTACAGCAGTGCAAGATGATGGGCTAAGGCAAGACATGAGGCAAGTGGTAGATTTAATGAAGAATCTCAGCCTAAACATGCTAGGTCAAGTGGGAAATAGTCGAGGTCGAGGGAGGTTTGGAAATCAACCAAGAGGTGAAGAAAGGCCTAGGAATGGTGTTGGACAAAGCAATGGTAGGTTCTGGAGACAGACGCCCACCTGTCACATCAGCCCGCAATGTGATAAGCCACCAAGGATGGGTGGAGACATGTATCCATTGCCAAAACAGGTGCTAACTAGGTCGCATGATTATGGCATCGAAATTAAGGGAGATGAAGGAACCAGTGGATTAACCCAGAAGGAAAAGGGAAAGACAAAAGTGATAAGTGTAGTCACCTTGGAGAAGGCATCAAAGCTAGAGGATACATTAGTGATGCCTATTGGGAAGAGGACCACAGAGGACAAGGAAGGAAGAAGTGCCCCAGGTCCTAGTAAGAAGAAGGGAAAGAGTCATGAAGGCGAGGATGTCAAGGCCAAGAGGAAAAGGAGAGCTCATCGCAAGTTTCATGTTTCGGATTTTCCACTAGGGGATGGGCAATTAAGCTATGACTTGAAGGAGGATCTGACAAGTAGGAAATTTGAGGTTACTTTTGGGCAGCTTATAGAGATGGTGCCTAAGCTAAAGAGACAGTGGAAGAGGATGGTTAACCCAATGGAGAGAGAGCCAGAGAGAGGTTCAGTGAAGGTGTTGGCGATGGATGAGCTACCAGACATTTGTCCAATAGTAGATGTGTGGCATAAAAGGAAAAATTTGGGACAAGGTTATGTGGATGGTGGAGCCCAAGTATGTGTCATAACACACTCATGCGTTGAGAAGATGGGTCTCACAGTGACTAGGGTGTCAGGCTTCCGGATCAGATTGGCAAACCATCAAAAAGTAAAATTTTTGGGTGTTGTGAAGAGCTTAGAAGTGGAGGCAAATGATGCAAAGGCAGTGGTTGATTTTAATGTAATGCTAGCGGGGTTGGGAGCATATCCTATTATACTAGGTAGACCATGGTTACGTGCAGTGGGAGCTGTTCAAGATTGGCGACGTGGTACGATTAGCCTCTATGGAAAGACAGGTGCCAAGAAGCTATATAATATGGACACAAGGAAACAATTGGAGGATCTTTATGAAGATGAGGATGAGTCTAGTGATGAAGACTATTCCACAGTGTCTAATGAGAACAGTGATAGTACTACCAGCAGTGATGAGGATGCTGATGTTGCATTTCTTTTGATAGACAAAGAAATCCAGGAGTCTGGTTTAGTTGCGTTTGCAAATGAGGTTGAAGATGAAAGTGAAGGGCCTTATGAAGTGATTGAAGGGCTGATGCAAACCAAAGTTGAGTTTTCAAAGAAGCAGGCATTGACAACACAAATGATCAGTGGAGACCTCTCAGCTATGGAGAAGGAGATATATTTGCACATGCAGGTCTATGCCAAAGTAATTGATGGTTTTCTTGATGCAAAGTTCATATATAGTATCTCTATAGGTTTTCCTTGGGAACCAGGTGGAACCTTCATTAAGCTTTTGATGCAAGGAATGCCAAGTGTTTTTGTGTGGGATCCAGGTGGAGTGAATATCTCTTTTTGCTGCTGCTGAGCATGAATACTCTAGTAGGCTAGGGGATGGGCAAATTATGTCATGAGTTTTTTGGAGCAAGTAATTGCGCATATGTACATACACATACATGGTGCATCGAATAAAGAATTGCCCATTTTCCAGAGCCAGGTGGTTACGTGGGGCCCACATGTGTACAGGTAGGACAACATGTACATAGTGCATCGATTTTCACTATCACCAGTACCAGTGTGTTTTTTCTATAATAATGAGGAGTTGGTAGCGTGTAAAAATTCTCGAGGAAGCTATCTGCGGGCCGACGACATGAGGTAAGCAAGTGCGTCAGATGGCATCAAGTGGCGTCAGTAGGTCGAATGGGGTCAATACTTGCACGTGGATGAGTACGGTCACGACGTGGGTGTTTTCTTGTGCTAATTATGCAAAAAGATCATCATGAGGACCATATTTTAGGGCCACTTCACGTGGTGGTGGGATGCATTATTGGAAAAAGTTGAGTGCCAGGTGTGCGGATGGATGCAGCAGGGTGACAACTATGCACTGCGAGGTTAGTTTTTGGCCTGTTCGAGGTCCGTTTGAGGTCATCTAAAAGTCCAAGGGTGCCCAAGTAATAAAGCTACGTGTGGGAACTGAAAAAACAGAGAGAAGACCAGAAAAAATGTGGAGAAGAGAGGATGAACAGCCGCAACTATGTTTTTGCTCATTTTGGAGCCTGTTTTGGCCGTAAACTGCTCATCCGAGGTCGGATTTGAGTATTTTGACATTGTAGACTGGGGTTTTGGGCTGTTCCGGACACGATGGCGCTGTCCATTTTGCCAAATTCCTCACATTTTTTTTGCTGTTTTGGCTGTGTAAGTTTCTCCTATGAGCGAATCTTCTGCTCCAGTTTGTGATTGTATCTGGCATATTTTACCCATATTGTGTGAGCTATTTGCCCCATTGGTGTTGGCCCAAGCTCATTTGTATCTAAATATTAGAAATTCTCCTCTTTTGAGCTGAGTTTTTTGGGTGTGTGTGTCTCTCTCTCTCTCACTGTGTGGAGTGGGTAAACACATAGTCTCTCTCCTCTTGCTCCATCGGTGTGTTCCCTGTCTCGGCCTGGTGGGTTGTGTAAGCCGAGTGGTGCTCCATAGTGTGTGTGTGTGTGTATCTTCCCAAGAGTGTGTGTCGGGTCATTATAGAGGCGTTCTGTGTGTTTCCATCCCGCTCACAACGTCAAGAACGTTGTAATGATGGTCACGATACAACTATGATTTTACGAGAGGAGACTGAGTCAGAACAAATGGAATGTGCTTTTTATGCTCGAAGGCGTCCATTTCAACGAGGAAACCACAGAGCTGCCCGTCGCGGTAATATTTTCTCTTGTCTCAAATTTCCTAATAAGCAATGTTCTTACTGCAATAGAAATGGCCATAGTGAAGATGATTGTTGGGCACGTCAATATGATGAAGAACACAATATTACCACAAAACAACCACGTTTATCTAGAGACTCTTTTTCTTCTTGTTGTGAATATTGTGGATGATCTGATCATCCCACTCATATGTGCTATAAGCGTCGATTCGACACAGATTGTAATAGAGCATATGCTACTAAACATTGAAACAACATTGTACCAGAAACAAGCTGCGTCCTATGTTTAGTTGCTCTAGACAGAATACTTCATGTACGTGATGGATCACTTTTTATTGTCGATTCTGGTGCTATAGGAAATATGACATATCAGTCTAAGTGGCTCCATAACTATCATCCACTACCAGTTCAACGTGTTGTTTATCTTGCTGATGATACTACTTGTCAAGTAAAGGGTATTGGAGACTTATATCTTGGTACCTTATCTTCTTCCACTCGAATTTTGCAAGGAGTATTACATGTACTAGATCTTAAACGTAATCTTCTTTCAGTTGCTAGACTTGTTGATCTTGGTCTGTTTATTGGATTTGATCATACCAAACGTTGAATTGAGAAAGATGGACTATAGCTAGTGCTCCTCGAAACGGTAATTTGTTTGAACTCTCTCTCAACGATGCTGTAGAAATGTTGTGACTGCTCCAGGTGATCATGATTGCAAAGTATGGCATCACCGTTTTGTTCATGCCGATTTCTCAAAACTCCTTGATCTTCAACTCGTGATCTTGTTCATGGCATGGATCTTAAAGCCCATCCCCATATGGGAATTTGTGAGTTTTGTGCTCTTGGGAAACACAGTCCTAAACCATTTCCTCTTTCAAATAAAACTCATTCTCATGACATATTGAATATTGTTCATACTGATATATGTGGACCTCTACCTTCTTCGAGATCACAATATCGCTACTTCATTACTTTCATTGATGTTTTCTTAAGGTATACGACTGTATTTCTACTTAAACAAAAATCTAAAGCCTTATCTGTTTTCAAACAATTCCACAAGGCTGCGGAACTTCAAACTAATCGTCCCCTTAAGAGGCTTCGTAGTGACAATGGAGGCGAATATGTTTCTCGAGAGTTTGTGAGTTACTGTGCTGACAGTGGAATTCATCATGAATACACTATTCCATATTCGCCTCAATAGAACGGCGTTGCTGAACAAAAGAATCGTACTATTCTCAATGCTCTAAGATGTATGCTGATTCATTCTGACTTATCTCGTGTTTTCTGGACTGAAGCTACTTTGACAGCAATATTTATTCAGAATCATCTTCCTACTACTGCACCCTTTGGTAAGATACCCATCACAGCATGGGTAGGTGACATTCCTTCTGTATCTCATCTTTGAACCTTTGGATGTATTGCTTATATTCATGTTCCCAAAGAAACACGAACAAAGCTTGATGCTCTTGGTCTTAAAGTTATTTTTATTGGATATTCTGACACTTCCAAAGGCTACAAATTTTATGACCCTTCCTTCAAGAAAGTAATTATGAATCGTGATGCTACTTTTAACGAATAGCTTATGGGAGGCTCATGGTCCATGGATGATTCTGATGATACTAAATCATTGCTTCAGGATTTTCCATTTCTTTCAGATGATGAAAATCATCCTATAGAGCAACTTTCCTCTTCACAACCATCCATTCCGAATGTTGCCAGTGATGATATTGATATTTTTGTTGATCTGCCTATTGATTTTGAACATGGCTCATGTCATGTTTATGATGACGATATTGCTGATAATGCTTTTTCTACTTCTGAAGATCCCGTTACTTATGATGAAGCTATCTCTTCACCACAAAAGGATCAATGGCAAGAGGCTATGGAAGCAGAGTACGATTCTCTTATCTCTGAAGGTACATGGATACTAACTGAATTACCTCCTGGTCGTACAGCTATTAAATGTAAGTGGGTGTATAAGACAAAAGTAAAAGAAGATGGATCTTTTGACAAGTTCAAGGCGCGTTTAGTTGCAAAAGGTTACTCCCAAGTAGCTGGTGTTGATTATCAAGAGACTTTTTCACCAGTTGTTCGCATTACAAGTGTTCGAGTTTTATTAGCATTTGTTGTTCAATTTGATTTCACCACAAAAGCTATCTCTTCACCACAAAAGGATCAATGGCAAGAGGCTATGGAAGCAGAGTATGATTTTCTTATCTCTGAAGGTACATGGATACTAACTGAATTACCTCCTGGTCGTATAGCTATTAAATGTAAGTGGGTGTATAAAACAAAAGTAAAAGGAAAGGATCAATGGCAAGAGGCTATGGAAGCAAAGTACGATTCTCTTATCTCTGAAGGTACATGGATACTAAATGAATTACCTCATAGTCATACAGCTATTAAATGTAAGTGGGTGTATAAGACAAAAGTAAAAGAAGATGGATCTTTTGACAAGTTCAAGGCGCGTTTAGTTGCAAAAGGTTTCTCCCAAGTAGCTGGTGTTGATTATCAAGAGACTTTTTCACCAGTTGTTCGCATTACAAGTGTTCGAGTTTTATTAGCATTTGGTGTTCAATTTGATTTAGAAGCTCATTGAATGGATGTGCGAACTGATTTCTTAATGGTGACTTGGAAGAGGAAATTTATATGGAACAACCAGAAGGGTTTGTTATTCTAGGTAAAGAAGACCTTGTTGCTCAACTCCATAAGGCACTATATGGTTTCAAACAAGCTTCAGGACCCTGGTATACAAAATTTGATCTTTTTCTCACCTCTAAAGGATTCATCTCTTGCTCTTCAGACCCCAACTTATACATAAAACGCCAAGGTAGCCGTTTCGTGATTCTTGCTCTTTATGTGGATGATACCATCCTTGTTTCCAATGATTTGGGATTTCTTCAACGAAAAGTTATTGTCGTCTGCATTTGATATGGTGGATCTTGGAGAGATTCACTCGTGTCTTGGCATTCAAATCCAATGGAGCCGTACAAAAGGTATTTTATTCCTTCAACAGTCAAAGTTTACTGCAGATACTATTCAAAAATTTGGTATGGAATCTGCACATTCAACCAACACACCTTGTCTTGTGAGCTCTACGAAGAACACTTCTGACAATGGCGGTCAACTTGTCACAAATCAACCTTATGCTAACTTGATTGGATGTCTTCAGTTTGTTGGCATGAGCACTCGTCCTGATATTCTGTTTGCTACTAATTATCTTGGACAACATCTTACATGTCCTTCTCTTAAGCATTGGTCTGATGCAAAGCGTGTACTAAAATACTTGAAAGGCATTACGGATTCTGGTTTAGTCTATCGATGACAACTCACATTGGATTCTATGCAATCTCTTTCTCTTTTGGGTTACACAGATGCAGACTAGGCAAGATCTCATTTATCTATGCGATCTACTAGTGAAAATTGCTTCTTTATAAATGGTTGTCTTGTTTCTTGGACCAACAAGAAACAACGTTGTGTTGCACTTTCTACGACTGAGTCAGAATATGTTGCGGCATCACTTGCAGCTCCTGAGTTGATTTGGCTTTGACAAATGCTGGTTGATATTGGTCACTCTCCTCTTTCTAGCACACCCTTGCAGTGTGACAACCAAAGTGCTATTAGTCTTGCAAAAGACTATTTTAGACATAATAAGTCAAAGCACATTGTGACCATTATCATTATGTCAGGAATGAAGTACGCAAAGAAACCATTATGGTTGAACACTGTCCAAGTGACTAGATGATTGTAGACATTTTGACCAAAGGCCTCAACGAGTCACGTTTCATCCTCTTGCGCTCGGAGCTTGGAGTTGCTTCGGCCTCACTCTTTTTAGATTAGCTTCTTTGCTATTGTAATAGCTTTGTACATATGACATTGTAATCTTTTAGGTACCATGCACTATGCACACTCCACATTTGCACATTGTGATCTCTGAGTCACTTGAATATTTGTACATAGATGCACAATTCACTTTCACATCATCATCACTGGTTCATATTTTCACATTGTATAGGGGCTTGGTTTTTTTCCTTGAACTCCCCAAGGGTTTTTTCATCCAAAGCTAGAGACCTTTGTTTGAGTGGGGGTGTTGGAGCTATATATGGCTCACTCTACTCAACTTGGTCTCACCTATATATTTGTATCTTGTCCTCAATATGAATCAATCTTTGGGAGCGTATATGGTGTGTCTCTTGTCTCGTCTCTCTCTCTTTATCTCTACATGTCAACAGTCCGTAGGACCCTTGCCCGTAGTATGCCTCATATGAGCCTTGAGAAACTTTAGCAAGACCCAATCATTTTTCTTAAAGGCTGAGGCTATCTTTAGAAAAGATTCTTGTAGGTTTCAGCTATATTCATCAGCAGCTAAGATCTTCCCATGTACTTGAAGTAGTAAGGGACTTTTGGATCTTCCCTCTTTAACCTCGAAAGGTGCTTTCCCCATAGAAGTATGTACAATGTCATTGTACGTATACTCTATAAGAGGTAGGTACTTCTATCATCGAGAACGTTGATCTACTTCCATGACATAGGCTTTTAGTAGATTCAAGAATCATTAGATTAGTTATTTCACTTTGGTCATCTATTTGTGGATGATAGGCCGAAATAGAAATTTATCTATTTTTTAGATTCCAAAAGAGACCCTTCTAGGAATTACTGGTCATTCTAGTATCTTTGTCCGACACTATGGATATTGGAAATCCATGATGCTTGAAAATTGAGATCTGAAGAGGGTTTCCATTTGATGTTCCTTAACAGTCTTTTTGACGGGCAAAGAGTGTGTTTTCTTGTGCCCTGAAAAAATCCAAGTTGCTTCCCTCGATCAATGTTCAACTTTTGGTATACCACGCATTTTGAAACATACTCTTATATGTTTACTTTTCATGGTAGACCAACAGAAATACATTTTTGTTGGTCTACCATGAAATCCCTCTTTGCCCCGCATAAGGAGAAGTATGGTATTCATACTTGACTTTCGTATTGTATGGGTGATTAACACATAGCCTATTGCCGTTTGGAAGATAACCATCCTTCAAGGTGAATGTTTCTTTTTTCTTCCCTATTGTAAAGGTTGTAATTACATACTTAAAGTCTCGATCAGTAGCATACTCATCTATCATAAAAGATAGATAATTGTTAGTTGCTATAGACACCACATTTACCTATGGTCGTTGTGAAAGTGCATCGACCACTTGATTGTGCTTACCAACAATGTGAGCAATATGAAATTTTAATTCCAAAAGAAAAATTTCCCACCTCGTTTGTTTGTTGAAGAGCTTGGTTTGCGTCATGAAGTTCTTGAGGCTTTGTGATCCATTCGTAGGATGAATGGAGTCCCCAAGAGAGAGTGTTTCTATGTGTTTAGGGCATTTATAATAGCTAATAGCTCTTTTTTTTATTTGCCAATACTCACTTATAGGAGTTAAGTCTTTGACTCTCATATGCTATAGCATGCCCTTCTTGAAGCAAAATAGCTCCAAGGCAATCACCACAAGCATCACATTGGACCTCAAATGGCTTTAAGAGATCTAATAGTGTGAGCACATGTCAAGAGATAAGATTCTCCTTAAGCTTCTCAAAAGCTTCTTGCCCTTTTGCAGTCCATGAATACTTAACATTTCTTTTTATTAAGTCATGTAATGGGCCTGCTACTATTAGCAAGAATTTTTTCTATGAAGCTTCGTACCTCCTATAGATTCCTTGGATTAGGCCATCCTCTTATTATCTCTAACTTTGTTGGATCCATACGGGTGCCATCCTTAGAGATAATGTGACCTAACTATTGAATCTCTTGTAGGAAAAATTCACTTTTCTTTTGATTGATTAAAAGCTTTACTCTTTCAAAACTTGAAAGATTACCTAGAGGTATCGTTTGTACTCCTCAAGAGAATTTGAGTGGCATGAAGATTTTTGTCCATCATGAGTTTGAATGCGTCTGAAGCATTTGTCAGGCCAAAACTTTGTAAATTATCAAATAGATATTCTACGTGTAGAATGAGAAATCTATTTTTAATACTAATCTTATTTAGTGCTCTATAGTCGACACACATGTGATATGTGTCGTCTTTCTTTTGCACTAAAAGCAATGGTGAACAAAATGGAGAGGAGCTAGACCTCAACATCCCTTTTTACACCAATTCATGCACTTGCCTCATGATATCCTCTTGTTGAGCTTGTGAAACTCAATAAGGAGGCTTGTTAGGCAGTGAGCTTCATGGTACTGAGCTCAATTGCATGGTCATCATCCCTCATTTTAGAGGTAGCTCACTAGGGATGTCATCAATGAAAACATGTTGGGGATTCGTTTAGGAAATTAGACAACTCTAATTCCTCTTGATTCCCTTTATTGCAAGGATATAGTGTTCCCCGACTCATTAGCATCTATATACATGCTCTTTTCCATGTAGGTGAATTAGATTCTTCTTTCAAGGAAATTCATGTTGGAAGCCATGCGATTAAACCATGGTGCCTCATGTTTGAGAGGGGAGATGAAGATTTTTTTTTTGGTCCACATAGCTTTGGACATGAAGCCTTAATTTTCAATTAATAAGTGATTGAGACATCTTGTCCCTTGATAGCTCCATTGGCTTTCAATGCATCTCCCATCTCGTGGGCTTGTATGCCTAGCTTAGTGGTCAACTCCGTGGATATGAAGTTATGAGTTGAACCAGGGTCAAACAGAATAAAAGCATCATGCTCTTCCATATTTCCCCAAGCATAGGAAAGGAGAAATCCTTGGCAATGAGCATCCTCTTTTGGAGCTTCAAACATAGAGGCTCTAGGAGTCTCATTGCGGGAAATTCTCTTGGGGCAAGGACGATAACCATGGCCTTGCTCCCCATGCTTAAAAAAAATTTGTGGTCCTTACGAAAAGCTTCTAGCTCTTTAGGAGAGAGTTTATATTTACCTTTATAAACTCCTTCTCCTTGGACCGATTGTTGTTGCTCTTTTTGGAATAGCCTTGGTAAGAATTTTGGTCATTGGTTTTCCCCACTACAACATAACATGAAGATATCGACGTATCATATATCGACAGCCATGCCTTTCCATGCGTATATCGACGTAATTAGAGCATGTCGATATAGGCGTCGATATACGCATCCCAATGCACGTCGATATACACGTGGAAAAGCATTCTTTGCCAGGCGTATATCGTCGCAAATTTCCACGGATATATCGACGCTGTTTGCGACGCAAAAAAATTTGGGGAAAAAAGGGAAACCCGCGCGCTCAGGGGCCATTTTCTCCTGCTCAAATCTTGGTCGTAACCTGCTGCGCAGGTATTATGTCACTCTCCCCGCCCCCCCCAACCCCTCTCTCTCTCTCTCTCTACATCGTGTGTGTGTGTGTGTGTGTAGGAAAGAGAGAGAGAGAGAGAGAGAGAGAGAGAGAGAGAGAGAGAGAGAGCGGTGTGTGTGTGTGTGTGTGTAGGAAAGAGAGAGAGAGAGAGAGAGAGAGAGAGAGAGAGAGAGAGAGAGAGAGAGAGAGAAGTGTGTGTGTGTGTAGAAAAGAGAGAGAGAGAGAGAGAATTAATGTATGTGTAGGAAATTAAAATTAAAGAGAGAAATGAAATGAAATGTTATATTAACGTCTTCGAAAGGCCAAAGTGACCTATGAGACAAGAAAGTTACAATGTGGTGGATCTGATACAAAGTCAGAGTAAAAAGATGACAAAATGACAAAATAAAATATTATGGAATCCTAAACTGTTGGGTGTGGACTAAACGGCTAAAACAACTAGCTGGGATAGGTAGATCATAGGAGATCCAGCATCTGTCGTTGGCGGATCTCATCAATCTCCTCCATGTGTGGTAGTCTGACCGGGCGTTGTGCATGTCGAGCGAGAGTGACCTGGATTGTCTGATGCAGCCTATGACTTCATTTGACCAGCTCAAAATACATTCGAAGCTCAACTCTCACCTTTACACATGAAAGTCCTCTAGGGAGCAACGACAGTGCCGTCGTTGCTCTTAGAGACAAGCTTCCTCCTCAAAAAAGGTTGGGCGGGGGCATATAGCAAGCCGTAGGTTAAATGGATAGAAGAAACGCCCAAAATACAAGCCGTTTTTGAAGTCCGGTTGTGTTTTTCCACGGAAAAACGCAAACGGACTTCATAAACGGCTTCTACGTCGTAGGTCAAATCCGGTTGCGTTTTTCTATGGAAAAACGCAAACGGAATTCGGAAATGGCTTCTATGCCTACTGAAACCATTCGTAGTCCATTAAGTAGTCTTAAGGCAATGTCAAGAGCGTGTTTGGCAAGCCGTAGGTCAAACTGACAGAAGAAACGTCAAATACACAAGCCGTAGGTCAAATCCGGTTGTGTTTTTCTACGGAAAAACCTAGACGGTCTTCGGAAACTGATTCTATGCCTATCGAACCATCCGTAGTCCATTAGGTAGTCTTTAGGTAATGTCAAGAGCGCGTATGGCAAGCCATACGTCAAACGGATAGAAGAAACGCCAAATACACAAGCCGTGGGTCGAATCCGATTGCGTTTTTCTATGGAAAAACGATGACGGACTTCGGAAACTGATTCTACGCCTACCGAAACCATCCTTAGTCCATTAAGTAGTCTTAAGGCAATGTCAAGACCGTGTATGGCAAGCCGTAGGTTAAACGGACAGAAGAAACGTCAAATACACAAGCCGTAGGTCAAATCCCATTGCGTTTTTCTATGAAAAAATGCAAACGGACTTCGGAAATGGCTTCTATGCCTACTGAAACCATCCGTAGACGATAAGGTAGTCTTCAGGCAATGTCAAGATCGCGTATGGCAAGCCGTAGGTCAAACGGACAGAAGAAACATCAAATACACAAGTTGTAGGTCAAATCCGATTGCGTTTTTCTACGGAAAAACGCAAACGGACTTCAGAAATGGCTTCTATGCCTACCGAAACCATCCGTAGTTCATTAAGTAGTCTTAAAGCAATGTCAAGAGCGTGTATGGAAAGCCGTAGGTCAATAAGTTTGAATTAACGCCAAATACACAAGCCGCAGGTCAAATCCAGTTGCGTTTTTCCACGGAAAAACGCAAACGGATTACGGAAATAACTTCTATGCTTACTGAAACCATCTGTAGTCCATATATAGGTAGTCTTAAAGCAATGTCAAGAGCGCGTATGGCAAGCCGTAGGTTAAACGGATAGAAGAAATGTCAAATACACAAGCCGTAGGTCAAATCCGGTTGCATTTTTCAATGGAAAAACGCAAACGGAATTCGGAAATGGATTCTATGCCTACCGAAACCATCCGTAGTCCATTAGGTAGTCCTTAGGCAATGTCAAGAGCGCGTATGGCAAGCCGTAGGTCAAACGGATAGAAGAAACGCCAAATACACAAGCCGTGGGTCAAATCCGATTGCACTTTTCTACGTAAAAACGCAGACGGACTTCGGAAACTGATTCTACGCCTACCGAAACCATCCTTAGTCCATTACGTAGTCTTAAAGCAATGTCAAGACCGTGTATGGCAAGCCGTAGGTTAAACGGACAGAAGAAACGTCAAATACACAAGCCGTAGGTCAAATCCGGTTGCGTTTTTCTATGAAAAAACGCAAACGGACTTCGGAAATGGCTTCTATGCCTACTGAAAGCATCCGTAGACAATAAGGTAGTCTTTAGGCAATTTCAAGATCGTGTATGGCAAGCCGTAGGTCAAATGGACATAAGAAACGTCAAATACACAAGCTGTAGCTCAAATCCGGTTACGTTTTTCTACGGAAAAACGCAAACGAACTTCGAAAATGGCTTCTATGCCTATCGAAACCATCCGTAGTTCATTAAGTAGTCTTAAAGAAATTTCAAGAGCGTGTATGGCAAGCCGTAGATCAATAAGTTTGAATTAACGCCAAATACACAAGCCGCAGGTCAAATCCAGTTGCGTTTTTCCACGAAAAAACGCAAACGGATTTCGGAAATGACTTCTATGCCTACTGAAACCACCTGTAGTCCATTAGGTAGTCTTAAAGCAATGTCAAGAGCGCGTATGACAAGCCGTAGGTCAAATCCGGTTGCGTTTTTCTATGGAAAAACGCAAACGGACTTCGGAAATGTCTTCTATGCCTACCGAAACCATCTGTAGTCCATTAGGTAGTCTTAAGGAAATTTCAAGAGCGTATATGGCAAGCCGTAGATCACAGGGACAGAAGAAACGTCAAATACACATGCCGTAGGTTAAATCCGGTTGCGTTTTTCTATGGAAAAACGTAGACGGTCCTCGGAAACTGATTCTATGCTTACCGAAACTATCCGTAGTCCATTAGGTAGTCTTTAGGTAATGTCAAGAGCGCATATGGCAAGGCGTAGGTCAAACGGATAGAAGAAACGCCAAATACACAAGCCGTAGGTCAAATTCGATTGCGTTTTTCTACGGAAAAACGCAAACGGACTTCGAAAACTGATTCTACGTCTACAGAAACCATTTGTAGTCCATTAAGTAGTCTTAAGGCAATGTCAAGACCGTGTATGGCAAGTTGTAGGTTAAACGGACAGAAGAAACGTCAAATACACAAGTCGTAGGTCAAATCCCGTTGCATTTTTCTATGAAAAAACGCAAACGGACTTCGAAAATGGCTTCTATGCCTACTGAAACCATCCGTAGACGATAAGGTAGTCTTTAGGCAATGTCAATAGCGTGTATGGAAAGCCGTAAGTCAATGGGTTTGAATTAACGCCAAATACACAAGCCGTAGGTCAAATCCGGTTGCATTTTTCTACGGAAAAACGCAAACGGATTTCGAAAATGACTTCTATGCCTACTGAAACCATCCGTAGTCCATTAGGTAGTCTTAAAGCAATTTCGAGAGCGCTTATGGCAAGCCGTAGATCAATGGGTTTGAAATAATGCCAAATACATAAGCCGTAGGTCAAATCCGGTTGCGTTTTTCTACGAAAAAACGCAAACGGATTTCAGAAATGACTTCTATGCCTACTGAAACCATCCGTAGTCCATTAGGTAGTCTTAAAGCAATGTCAAGAGCGTGTATGGAAAGCCGTATATCAAACGGATAGAAGAAATGCCAAATACACAAGTACATCTCCATAAAAAATAGGCTGATTTGTAGCATTTTCATAAAAACCCGATAGGCTGTACATTTACCTCATTGGAATTTCTTTTCAAGTTTCCACCATTAAAAGGAGGCAACAAACTATCATAAATATCATGTGAGATTACATTAATGTCTTTAGTACATGACAACAAAGGTTGAACAGAATATTCCACAAACACAACATCTCATGAAACCAAGAAACCTTTTGTTTGAGGATAGTATAACATGTAATCTTTGATTTTAGTATTGTAACCAGCAATAACGTATTTAATAACCTTATCATCCAATCTTTTGTGTTGTGTTTGTGGCACCAAAGCATAATCTAAACAAGAAATAACATGTAAGTGATCAATATATGTCTTTTTATCATGCCATTCTTCATAAGAAGTCATAGATTGTAAACCTTTTGTAGGACACTTATTAAGTACATAAGTAGTATATATGATAGCCTCAAGCCAAAAAAAATGTGGAAAAACTTGACTCTTTACCATACATCGTGCCATCTCTAGTAGCAACCTATTTTTCCTTTTAGCAGCACCATTTTGTTGAGGTGTATATGGCACTGTACATTGGTGTTTTATCCCATGATAAGCTAGAAATGCATAAAACTCATAAGACATGTACCCCCCCCCCCCCCCCCAATTTGAACAGAGGGTGCCCATAGTACATTTAGAGACATTTTCAACCATATCCAAAAATTGCTTGGAGCACATGAACACTTCGGACTTAGATTTAAGTGGATGTATCCATGCATGACTTTAGTAATCATCAACAATGAAAGTCACAAAGTACAAGTAATTGCCTAAGGATTGAGTTTTCATAGGCTCACAAATATGACTATACACAAGCTACAACCTACATGTAGCCCTTACTAAACCATCCTTTAGAAACTTCCAATGCCGAATATTACCCAAAATATAACCTTTATAAACATGCTTCATAGGTGCTTCAAGAGGAAACAACAAGGAAGAAACCATGAAGAGAGTGAAATTACAAGATCAATCAACTTTGCCCAAGTGAGTAAAGATGGTGCAAGACGTGCATAGAGTCATTGATGGCAGGTTAAATGTGACTGGTGTTAGGAAATAGGACGTAGCTAAATAGATATTTGAGTAGCTCACTTAATGTTGGAGAGAGATAAATTTTCACACGTGAGAGATTATATATATATATATATATATATATATATATATATATATATATATAGATAGATAGATAGATAGAGAGAGAGAGAGAGAGAGAGAGAGCACATGATGTACGTGGTTCACCCAATGTGGGCTACATCCACAAGAAAGCAGCCACTCAATGGCTTTAGTACTTCAAACAAGAAGTAGATTACAAAGGGATTATACCCTTATTAGAGCTCCCACCTTGCTTCACTCTCACTCCCTCACACCCACCTTGTTGCATCAACTTCACACCTCAAAATGTGTGTAGAAATGGCCTCCTTTTATAGGCCAAAAGGACAGTCCTCTCTCATGAGAGGCAGCTGTGTGTAGACAAGTCCAAATTGAACTCTCCAATCCGCCCATGTGTGGTCGCCCTTGAGAAGACAAGTCTACCTTTGAAATCATCCATCGCCCATTGCATTTGACCATTGGCCATTGACTTCCCACCATCGACCATTGGCTACCACAGGCCAACCAATCGGCCGTTTTCCAACCACTTTCCGGACGCCGTCCGACCACAATATTCGGGCGAAAAGGATATTTTAACAAGTGATTTTTCTTCATGCATGATGGATTCTCCTCATAACAGGGGCCTTACAAATGTGTGTTTTGAAGACAAAAAATTACAAGGGGTAAATCACGCATAGCACAGAAACAGTCATGCACACAACATTGAATTCTAAGTGTTTGGATTTGATTGGTATTCCCTATGAAGCTTTGGTGGAAGGTGCTAGAACTGGATAAGATTAATTTGGTATTTGTAGCTTATATACTATTAAGAGCAGTTCTTTCTTTCCAGGGCACATCAATAACATCAAAAGATGCTACAAGTCGGGTACAAAAGTAAAGTTCGATAGTTTTTAGATAGACCAAGACATGCAAAAAATGCACCGTCAATTGTTAGATACATTGGTTTCACCACAAAGGCCCCATGGATTGATTTTTTTCATACTATAATTGAGGCTCTTTGGGAGATTTGATGTGTCGAGTGCCTTTTTGTAAGGTGCATTTTGACGCTACATGTACAAACTCCAACATGGTTGGAAGAAATTGTCCCCAAAAGAAATTGAACCATGAGAGATAAAACGTGCAAAATGATGATTCAACACATGCCAATGATTTTGAATGCATTGGGGGACACTGTCACAACCACTTACTCAGTTTTGGCATTGTGCAGTGCTATCCACATTCACACAATCTAATGTTTGATTCTACATGAGAAAATTGATATTGCATCAGCATTATTGACTGGGACATGACGATCAAAACCCCAACCAAGCGAGTAGCAAATAACTATGTATATAATGAAGCAAACAGTATACAAGAACGATAAATATCAAAGCATCCATGGATTGCTCCAAAAACATATGATGCACACCTAATGATGCATACACAAAGACCAATGACATATAGTCTCTCAATTTTATGTGTGAGATGATGATAGATTTTTGAAAATGCACTTCGAAGAGTAGATGAAGTGTTTTTCCACACCAACCACAATACCCTTAGAGTAATACAAGAAAAAGTGGACACATGGATGAAACAAAGGGAGCATGAGGCGAGAACGAACTTTATGCTTCTAACTGCATTTTGCTATTTTTTAAAGAGCATTTAAAGATAGATCCTAGCCATGTTCAACAAACACTCATTGAACTAATGCCTACTTTTTATCGAGCTTAGACACATGAAAATTACAAATGTTTGTTGGAAATTCTTTTTTATATGGGTCCACTATATATAATGTTGTTGATTACTCTCTTTTTGTATAATTTAATCTACCCTCTTAGTGAATTTCATCCTTTTGCTTTCTTTGGTTGATAGACATTGTGAACTAAAGAGTTGAGGAGTAAAAGTTTAAGTGAACAATGTTTGATAAAAGGATTGTTAAAGAGTATTTGTTTGAGACAACAATGTTTGACAAAAATATTTATTATTCTCTACATTTGTGAATTGCAATTATAAAATACTATGGCTGAGCAAGACCAAGTACGAGATGTACAACCTACCCTAATAGATAATCATTAAGCAATTGTTAATTCATTTCAATGCGTAAACTCTCTTGTACATGGCATATCAGCACAACAAGAGATGCGTACAGTCCATTGGCTACCCAAATCATACACAATAAAAGAATATCAACAAGGAAGTAACTAAGGTAATGACAAAGATAATATAGCCATGGAAAGACTTCAAATCACGTCTAGAGGCAGGTGGAAAATGTTGAAGTTTCACCGTCAAGAGATCATAGAAAATCCTTAAAATTTCTATTTGGACGTGTTTAAACATATCTTATACAAATTATCAACAAGGTTCACTAGACTTCTCAAAGGAGAGCACCGTGTTTAGCCATCCCTTGCACAATTTTTTTGACAACTATCAAAAGACTTCTCATCAAAGAACATCAATTGGCCACACATTATATAACAAAAATTTGTGTGACATTCACACGAGAGGAGTTGGTGTTGATTGTTGAAGGCACAAAGATAAACTAGAAAAAGGAGAAAGACATTTTGACAACACAATTGGCAGAGATGGATGAAAATTTAACATGGCTTTTTCAAGTATTCCAAACACCTCTAGCATCACAAAAGCAAGAATGGAACAAAGTCTTAATCATCTTATCCGAGACATTAAAAACTTAAGACAACGAGTAAATTTTCCGCATGTCCAAGGGACATACATAATTCAATTGGTTGTCCATCCACAATTAGTCCCTGCATCAAACTCAGATATGACTTCATCCTCTCAATGCCCATTTTACTACAAAACTATTGATGGATGGAGTGGTTTCTACACATGGTGTGTCGCCACTATTACCATCTCATTTGCTTAATTAGACTGGTGCAAAATAGTAGTCAGTGTGAAATTTGTTTTAAAGAAACTCCCACAAGGTGTGTATTATATCCTAGAGATGGCCAATCAATACAAATTCTAGCAAGCTCAACAAAGCACACCCAGTGCAATAAGAAAAATCACTGATGAAGAAAGACATTTTGAACATTAGTCCTCACAACATTGGACATTGTAATTCTAACTTAAAGTAGGATTGTATAAATTCAAAGATTGTTAAATAATAAAATTAGTTTCAACTTCACATCTCATAAATTTGTGACATCTTATGTTGAGTTTGTGCCAAGCCATTGATTTTCTCTATTATAGCAAGCTCAACAAAGCACACCTAGTGCAATAAGAAAAATCACTATCGAAGAAAGACATTTTGAACATTAGTCCTCACAACATTAGACATTGTAATTCTAACTTAAAGTAGGATTATATACATTCAAAGCTTGTTAAATAATAAACTTAGTTACAACTTCACATCTCATAAATTTGTGCCATCTTATCTTATGTTGAGTTTGTGCCAAGCCATTGTTTTTCTCTATCTCTGTCCATTATCTATTTTGCTTTCTTTTGAATTGTCTATATTTTTGTGATGTTCTCCAATTCTACATTCAAATATGCCAACCTTTAACTCACCTTCATCTTTTGATTTACACCCAACAAGGAATTTATTTCTCGTATCCAACGCTTTCAATATGATGCAATATCTACTCATTGCAAAACATGTAAACTAACAGTTTAGCTTTGTCAGCTAGTAATCTGTTTCAAATTGTGTTATGAATATACTTATTCATACTCCAATTTCTCTTGGACCTTGAGTTTGCTCCAAAACTCGTAGTGCAAGTGGACAAAGATTTGAGTGCAAATGGTGCCAAAACTTGCATTGCAAGTGGAAAAAGAGTTGAGTAATTCTCACCACCATTTATTATCCACCACTTCCATGCAGGTTGCTTCTTTGTCATCGATTGAACAAAATAAATTTTTAAAATTCATTTAAGCTTAAAGGCACTCAACTCTTTGATGCAATTAATATGATCTCGAGCATTGGAGTAAAACATATTAAAGACATAATAAAAATCCTTGACCACCTATACATTTGACATTAATTCCAAATTCCAATATTCCGGATGAATCATATAAGCAACATTGTAGAGTGGGCTATGAGCACTCTTCCACCTGGCATGAACGTACTTAATTGTTTTATAGCAAAGAATGGGACTTTGCACTATTTTTCTACTACAAACTCTTTTAACTTCTCAGGATTTTCTAACTTTGTTGGATTGTCCACTAAGGAGTTAGGATATGGAGCGAGCTTGTCGAAGCAAGCTTTTGAGAGAGCTTTGTTTTTGGAGGGAAGGGCCACCACTGCACCACCATTTCCACCCTCATTGGACACCAAAGCCACCATCTCTTCTCCTCCAGCCTCTCCTCCTCTACCACCTCCTTGACCACCATATTGCCACCCTCCTTGGCTACCAAAGCCACCCACTCTTCTCCTCCACCATCTCCTCCTCCACCACCTCCACCTACACCTATCCCCTCTCATCCTCCCTATTCTTTGTTCTCCACTTTCCTACTCTCTCTCCCTGTCTCCACCCCTCTTTCTCACTAACTTCTCTCTCTCTCTCTCTCTCTCTCTCTCTCTCTCTCTCTCTCTCTCTCTCTCTCTCTCTCATTGTACCCATCCTTGACTTCTCTCACTACCATGTCCTATGCCCATAATTTTGCTACTCTCTTCCTCCATTCAAGGTTATGGACATGGAAAGGGTTGTGGAGTACATGATAAAGATGTGACAAAACCACTCACATTGACTTCCTACAATTACATGGGAAGCAAGCAAAAATGTTCAAAAGATGTATAAAAGTAAGATCTTGAGCATGGGATGGATGCAAGACATAAAGAAGTGGTTTCGAAGATGGGATGCATTACACTTGGTACATGATGCCTCAATTGACTTGCAAGTGAATGAAGCTTTTCTACAAGGCTAATGTATTATGGCTTGGGAGCAATCCGGTGGGTCACGCTTCATACATTACACTCCTAAGTATGTTAAGACTTTGATCCAAAGAAAATAGGATCTATCTCTCATCATAACCTTTGGGTTATCAACCTCACTTGTGGAGTAGCACTTCAATATCTATGACAAGAAGGATAGAGGTCTTCCTCACTTCTATTGACTTTATCCGTACTTCTTTTAATTGGATTACGACCTTGTCAATGAAGCTAGAGAAAAAAGAAAGGCGAACTATTAGGTTGCCCTAATCTTTGGATTGAGGACCTTATAATTGGCATTAGAGACTAGGTTTAAAGTTTTGACGTTCAACATTCTACACTCTTCTTGGGGTTCAATGCATGAATGCATGTCTTGATATCATTATCCCCTTTGTTTTTTAGAACAAATTTATGGACATCAACTATTTAAATGTTCTTTGTAATGTACCACATTCCTTGCCAATCACCAAGCTTCAAATTTAGAGAGAAAATGTTCCTCATTGTTGACTAGCTTTTTGCACCTCATGTAAATTTTCACCCACCTAACACATGGTTATACACAAGTCCATTGGGTTTTTTGAATTTGACCATATCACATTGAACTCTAGGAATTTTACTTACACCAAATCAAGTTGACTAAAGACTTGAAGCTAATTTGACACTTTCAACTTCAACAATCCCCTCCAATTTTCATGGCCCCTAATGGAGCCAGAAACCATAATTGATGTCTTTAAGATAAATTTACGTCAATACTCCCTACTGATTGAGCACTTATTGACAACCACACTTGATCAACATTCAAAAAAAGAGTTTTGATTTGCTAGTACCCTGAGCTTCCCCTTGTGTATCATTTTCTACACCCATTGGCCCAACCCACTGGAATACTACAACAAGGCTGGTAATGTGTATTAGAGATATAGTTGAAAACTCTTATAAGTCTCCTAATGAAAGATCATTTTAAGCCCAAATACTTGAGACCTTTTTGATAGAGTAATGATTTTTTTTATACTTCATGGCTTTTTAACGGGTTTATAAGTCGGGTCACCTATAATTCCATGAGATTAAGTTGTTTAAAATTTTTTGATTGGTTAAGTCATGTGATTCAACATTTAGTAGACTTAAAGGTCTAAGTTTTGAGAAATACCCTTTTTATTTAGGTTATCATAAACAATGATGCTATTGTAGTATATTAATATATGCATAGGCTCGAGGGAAATTCTACAATCACTCTTATATTGAGAAACCCTCAAAACATGCCATATACACAAAAATTTAGGAGAATCAAGAAAATACAACCACCCTTGTTTTAAGGAAGAGGGTGATGATATTGAGAAGGATGAAAAAATATGGTATTCTGAAAAATATGAACCCCTTAGGTCCCTTTGACATTAAGAAAAGTATGAACCCCAAAGGGGCCTTGTAAGAGAAAACAATTAGATTTCAATCAATGATAGGACATTAAAAAAAAGGGGGGGGGGGGGGGGGTGTTTAATGTAACATATCTATGAAAAGACCTCTTCAATGCGCTCCAAAAGCTCTATTGTTCGATAAATTTGAAACTAAAATGCTCAGGTTATGGTCTTTCTAAAAGATGGAAAAGCGGGTGCGACCGTGGCCACGATCCCGTTCTCATTGGTATAGAGAGTATATTTCAAAAGCATCTTTGACCCTAAAGGGCCCATTTGGGGTTCATATTTTCCCCAATAAGATTAAGGATAGTTATAGGGAATCCACCAATAGGCCTGAGGGCGGTGGACACACTCTATAACCTCAAGTAAAGTAAGGGGACAAGGTAGACTTACACATCTTAAAGGCCTCTTACCTGGTGAATGAATCAAGGGGGAGGGGGGAGAGGGAGGTGGGGGATCACTTTGACCTCCTTTCCCCCATGTTTGACCCGATTTTCAAAATACCCTAGAAATTTGATTTTTTTCAAAAAAATCTCTTCTTAAATCCTCCCCAAACCTATTGTATAGTAAAAAAGGCTTCTTGGACATCTCAAACTCAAAATTGTCATGATAACTAATATCTAATTCTCCTAAATGACTTTCTCATGTTAAACTGATCATTTAACATGGGAAAGTACCAAGGGAGAAAAATCTAGAATATTGGTTAGGCTGGCAGACCTTTCACAGTAGGGATCGAAAGGAGGGAATATGGATCCAAAGGGGGGGACATCTGCAAAAGAGCAATGTGCAACAATGGGCTTTTAAGACCTTAAGGTTCAACCCATTAACACTTCCAAAATTTGAAGGTTCCAAAATTCAAAGGTTATGTCTAATGGTCAAATTCTAGGTAAAATTGGATGCTTATGTGAAGACCATAAAGTCTTCATATATCCCTAGATAGGAGGGGGCGAGCCTTTTAGTAGGGGATGAGAGAGAAAACACACACACACACTCACACAATCTCATGTGTGGAGTAAAGAAGATTATCTCCTTCTCAAATGTCATGATAACTAATGTCTAATTTTCCTAAATGACTTTCTCATGTTAAACTGATCATTTAACATGGGGAAGTACCAGGGGAGAAAAAGCTAGAATATTGGTTAGGTTGACAGATCTTTCACAGTAGGGATCCAAAGGAGGAAAAATATGGATCCAAAGGGGGGGCCATCTGCAAAAGAGAAATGTGCAGCAATGGGCTTCAAAGACCTTAAGGTTAAGCCCATTAAGACTTCCAAAATTCAAAGGTTATGTCCAATGGTCAAATTCTAGGTAAAATTGGATGCTTATGTGAAGACCATGGAGGGAAAATAGAGATCCAAAGGGGGGGCCATCTACAAAAGAGAAACGGGCTTCAAAGAACCTAAAGTTCAGCTCATTAAGACTTCCAAAATGCTAAGGTTCCAAAATTCAATGCTTATCTCCAATGGTCAAACTCTAGGTAAAATTGGATGCTTATGTGAAGAGCATAAAGTCTTCACATATCCCTAGATAGGAGGGGGCGACCCCTTTTAGTAGGGGATGAGAGAGAAACACACACACACATTCATAGAATCACATGCATGTAGTAAAGAATATTATCTTCTTCTCAAGCTTTAATGAAAATCTCATCATCTGCTCCAAGCTTGTGAGAAGGGAGGCCTACACCAACAACTCTTGGCTTTGTGATGCAAATCCAACCAAGAGCCAAGCTCCAATGCATGCTCATCTCCTCTACCATGCTAATTACTAAGCTATGCTAAGCTATTATGAATTATTATGTGAGGAGACATACTTCTTTCTCGTAAGAATACTCCTTCTTCCTCTCGATCTATCTCATACCCCGCTAGCTCTCACCATCTTCAAAGGTGTGTGAGATCTTGGATCTGAGACCGTGAGGGAATTGATGTTGTGTTGTATAAGTGTGAGCTTGGTGCTTGAAGCTTCCATCTTCATTGCACCAGAAAGTTATTGAAGGAACGCAAAGTATTGTATCGTAAAATGTCTCCCTTGATGGGGGAAACCTATAAATAATACAAAGCCTTTTGGAGGGGGGACTGGATCCATGTAAATCCGGTCCTCAACTATTGTCAATAGCTTAATTTCTCTCTCTTTTTGAAGTATTGTGCATGCCTATCTAACTATGTGTTATACTTTTGTTGCTCTCTCCATCCAAGCACTCTTGATATGGTCATTAGGAGTCTTTTCTAATGAAATGCTCACTATGTCTATGTTATTTTCCGCTACACACAAGTTACTAGACCTTAAATGTTACAAAAAACGTGCACTTAAAACCACCAAAAATGATTTCTTTAATAAATCTTTTTAGAACATCATTCGCAACTCTCCTCAGACCTATTGCATAGCTAAAAAGTGATTTTCTTTCTCTAGATGCAAAAAAAGGGCCCTTGGGCATCACGTGTTGCTAATTTTCCAAATTGATATCCCTATTTGGCCAACTTGCACTACCTTGTCATGAAATCTAATATCTAGCTAACCCAAATGATTTTCTCATATTACAATGATCATTTAATGTGGGAAAATGAATGAGAACAACAATTAAAATAGAGACATGTGCTTCTAGACCTATCTCAGCAAGAGACCAAAAGGAGAGATAGTTGCATCTCAATACGGGTCCAAAAGGAGATGGTCTATCAAAGATCAATGTGCACTAAGCTCTTCTAGACTTATCTCAACAGGGGACCAAGAGGAGAGATGGTTACATCTTAATAGGGGTCCAAAACGAGGTAGTTTATCAAAGAGGAACGTGCATCTTATGGAGCTTAAAATACCTTAGGGTTAGCTTCATTGACGACCTCCAAAGGTTAGTGTTAAAAGTCCTTAGACCTTAGGCAAGCTAGGGATGTGCTTGAGGTGTAATCCGGCCCAAGTTTGAGGTGCTTATCATGCTTGGTGACTAAGGTGCTTGTCGTGCTTGGTTGCTGACTAAGGTTCTTGAGGTGCTTGTCGTGCTTGATGACTAAGGTGCTTGATGATAAAGGTACTTGAGAAGCTTCCCATGCATGGGGGGTAAGGTTCTTGAGTCAAAAAGAGACCCTACAAAGAAGGGGGAAATCCCCAAAGTTAGGGAAATCTTTGACTAAACCTCGCATTCACCCAAAGGGCACCCCCTTTCTCAAGGGGCACATGGACACATGTCAAGCTCTCCCTATGCTTAGCCACATGGTGTTCTTGAATCCTATTTGCTGGTAGGCTAAAGAGGGTTCCAATAAGCTTTTAGTTCAATCAACAAACATCTAGATATTTTCAAGCTCTCTCTCTCTCTCTCTCTCTCTCTCTCTCTCTCTCTCTCTCTCTCAAAGGTATTGTTCATGCCGAGTTAGTGAAGTATAGTGATTATGTTGCTACCGCTAATTAAGTTCACCCTTTATGTTCTCAAAGTTGTCCCACAAAAATGCTCTCTTTCTAAGTTGCATTGTACATTATACGGTGTACGTATAATACGCCTTAAACGGGCATATTATACGATACCTATCTTTATTCGGCCGTATTATACAGTGCCAGCTCAGCAAAAACACCGTATCGTATAATTTCTCAGCAATTTGATCGAAATATTATTTCGATCAAAATATTAGTTCGATATAAATAGTAATGCGGTATAAATAGTAATTCGATCGAAATAAGAATTAGATCGCAATAAATTTGTTTATATATGCTGAAACGGATTGTTTTGCTCATTCCATCGATCTCTCTTTTCTTATCTCACCTATAGGTGAGCCTTATAACACGAAGAAAAATATAAAAATGCTAGTTTAAATTTAGCCATATTTTTTCTAGTGAAAATTTAGAGCTTGGATATATTTATTTTTTTAGGCTTTGGAGTTTTGAGTTACGTGCTTTGCGTGAAGTATATCTTACACTAAGAGGTAAATTAAGTACGATAGTTAATGATTACTTACCTTGTGTAGAGGAAAATCACACTTGGAGGTGATTCAAAGCAGTTAAAGTTAGCAGTTATTTTCTTTGTGTTGAACTATGTTCACACTTAGAAGTAACTTTAGTTAAATAGTTAAAGTTACTTGTTGTTTGTTGAACTATGTTCACACCTGGAAGTAACTTACATTAGATTTATCTAATGATTGACTATCATGTGTAAAGTAATACTCACACTACATACAATTTAGGTAGATTAAATAATATCTCTCTCTTTGTGTAGAGGTATTCTCACACCTAGAAGAGATTTATAGAGTAGTGAATTTTGATTGCTTGCCATGTGTACAGTTACACTCACACTTGGAGGTAATTTAGATAGGTCTTTTAAAGATATCTTGCTTTGTGTAGAGTTTACTCACACTTGGAAGTTACTGAGATAGATAAAACGATTTATTTATCATGACTCAGGTGTAAAGTGAAAGCTCACACTTGAGAAAAAAATATTTTTGGTATTTATAATTTAAAGCAGTTGAAAATGTTAAGGAATAGAGTAATGTAAATGGTATTAGAGTTCGATTTTAGATGTGTATTTAGTAACTAGTTCTGTTTGGGTTTGCAGATCTGAAGAAGATGGTGAAAGGATACGAGTGGAACTACGTAGATGAATTGGTCAGTGGGAAGAATACATCAAAGCTGAGGTGTAAAACCTGCGGCCATAATTTTAGTGGAAATGCTCACAGGATAAAAGAACATGTTTTCAAAATTCCTGGAAACGTGACAGCTTTCAAATACCCCCCAAGAGGTATTGTTGAAAAATTTCCTGAGTGGGCGCTCAAGGCAAAGAGAATTCTTGAGGGCAAAAAAAGGGAGGTCCCAAAATGATGGCTCCATCTATGTCTAGGGACATCGATATGACACTCGAAAAAGATCAAAACCCTCACTCGACCCCTACTACAAGTCAAGGAACAGGTCAAGGAGGGTGTCATTCATCCTTTGCTAGGAATTATAGCTCTAATCCTACCGGAAGCTCTACTGCTAACATAATCCGGAGTGAAGCATGGACTGGAGGAGAATTTGCACCAAGTGATCCTACTTTGCAACAACAGGCATTTGGGAAACAATGGCTACTTGAACTCCATCTTAAGTGGACTTAAGCATTTGTTGCATGTGGAATTCCTTTTAATGTCATTCGAAATCCTATCTTCAAAGATGCTTTAATGAGCACGACGAAGAAGGGTTTTGTGGTTCCTGATTATAATAAGATGCGTACAAAATATTTAGATAAAGTAAAAACAACATCAAAGAATATTTTACAATGCACAACTCTTGATTTTGTGCCGGCGTATGGATGCACAATTTCTCTAGATGGTTGGACAAATTGCCAGAAGAAACCATTGATTAATGTGATGTTGATTTGTCCAAGAGGTGCCATCTTTCTTGAAGCGATCGATACATCATTGTTAGAAAAAAACTAGTGGATATCTTGTTGGCATTTATGAGCGTTCGATTAGAAGAACAGGGGGACCTAAATATGTGATAGCCATTGTCACAGATAATGCATCTAACTACAAAGCAGCTGGAAAATCAATTGAAGCAAAGTTTCCAGAGATTACATGGGTTCCATGTGCTACTCACACTTTGAATTTTCTCTTAAAGGACTTTGGAAAATTTCCTTCTATTAAGAAATCTCTTTTAGATGCAAACCACTTGGTGAAGTTTATAAGAGAGCATTCATTTTCTTACGCTTTGTTTAGAACAAAGTCCCCAACAAAAAAATTACGGATTTTTTGTGTGACCCGCTTTGCGACAGCATATTACGTTCTCTCCACATTGCAGCAGGTAAAAGTAGCCCTTGTTGAAACAGTGGCAGATAGAAGATGGGACATTTGTCTTGATAAATATCCCAAGTATGAACCTGCTGCTTCCAAATGCTATCAACTTATAAACTCTCCTGTTTTTTGGAGAAATGTAGACAAAATAGTTACTGTCATAGAACCTTTCACTCATCTGATACCAAAAAGAGGTTTTAATTACTAATCTTGAGATTTAAGATACAAAAAGAGCTATGTATTGTTTGGGATATTTAATTTAAATCATGGGCTTGTTCTCCAAAGAGATCAGATACACAAAATTCTAAATTTCCAACTGAATCACTTGGGCCGGCATTGCCCATCTCTTCTTCGTTAAGGCCCATACCGTGCCTCGTACCATGCCAACTTTCTTTCTAGCTCTGCTATACGAGCGTGCAACATGGGTGGGGTCTCTCCTTGACTTGCCAAATCTACGCCTTGGGTTGCAAGCTGCTCAATAACTGCGCTTTCTTCGGGAAAATATGTGTAATCTCTCTTGCGAGGAGGGTCTTCTTGATTAGCTTCCCGTGCATGAATCTTCTCAGCTAGGCGCCCTTTCTAAACACCTCCTGTAGTGGGATGATCATTCCAATCAACGTTGAGTTGCAATACATAGTAGCAATAACATTGTTGCACAAAGTAAATTGCCACTTGATTATTATTTGGTGGCGATCTGTACACTTGGATAAATCTTGCAAGGATATTTTGTGTGAGGACAATGTGTTGCAGATTTGAAACCTTCAAGGGAGCAGAAGCCTTAGCATTTCCACTGACTCAAAATAATGTGTTGCGTACGAAGTGATTCGGGCATAACTGTCTGCATTGCCTGTAATTCAGTGGCTCCCCTTGAAGTTCTGATTCGTCTTGTTGGGTTGTAGCCAAGCCAAAGCACTCACATCTCCTTGAGCCACCCGAATCTCTTCCTCTTTGTAAATTTGTTGAGCCAATGCATGATTAAGAAAAGGACCATTAGACTGTTGTGCGTTCTGGTCGGGAGCAATATCTTCCATAACTGAAATGCAAAATAATAAACTTTAGTGAGACAAGTCTTAGCACTTGAAAAAGAGAGATGGTTTAGAGAATTGAGTAATCTAACTTGATATACTTTGAAACTTCAACTTGAAGAACTTTAAAAACATTGCACACGTGACACCACACATTGCACACATGACACCATTAATGCCACAAAAGTTGATTATTACTGGTTTAATCGTCGATAGGTCTCAAGCCAGATTCGGTTACAATCTGATAGCCAACATTATGGCTTCCATTCAAACAAAGGCCTAAATCCCATATCTTAGGTCTATCTAAGGGTTTGGGAGATTTTCCACTAGCAAGATGTTTGTTTACTTTGCGCAAAAAATTGCGCTTGAGAATCTCGGTGGGCTCTGGAATACATGCAAGCAAGCACCTAAGAATATACGCGAGACTATATATATCAGATGCCTTGGTGAATGGAGGAGGATTGATGCTGATATTTTTAGGGACAGTTCAAACACAGATTCTTTTATACAGCCCTTCAAACAATACCAAAACAATTCAAACAAGGACTAATGACGATAGCGCTATAAATCAATAACTTTTTCAATTTCTCATGAGTTGTCACTACCCACGGACTTCCTCTGTCTAACCAACAGAGCCTTTGCAAAGGATTTATTTGCTAACCGTGAATTGCGCAACCTTCCCATCTCGCAAATCGCGAGGCATCTTGCTATCCGTGAGACATCTTGCTAACCGCCAGGCATCCCGCTACCCGCGAGGCATCCTCCTAACCGCGAGGCATCTTGCTAATATCCGGGCATCTCGCTACCCACAAGGCATCCCGCTAATCGCAAGGAACAAAAGAGAGCCAATAACCTCAACTTAATCCCTGCTAACCGCGAAATCATCTCACCACTCGCAAGGAACAAAAGATATTTTTTCAACAATTCTTCTCTTTAAATGATTCTTTAAACATGATCAACCAATTCTTCATATCAATGAGTGACAACTTATCAAACAAAAAAGCAATAACCATTCAACAAACAGTGAAAATTTATCAAATAGTTCTTTCACTAATCTGTGAAAACATATGCTTGTCTCTTGTGATAGAATCTTAGTTCTTGGACAGTTTAAGGGGCTCCCTATGCTTAGCTTCCCAATTCAACATGAATAACAATGCAGAATTATAAATTTGTCTTATCGGGTTAGTGATATGTTTGATTACCTCCCGTGTTTGAGGTTGGACGACTTCGACTTCTTCAGCCAACCAATACCTTCGCTTGAGAAATGTTTGGAGTACTTGATGCCTTCCTCTGCACCTTCCTTGGAGATGGAGCGGCATGAGCGTCCTTTGAGCTTCGAGTCACTCACTTCGAGACCATCGTATCGATGTAGAGAAGAGGGAAAGAGAGAAAGAGACCTCAAGAATTCCAAGGGCAACACGACGATGGTAGAGAAAGACTTGGAGATGGAGATGGTTTGAAGGTAAGAGTTCGAGGGAGAGAGGTTGAGGGAGAGAAGGTAACTCCGACGTCAAGGCAAGAGAGCTTCCGCTTCTGAGAGTGTGTGTTTTTCCCCTTAAAGTGAAGGGAGAGGAGTCTTTATATAGGCTCTCAAGGCCAACTAAGAATAGAGGGAAGCAAGGAGAGATAAGTTCGCGCACGTTCGCGGCGTCTAAATTTTTATTATTATTATTATTTATTTTATTTTTTTGGGACAAGGATTCCAATGTGCGAATTCGATTCTCTAATCTTAGAAGAAGCTTGGCTTCCAAGGCAAGAACTTAGAAGAAACTTAACTCCCTCCTCTTTCTTTCCTAAAAATACTCCTCCTTTCCTAAAATTGCTCCCTCTTTCTTAAAGGGTCAACTCTTATCATTAGATACAATCTTGAGGCTTAAGTTTTCCATCAACCTATAGTTTTCAAGTGAATAAGGGTCATAATTCATAGTTTAAGAGTTCAATTTTCAATCCGATCGTTCTGTCGGAACGCTTTAAGACTTAACAAAATGCGAACCTTAAATATTTGCAAAGTAAATGAAATACTTTTATTGAAAAATGTTGGGTGCATTACACTTTTGTACACAAATAGCGAAAGACTGTGGTTAGACAGGTGAAGTGTCACCACTTTTTCTCTAAAACATCCTTCTTTGTTACATGTTTCATGTAGGTGCTTCAAATCCATGCTTATTAGAGGTGGGTAATCTTATCCTAATGTATATTTTAGTATTATTGGATGGAAATACTTGCAAATTTGTACAGCATATACTTAACAAATGTCTTTATTATACAGCTTGCAAATGTTGAATTCATTTATGTTTTTGTTTGAAGAATATGTCTCTAACGCGTCATGCTACAAAGTGACCTCTTACTATGCTAGTTGAGTGGCGTTGTTTGCAAGAATGGCTTAAGGAACTGGCATAACATAAAGCTTTTGCGATGGCACAAAGCTCTCCTCAAGCAATGTGGCTCCCACTACACCAAAAATCATTATGCTAACATGGAGAGATCCCTAGTAGGACAATACAACAAATTTTCATCAGCAACACACCCTTTCCTAACATGAGGGCACCCCCTCCCACCAAAGATATTTTTATGTGATAGGTCACCCCATGAGCATACCATGTCATGGAATGGATGTAAAAACTATGATCACACTAGCCCTTGGAAGTTGTTCACAAATGTATGTTTATCAAAGTTAATGAGAAGAAACTTTCGACTTGTTTTTTGTTGATGTGTAAGAGCACTCTAGGTCTACCATATTTTAGATTGTTTGATAAGCTAAATAAGATTTCTAGTCATCTAAAGTGTAAATTTGTTTTTGTTTGGTAAGATTGTACATGAGAAGACATGATAAAGTTCAAGAGATCTTGACGGAATAAACCTCGATGAGATTCTTACCATGCACTTGTGACACCATACCTCTCCTTGAACCCTTTGATTTCTATCGTTGTGGGAAGTCCAAGGGAAGCCTATTTTCAAATTTTTAGTAAACTTTTTTTTGAAGGAAATTCTGGTTATTTTAAATTTTGTACACAGTCTACGAGTTCATTTTGATTGTCTTCCTTCAGTTTTAAATTTTGACCGAGGGCACTCCTTGGAAGCCACTTTTGAAGGTGTTAGGGTGAGATTTTGGGAAAGTTTTGTATGTGGGAAATACAGTTCTTAACACAATAAAAAACATTAGTTCTTTGAGTATTTTTAGATTCCATGGTTTTAATGCTCGTTGGAGCCATAGATTAAGGAAAAAGTAAGAAATGACCGTTTTACATCATTTTTTTAGAAATTGTCAACTTGCACATTGATTTTTGGAGAATCCGAGCAAGATATGATTTTTTTGCATCACACAATAGTCAAAGACCACGACGAGATGAACAAATTCATTCGAGACAAGTCCGAACATTTTCGAAGCCGATTGGAAGCTAGAAGCTGTTGAAAACAGCCTAAAAGTTCAACACAATAATTTTACAGTTTTTTTCCATGTAAAGGCTCCCAGGACCCTCAGCAAGACAGGCCACAAAGATGCGCAAAATGTCCATCCAAAGTCTCGGATGGGTATTTTGCGCGTCCTTGTGGCCAGTCTTGCTGAGGGTCGTGGGGGCCTTTACATGGGAAAAACTGCAAAATTATTGTGTATAAAAATGATATAAAGATGTAATGTTAGATGTACAGAGAGCAAGAGCTCCCCCCCCTCCCCCCCCCTTCCAATGGCAAATACCTAAACCTTGTATCATGCTCATCAACCATTTTTTGCTTCCTTGTGTCCATTGCCCCTGTTCTTGGTCTGTGTTTGTCATTATAAGGCCCCAGGGACCCTGAAAAAGAGGAGCCACAAGGGCGCGTAGAATGCCCATCCAGGGTCCCTAGATGGCCGTTCTGCGTGCCCTTGTGGCCCCTCTTTTTTAGGGTCCCTGGGGCCTTATAATGACAAATAGGGGCTTTTTTTAGTACATGGCCATGAGATAGAGGTGTAGTGTTTGATGTAATCAGAGCAACCCCCCCCCCCCTTTAGTCTGTGCTCAAAGGTCCGGAACATTCACTATGTAAAATTTTCCTATATCATGTACATTCACCAGAATGGATTAAAAGTACCGCTTATAGGCCTTATCTACACATGTTTCTGTAACTTTACAAGAATATAAAATCCCTCTTCTGTTGAGCACATGTGCTATGTTACATATACTTTAGTGAACTCTCCAGGTCAAAGGCCTCACAAATCCTGTGCACTAAACATTCAGCACTAGAAATCGACCAAACAAGGAGCCAATTTCTACTTCCTTGTGTCCACCTCGTGTTCTTGGGAATGTTTTGGTTAAGACATTTCTTTGGTATTTGAAACCACATGTGACTCCTATTGTTATAGTATCCAACCAAAGGTTTCTTGATCAGAAATTTACATAGGCTCGAGTCGTACATATCTTCTATGTTAACAATGCATGTATCTATAGTTTATGTTTACGTTTTCTCTGTCCAAATGAGCTACATAGTAAAATCAAATCTGAAATTTAACAGTTAAGTTCACAAGGTAATGGCTATCGGTATCATCTTTATACCAAAGAAATAACTACCAATAGCTCACAAATAGGGATATTTAAGAAGATTTGATACCAAAAACTTGTCAACGCTACTCAAAAAGGTGGAAACTCAAAGGCTTTACAATATATGTATGATGAAACATGAATCAATTATAAGTCACCCCTATACATCGACACCTCCATCTCAAGTTGTCAGTTCTCTAAGTCAAACTTGGCATAGGCATAGTATGGAAACAACTACATGTTGAAAAGCAAGAATTTAGCTTTCTCAATTTGTGAAACATTGCTAATGATATATATTCAACATCCCCAAATGAGGACATCTTGACAAAGGTTATGATCCACTTTAACAAGAATAACCATTAATGATTATACTGAAATCAAAATATTGCTTGAATTTCTTCATGGTGGAGTGATTAAGACTTGAGACTTGAAACATCTTACAGGAAAACCAATACATCCATAAATGTCAACAATATTTCTCAAATCTGTATGAAACTCCAGTAATCTAAATTAAATACTCTCACTCAATGCGACACCATTTAACAAAAAAACATACTTACATTGCATTTATAGAGGAATCCAGCCTCATGAAAATAATTACAAACGGACACAATGTTGTTGTTGTTAGGCTTCTCCTACAAGTATTTGTCTTCCTCATCTAGAGATTCATATATACTTGAGTATTTGTCTGTCTATGATACTAGGAAAGATAGTAGTACTATATGGATGGCTTTTCTAAGAGATCCTAGAGAGTACCTATTGGTTCAAGATTCTACAAAAATTCTACTATTCTTATCAAAATCCTTTAACATGGTAGTGAAAGGCTCCTCAATGAACAAAAATATAGTGATCACTATACAAAGAATAAATTATTAAAAAAATCTATCATGATTCTCCATAGATAACACAATGTACTTGCATTGTAAGACTCAATCACATGCTACACAACTATACATGGCACACCAAATCCATCAAAAAAATAGCACCACCTAGTGTTATGAGGTGTGAACCCTAAACATTGAAAGTCATAAAGAGGTTTGTTCTCTCCAGCATGATAAACTTAAAGATGGAGATGATGTTAAGCTTTGAATGTAAGCTACAAGGGTAGTTTTCTTATCATTGTATCTTTATGTTGGAGATGAACCCTTGCAATGCCCACACACTATTCACACCTCCTGTTGTTGTGGTATGCAAGTCATGTGAGCTTATACTTTTGCCATCTTCGGGAGTAGAGTTTTCCATGTAGTGTGAGTGAATGAAAGTAGAAGGAGTAGAATCTTGCTTCATGTTGTAATGGAGGTGAGAGAAGGGAGAGGAGCTAGCTTGGTGTGAAACTATGTGGTGTGGGCAAGAGGAGGAGATGGGGGAGGAGTTTACTTGGTGGTACAATGGAGGTGGAGAAAAGCTAGCATAGAGATAATGTTGGACTATAGAGGGTGCATGTGATTCTTATAGCAATGGAGAGCTTGGAAAAGGGTATGTAAAGAGAGAAAATCACTTTTTAGCTATAGAATAGGTTTGGAAAGACTTTGGAGGGTGTAAAATGATGTTTTGAATTTTTTTGGATTTTTTAGTGCAAGTTTTGACTTTTGGAGGTCAAAAATACTTTTTTGACCATGAAATAGGTTTGGAGACCTTTTAAGGAGGGAAAACTTGAAATTTGAATTTTTAAGTGTATTTTTAAATCTGGACCAAAAAGTGGGGGAAAAGAGGTCAAAGTGGTCCCCCCCCCCCCCCTTCTCTTTCTCCTAGCCGCCTCCCTTACCTTCTCACTAGGTAAGAGGCCATTAAGAGGTGTAAGGCTACCTTGTCCCCCTAATTTTTTGAGGGTATAGAGTGTGTCCACCACCCACTTCCTATTGGATGGCCTCTAATTAACCATAATCCCAAAGGGCCCCTAGAGGTCCATATTTTTCCTAATGAATCTTCCGCATTGCGAAGCTCCACACATCCACATCTCTTTAGGCTTATCCAAAGTTTTTGTTACAGTAGAGAAATCAAACTCCTCCATAGGTGTTCTTGTCACATCCCTGTAACTATGATCCTTCAAATTTATCCTTGTCGTGGTTTTCATATGTCTCAGGTAGATATAGTCATAACCCCAATCTTGGACCATTTTCAGTTGTCTCATGAATTGTCTTCTTGGAATGATGTCATAGTTGTTCTTCTTGCCAAAGTCAACAATAGCAAAGGTTTGCTCCTATTCAATTCCACAAGAAGTAACAACTGCTTTTTCTAACAGGCATATGGGCCTTTCCATATATCCGTCTGCAACATGTAGCTTCATCCTAGTAGCCCTTTCTTTCCATTTTTTCTAGACCTCTTTCGTTGTGATGGCAACACCAACTCCACTGTCAAGGATTGCTATGGTTTTTACACCTTGGAATTCCACAGGAAAAGTGGTGCTCCCATCTTCTCCCTCATAATACTCTCCAACCTTGCTTAATGGCACTGGTCTAGTGTTGAGCTGAGGCATTTCCAGCTCTTTGATCCCTTCCTTGATTTGAGTCATTGTTTTTGTTGGTTTTTTGACACCAAATTTCTCTAGGAATTTTTCCATAGTAGCCCACATGTGTGGTCTTATTCTGAGCAATTCGGCTAAAGTTATTGTATAGCTGACTGGTGTTCCTTTTGAATCGACTATTGGTGGAAGAGACACTCTAGGAATTTTTCCATAGTAGCCCACATGTGTGGTCTTATTCTGAGCAATTCGGCTAAAGTTATTGTATAGCTGACTGGTGTTCCTTTTGAATCGACTATTGGTGGAAGAGACACTCCCCTTCCATCACCCGTTTGGTTTACTCGTCTTCTTATCTCACTTCTTCATTGGCCTCTCTTACTTCTTTCCACAATTCATCAAGACCGTTTATTTCTTTAGAACTCTCAGATAATGCTATCTGAAATCCCTCAGAAGAGTTATCCATGGTATTCAGCACTATCCTTGGATCTAAGCCGGGTCCTTGAGCTAGACGAAGAGACTGGAATCTAGCTTTTTTGTCTCTTGGTTTGGTGGGATTATTGGTGTAGGTGGGACAAGGATCACACCCTCAGGTTTTCCAACTTGTGATTCTTATAAAGCCTTGGTTATTTGAATCATTTTCTCACACATTTCAAGCCTGTCCTTTTCTAGTTCTACATATGGATATGTGATCCAGATATGTTCTTGGGTTTGGTTGTTTTCTAGCCTTGTTTCATAGGCTTTTTGGAGGGTGTTTAATGACTCATTAACCTTTTTGACCAACACTAATCCTCCTGAACTAGCACTTCTCGGTTTCTCATCTATGGATGGTTCTTTTGGAGGTTGAGACATCTGTGTAAGAGAAAATACAACCATTTTATCATGTTATCTTATCTTCTCTTCAACTTGGGTAAGCTTCTCAGTTAGATATTTCTTCTCTCGTTCCCTACGTGATTTCATCCTAGCCTTTCTAGCTTTCCAACTATTCTGTTTGCTCTTGGTTTTTTTACTAGGTGTGTCAGTCTTTGGCTCACCCGTTTCTACACTTGCGTCAGTTTCTGTTTTGTCTATCCTAGGTTCTCAGCAGCTTCCTTTTGAGCTTGCACTCTCGTAACTACCTGGACTAGTATGATGTTTTCATTTTTTGAGCTACTGAGGAGCTACTGGGTAGCTGAACAATTCTTGAGACATTTGTTGTGATCTTAATGAGTCGGTTTGGGTTTTTTGGACAACCGGGGATCAAGTGAATGACACCACAATCAAGATAATAGGCATTTTCTTTTGTGATATTTGTTTAAGGACATTGTTTGACCAAGTGGTTGTTATGGATCTTGTGACAATCTATCTTTGGTTGAGCAGCTTCTTCTTGAAATTCCTCTTGGCTGTAAATAGGCTTTGACCTTGCTAAGCCTCTATTAGCACAATGAACCGCAATGTCCTTTCGTCCATCTCATACCTTCTTTCTTCAGGTCAAAACTTAGGAGGTGGAGGTTGTACCGTCCTCACCATTCCATGTGTTTCTCTCATCTTTTGTCAGTTCAAAGGGCAGTACTCGCTTTGGTTATTATACTACATTAGAGCTGGTACTAGTGCTTGTTTGTTAGTTGGCTCCATCATCCGCATGTATCTCATGTCTACATGCATTCTCACACCTGGCAGTGTAGGTTGTTGTCCTATGATAGGTGGTGGCCTTGCAACTCGTACTAGACTTGGTGCATTACTCGTAACATATCTAGGTGGGGTAGGTTGCTTGTTTGTTAGTTGGCTCCATCATCCGCATGTATCTCATGTCTACATGCATTCTCACACCTGGCAGTGTAGGTTGTTGTCCTATGATAGGTGGTGTCCTTGCAACTCGTACTAGACCTGGTGCATTACTCGTAACATATCTAGGTGGGGTAGGTGCTACTGAAATAGGTTGTACACACCTCTCCCTAGAATATTACATTCCATATTAACACTCTTTCCTCGTATGGTTTGTCCATTTTCTCTCAATTTTGCACCATAGAGGTTCTTGGAGGTTAAATTTAACTAGAGGAGCAAGTCTCTGAGCTAATCCTTCTATAAGCTTCATTTTCTCACCAGATACTTCTGGCTTTATTGTGGGTTGGGTTCTTGGGGAATCACTCCTCTCAGAAGATGTGTCACTCTCACTCTTAGTATCATGTCTTCTCAAGGTTCTGCTCTAAATTGGGTAGGAGTAAGTTACAAGGGGTGGTGATGGTGCATATGGTCTTGTTCTGACCCTATTTCACCTCTATAAAATTCATATTCTATGGTTGCATCTGGGTACAGCCATGGTGGCAATGTAGCACTTGTGTCTGTGCGCTCCTTGCCGCACTGTCGAAGCAAGGGACTTGCCGATACACCGCGTGCGAGCCACAAACGGCTCCAAGCACACAACAAGCCTAAACTAGCAAGCTCAAGAAAACAAAGGGTGTGTCACTCACCGCTCTACGCTCGCCTTCGTGGTGGATTCCTCGCCGCGATGAAGAAGAATCTGTAGTTGTGCCGCGCTCAACCGCTTCGCCGCCGTCGTGCCTTCGTAATGCTCGATCGCACACACACTCTCCCTCTCTCTCTCTCTCTCTCTCTCACACACACACACACACACACACACAAGGAGGTGAAGAAGAAGAAGATGGAGATGGAGCAAGAGCACTCTTCAATTGCACAAATGAGAGAATGAGTAAAAATTAGGTTTAGTTGGCTATTATAGGAGCTCACCCCATTCACACTTGGGCGCCCATGCTTAACCAACTAATCCCTTGAATGTCCAAGTTAAAGTGCGCCTCTCATCGGCGAATCACTCTTACCCTTTTCCTATTGGTCCAACAAGCCCGGTACCTGACTCTAAATAATACAACGTTTATAGATCATAGGGTGTCCGTGTGCCGTGAGGGTTAACATGCCCCCCTTCCTGATGTAGATTCCGTCCTCGGAAGCTATTGAGTTGAAGCTGGTTCGTCGAGGTGGAAGAGCATTTGAGATGAATGTCCTTAGCCTTCTTCAGTCACTGCAAAATCAAACAACATTGGCACAGTAATTGCATTCTCTTAAAAAGCATATGCAGTTTTAGGTAGACAAATTGATTGGTCAAAGAATTTCAAACCATTTGGTAGCAATGAACATTAAATTGCAATGTAATCAAATGCATAAACAGATGTAAAGGTAGAAAATTAAACAAGTCTGGGGTCGCTAATTTGACGGTCGAAAGGCACTAGAGATCGAATATTAATACCATGGGTAAGCTTCTTAATTATCTGTGGTCAATTAAGTTGTTTAATCGCGAGAGCCAAGTATTCATGTTCGAGGGCTGACTAGAGGCTATATCTAGAAAACCTTGTAGTTAAGCTACCATAAAAGGAATTTCTCATGAAATCATCGCCTGACTGATTACTTTTTCTTTGACCCCCCAAAGTCTTTTCACATTGATTCAATTTGATGTATGTGCTTATTTTGTATGCCTTGGGTTTTTTCCTTTTCAAGGAAAAGCGCCCACACCGGGAACCTCTAGGGCTCTAGTACCATAGGCGATACATGTGAGTGAAGTACCAATTTAAGCTGAGATTTCTCTTCCAGCTTAAAATTTTACATTGTGGCACTTTGATTTTTTGTTTGTTCATTTTCAACATTTAAATTTTGTAACTTTGGGGGGTCATATAACACTGTTACCCTCCCCAGGCTCATCACATTAGTAAACTCCCTTTATAATACTTAAGCTAAAGGTCACTAGTGTTAAGCCCACTAGAAATCCCTAGTACATTTCATACAATGCTGCCTAAATCGGATTAAGAACCTAAGTAACCATTGCTTATTAGGAAGGCATTCCCCATGGTATTAAGAGAAGATCTCTAACACCTAACTTGGTCAAACTAGCTTAGTCGGAATGCTTGATTTTTAAACCTAGACAAGTGATTATGACAAAACATTACATTGAATTAAATGTTTGATACTAAGCAAATGCACTGAATATTATGCTACCAATCACAATCAAAGCAGACAATCATAGATGCAAAAAGATAAAGGCAATGCTAATGGACAAGAAACACCTGTTTGTGTCGATGGTCGCGCTTGATTTGAAGTGTGAACGAGAGAAAGGTTCCATGAAGGTCCAAATCCTATCAATAGCAACACGCTCCTGTACACACTAGGAAACAAAAGGAATACCTCCAGGAGGCACATTAGTGGGAAAAGAGAACTTCGCTAATCTCTCAACTCTAAAACAGAAACACTCCTATCGTACCAATCTTACCTACCCTCCATCACTCAAGTGATGAGGATCGAAGGTGTTTCATGGCATAGGTTTCTGTTTCACTGTACCAGATGTGACATGTGTAGGTCTGAGTCAATGTTTTGACTTTTATTGTGCATACTCGTTTGCTAATTGCTCTTGCTCTTTTTTTTTTTTGTCAGTATAAAGCTTTATATGTACATTCCCTAAGATTAGAATTGAGAGGTCAGGGAAAAAGGTTGAGAGGGAAACAAGTGAATGATGGATGTCCACAAACACTCCCCCCTTCCTTGGGTAGATCATACCGTTTGAAATGAGCTTGTCACCCTTTGAAACCAATTGTTCCAGTTGGTAATAGGTGAGGATTTAAGCCAGTAGTTTTCTATTACCCTAGGTGCCTCATCAAGTTGCAACGGTGGTAAGGTACTCTCCCAGGATCGAGCTTGAAGTGGTTCATTAGGTGATTCTTGAACACTGGGAGATGTGGATTCTTTTGTAGCTTCATTGAGGTCCACTACTATAGATGGAGGCGGTGTAGAAGCTTTTACCTCTATGGATGTATTACATGAGGAGCTAGAATCTTCATGGGACTCCCCCCTTCCTGAGCTAGGTGGAACAAATCGTTCTTTCTTTGGTACCCAAACTAGCTCGGGAGCGGGTGTGTAGCATTCTGTGATTTTTTCCTTTCCACGATCATTGATTCGTTTTGGAGCTACGGGATTGGGCTCACTTGGGTCAGGTGATAGGTAAGAGCACAATCTACGTTTTGGCACCCAGATTTGATCATTTCCTTGATAGTAGCCTTGGGCTTCCAATAGTCGTTTAGGGATCCATCGCAACATTTTCTTACTTTTCTTGGAGCGAGTGGTACGTTTTTTACAAGGCTTCTGTTTTTTAGCACTAGCTATGGTCACTAAAGAAGCTTTAGGGACCCACTTGTATGTTTTCTTCGTTACATTAGGATGAGTCTTGTCGGAAGCGATATGCATTGCTTGTAGCATATTTAAGGGTATAGGCATTTCATCCCCCTCAGGTGTTACCTAGGTCGTCCCCCTATTTCCCCAAGTGTCTATGGTTGATGCTAGGTGGACCCAATCCACATTGTCTGATTCCGTCATACCCGGTAACACATCCATGTAAGGAGAATCTTGGCCAATGTCTGTATCCTTCTTACAAGTGTAACAATATTGTAGTGGGGCCGAGTGAACTGTGGTGTCAGAGCGATGATCAATAATGGTTTTACTCCCTAAGGGGTGTACCTTACCAGTCACCAAATCCACTCTAAGGACAGAGTCTTGGAATTGCAAATAGACATGATTTTTAGACCAATCGTGAACCATTTGTTCTTCCCTCATGAATGGTCGTCCTAAAATCATTTCATATGACATAAGGTGTTTAGAGAAATCCATTACAATGAACGTATGTCGTACCTTGTGTCCTAGAACTTTGATCTTAAGATTCTTGAGCATCCCCATAGGTTTGGCTATGGTACCATTTGCCATCTTTACCACAATGTTAGTAACACTGAGGCGGGGTTTTCCCATGGATTCCCAACAATCTTTTGTAACGATGCTAACTCCCGCACCACCATCAAGAATTCCCTTTATAGTTAATCCCTTGGTAGTGATGGGTAAGGTCGCATTAGACTCGTCGCCTTCAAAATACTGCCCTAATTCATTAATGGGTACCTCAATCACAGACTCGTGTCCATCTAAGTCAAGTGATTGCACATGATTTTCCTCATCAATCATAATCGAGTCAGGCCTATTTGGTTGCGCAAACTGCGGTAATCCCGTTCGTAGCTCTCCGTTAGGGAATGCTCGAAGTGCAAGGAATAACTCAGGATCTCCATACAGCTTTGCTATGATCGTGGTTCGGACCTCAGAAGACATGAAGTCCACTAGTTTGGCAACATTCATTGGCGTTTTGCAGGGTGTAGGTCCTTGACTAGGAACTGGTGAGGATGGAATCTCATATTCCTCAATGGGATCAGGTATTCCTTCGTTAAACATCCTTTCCAACAAGAAGGGTGTATGCTCACTTTCTGATGTCCCGTCCTCACTCCCTTCTTGGATGATACTAGATATGGCTAACGGTCTATGGTTCATGTGGAGTGGATGAACTTGCGTGGGAAACACTGTGTCATGAATTTTGACCTGCATGGGTTCTGGTTCTAGTTTCCTTTGAGTCTCCTCCACTAAACCTCTTAGATGTTTCACCTGCTCAATCTCGTCTACTGGGTTTGGGTACGTCCCAATCTTCTTTTTACGATTCTTCCCTTTTTGCCCCTGCGGTTTATCTTGGGGGTCTTGGATTGGATTTGGAAACACTTGTGGTGTTTTCAGAGGCTCTTTATGGTTTTCTCTTATTCGGTTTTCATTTGGTTCCATGTTACGGTTTTCTTTGTCGGTCTTTCCCTTTGTGGTATTGGTTCTAGTCTCCATTGTCTCGACTGAATCTGAATCATCCTCGAGGTCATTCATATACACGGGGTCATCTCCTGTTCCTATGTTTGTTTTGGAACTTGGCTTTGAATTTTCCGTATTCTGCGACTTCTTCCTTCGTGTCTTCTTTTTCTTTTCTTGGATAACTGACGCGGTATCTCTCTCTTCGAGGATATGGCCTGGCCCTTGAAGCATGGACCGTGTAATCGCATAAGCGGGTGCGACGGGTGGTATTGGCGACATCACACTAGCAATTTCGACCAAATTCAGGGGTGTGATTTTAGGCGCATTTGGGTTATAGGGGCATTGGGCAATCAAGTGATCTATGCCACAACGATTACATGTGAGTATTGGCATTGCAGACGTGCTCCCTTGATTCATTTGCATCTGTGCAGCATTCTTTTGCAGCCTAATAGGGCACTCCGCTGCTCGATGTGGTCCACCACACTCGTAGCATTGAAGAGGTGGCCTCCTAGCCTGGGTGTTGATATTTTGACCTCTGGATGCGAGAGCAGCAGCTTGATAAACCGGCTTGACTTGCCCCCAACAATCTTCCATGTAGTATATAGGACACTCTTCCAATGTATCAAGTCCGTAGGCAATACTAGTGTCTATTTCCTCCTCACAACCATCTGCATAAGCATTAGATGGCTAGCAACCCACTTGGTTCATAGGGGCGACTCTTGGATGCGGGGGCTGCGGTCCTAGCACAGGAGGTGGTAGCGGTGTAGCTTGTACAACATTTTGAGGTCTAGGGACCATGTGTTGCGGTAGTTGCTCAACAGGTGGAGCAGGCATCAATACAGGAGCTCGAGGAGCATCCGTCCAGGCTACAGGTGGTCTATTTTCCATAATGCGTTTGATCATTAAACAATCCTTAGCTTGGTGACCATACCTACCACATGCGTTGCAAGTTCCATTAAATTTTACTCTAAACGTAGGGCACTCACTAGTGCTATGTGGACCTAAGCAAATGGAACACCATTGTTGCTCCCTTCTTGGATACATGTGACTATTTTGAGGGGGTCGATTATCCTTAAGAGACTCTTGGATTGCCTTGGTGAGGTCTGTCAAGAATGTCTCAAATACCTTTGGCTCATTGGCAATGGGCTTTGCAGTCATGGGTTCATACTCAATGGCTTGTGAGCTAGTGGATCTCGTGTCAGTAGACACCCTCATGCCTGCTATCATCAAGTTGTCCTCTAATTGGATTGCATTGGCAGTGACATCTTCCCAGGTTGTGATACCTCTAATCACTAGTCCATTATAGATTCCTTCATTCCTCAACCCTCGAATGAATCGATCGAGCAGTTGGTTATTGTTGAAGCGCTCATTTACAGGGCAGCGAGAGTTTAAGTGCTTTAGACGACTAATGAAGTCCCTTACTGACTCTCCTTCCTTACGTTCGGCCTTCTGTAGCTGAGATGCTACACCCCAAAGCACACCTTCTCGTATGTACTCCTTTAGAAACAACCTTCGAAGGGTAGGGTAGATTGTTTTCTCGTCCACCCTTAGGGTCCTATACCAATCTCCAGCCTTCCCACTTAATGTCAAGCTTAAGGAATTGCACTTATGTAGTTCGTTGCGTTCCCCTAAGGAATCACATACTTGTTCAAACACTTCAATGTGTTTCCTAGCATCTTCGTCCCCATTGAATTTTTGCGTGAGTTTGGCAATTTGTACTGCCTTACTTCTAGGCTCTCTATCAGATGCGTGACGCATATTTTCCGCGATAGATCGACCTATGGTTTGAGCAAACGCTGCCAAGTCACCTATGTGACGAGGTAGGGCCGGTGGAGGTACTCTTGGAATCATATGTGGGAGAGGGACGGGTGCCGGTCTTGGCATATGTGTGGATGATGCAGGATATGGAACATAACCGGGCATAGGTCCACTCGGATAAGAGCTAGGGAGCGGCACTCGAGGAGCATAAGCAAGTGGTACAATTGGAGGTGTGGGGTCCATGTGTGCATAAGGGGCTAGAGGCACATACGGTCGAGGCCCCATATTAGGTACTACAACACTAGGTAGTGGCACTGCGCTAACCGTAGATGTCATCGGTACATTCTCTGTTAGGCTTATCCCTGGAGTGAGCACTGTGTTTTCCTTGATAGAGGGTTGAGCCAAGTTAGGGAAGCTAAAGTTTTCGCTCGGAGGCTCAGATTGCATAGAGACCCCAGGTGAAATGACGTAAGATGGGTCCATGGGGCTCATTAGAGGAGTCTCCATTTGTGATAGAGTAGGCTGTTGAGCCTTGCTCGTATCCAGAAATCTCATGGGGCCAGTTGAGAGTATATTTACCCCTCGGTTTTGCCTTTCTGATTGAATAATGCCATGGATAACATTACAGATCATTTTCTGTTGATCTTCGATGCTCGTGGCACTAGAGGTGGATTGTACAATCTCTATCCATCCTACATGGTAGGCGTGGCCAGAGTGTAGATCCGTCAACACCTCAGTGTGGAGGTCGTATGTCCAATGATCATTAATGAACAATCCTTCTAGAGTCGACGTGTTAACGGTTTCTTGTGAGGTAGAAGCAATGTTGCTCCCCGTGGTTTTACTTGTCACCAACGGTACTCTAGAGGGAACTTCTGAAGGAGGCAGCTCAACAGGGCCTTCTTGGTAAGAAGTTGGTAGGATATCCACATGGACACTCTTTGGGGGTGTGGGGTCCACGTGCGATGTGAAAGGAGATTCCACTTCCCCACCCCCTTCGTGTGCTTCATTTGCATCAGGTTCCGAGCGAGTAGCTCTACCTAATGTTTCCATGAAACGGCTAAACATACTAGTACTAGGCTGTGGAGCTTCGGGAGGTGCATGGCCTTCTCTCTCAGTGTTTTGGGTAGGGTATGCTTCCATGATTTCTGAGTCGGAGGAGGAATCACTAGCGGCTATTTTAGGGTCTTGGGTGGTGCTACCTTGTGTCCCCGCTGAGGGTCTAGAGCTTATCGTGGATGGGTAATGGGTGTCCGTATGAACAGAGGCACCCTCAATATGCTCGTGTTCTAGCACCCGCCCAGAGCGTAAGTGCATGTGCTTTTGATACCCTAAGGTGTCAAAAAGCTGCTCTAGGAGGCCTTGTGACTAGTTTTTAGCGTGTTTTTTGTTTGTTTTTTTGCTAGATTTTTTAGAGCGTGTCGTGGAATGGGCCGTGTGATAGCTCGAAACGAGCATATCGGTCAGAGGGTCGTGCCGTGCTTTACAGCCCTCCGTTTGGTCACTCTATGCCCTCGGAATCCCTAAAACTGTCAATTTCCAGTAGGGAACTAGGCCCAAACTAGAAAGTCTAAGGGTGCAAGTGGGAAGAGAAAGGAGGAGCTTGGGCTTGGGCTTGGGAAAATGATCCCGATCCCGATCTATCTTTTATACAAACCAACCCGTCCGTTTTAAGAGTCACGTTTTTTATTTTCGAAAAATTTCGCCGCCCGCTCACTCGCGTTTATAATTTCCGATTTATTTTTTTTTTCGAAAATATTTTTTTCCCCAGAATTTTTTTTTTTTTTTTTGGAGAAAAAAAAAATTTAAATTTTTTTCTTTTTGGTGCAGAAAATACAGAATTTGAAAACGCAGATATGCAAAAATTGCAGAAAACGCAGATATGCAGAAAATTGAAAAACGCAGAAATGCAGAAATTGCAGAAATTGCAGAAAAAACGCAGAAATTGCAAAAAATGCAGAAATTGCAGAAAATTAAAAAAACGCAGAAATGCAGAAAATTGCAGAAATTGAAAACGCCGAACTTGAAAATGCAAAAATTGCAGAATTTGAAAAAACGCAGACAATAACAGAAATTGAAACTTGATAGCAAATGCAGAAAACGCAATAAACAGAAATCTCCACACACTCCTTCCCTGCCTTTCCTATGATAGAAATTGCACCACAAGGAAGCGTAAAGTGCTAACCGAGCTTAGTGTAGGGCATATCCCCGGCAACGGCGCCAAAAATGTGCGCTCCTTGCCGCACTGTCAAAGCAAGGGACTTGCCGATACACCGCGTGCGAGCCACAAACGGCTCCAAGCACACAACAAGCCTAAACTAGCAAGCTCAAGAAAACAAAGGGTGTGTCACTCACCGCTCTACGCTCGCCTTCGTGGTGGATTCCTCACCGCGATGAAGAAGAAGCTGCAGTTGTGCCGCGCTCAACCGCTTCGCCGCCGTCGTGCCTTCGTAATGCTCGATCGCACACACACTCTCCCTCTCTCTCTCTCTCTCTCTCTCACACACACACACACAAGGAGGTGAAGAAGAAGAAGATGGAGATGGAGCAAGAGCACTCTTCAATTGCACAAATGAGAGAATGAGTAAAAATTAGGTTTAGTTGGCTTTTATAGGAGCTCACCCCATTCACACTTGGGCGCCCATGCTTAACCAACTAATCCCTTGAATGTCCAAGTTAAAGTGCGCCTCTCATCGGCGATCACTCTTACCCTTTTCCTATTGGTCCGACAAGCCCGGTACCTGACTCTAAATAATACAACGTTTATAGATCATAGGGTGTCCGTGTGCCGTGAGGGTTAACAGTGTCAAAATGTGGATCGATTGGCATTTTAACACTTCTAGCTTGGCTTGCCATATCTCTGGTCATATCTACAAAAGGATTGGTAGATTGGCTTTCCATCCTCATGATCTTAGCTTTCTTAATGTAAGGCCCACTCAATACTCTCAAGATAGTCCTTAACAAGCCCACCTTGGCTTAGTGCAACGTATCCCTTTTTGCCCTTGATCAGGTCTCTCAAAATTCAAGAATTTGTGACTCTTTTGGTCTATGGAAACTAGTTCTGGGTACCCTCAAGTTTGGATCTAGGTGTGTCCTACTGCCCTCAAGCTTTCTCCTGGCTATATCTGACTCAATTTGGATTTGTCTATCAAAAGTTAGAGCAGTTTTGGTGAACTGCACTTGAAACATCACTGAAAACAGTTACAGGGTCAAGGATTTCTATTTGTATCTTGACCAAATGTGACCCGAATTTGTTGAAACTAGATCATGAGGCTTACTTTACAGTGATCAACACTTCTAGAAGCTCAGTGTGAGCTTTCACCTCCAAATTAGGGATAGAGACATCATACGCATATGATGTCTATTATGGACAAATCAAGTGATTTTTACTCCAGAGGATCTCTATTGCTTGGGCAACTCTTAGCAACTTTTAGAATTCAATTTGGACATTTTTTGGGTAAGTTATGATCATTACAAGCATGAATCTGTCCAGGTATATTGTCTGGCCTTTACAAGCACAAATGAGCTCCAAATGCAATGAAATTTTGGCTAGGGACTTCTTTTATGCTCTAGGACACTAGGGCATACTCAAATGTCTTATTTGACCCAAATCTGGCCTATGAGACATTATATGTGTATGATGTCTTTTGGCTCAGAATTCACTTATATTTCTACCCAAGGTACTCCTTGATGCATGCAACAAGAATATGTGATCACAGCAAATTTTGGATGTCAAAATTGCTCAAAATCAGTACTTTTTCACCTTTACCTTCTTGTATCTGCAAAATTCTCTTTAAATGCAAAAGTATGTGTCCAAATGAGTTGAAATTTTGCAAGCAAGCCTCATTTCCCAATCCTCTTCGACTTTAGATTTGGCCTTGAGACATTATACGTGTATAAAGTCTATGTGCTCAAATTTTGGTAAAATTTGGTATGTGAGCTTCTCTTGTGGTTCTTAACACCCTGGTATGCTCAAATCTCAATTTTGAGCATACCTAATTGGTCAGAATGAAGTGAATTTCACTCCAAAGGCTATATTGGCAATTCATAGCAAGTTTCAAAATTGAATTTTGACACTTTTTGAGCAAGTTATGGCCAATACAAGCATTCACTTGCCTAGATATGTTTTATGGTATTTGCAAGCCCGAGGCAAGCCCAAAAATGCTTCAAATTTGATGAATTTTGGCCCATATGCTTCCTAAATTATGTAAATCACAAGGGTGCACACAGTTGTAACTTTTGACCTCAGATCTAACCTCTAAGACATCGTACGTGTATGATGTCCAAGTGGTCAGAATTTAGTTATGTTACTACCAGAGTGTCCCTTGATGTGAAGAACAAGAATATGTTCTCACATCAGATATTCGATGTCAAAAATGGACAAAATCACCACTTTTTGACAAGGAAATCCCCTGAAAGAGTAAAATCCCCTTAGCTTTTAATCTATATGTCCAAATGCGTGTGCTCAACACAACATGTAGAAGATGGGTGTAATGTCAAAAGTTCAAAATTGCTACCAGAATCACCCCTCAGACATCATACATGTATGATGTCTGCTAATGGATTTTTGAATAGAATCCATTCACAAGCATCCCCAAGTCTCAAGCACTGGTTTTCAAGCACTTCTACCCATTTTCATGCAAAAATGTGCTCAAAATATCAAGTTTCTCTTTTTTTCGTTTTTGACACTCTGTCTTAAATTGTCTTTTGGGTGTCCATAGTTGGTCAAAAAGCTCTAGTTTCAATGTCTACGTCTAAGAGTAAAACCCCCCTTCTAAACACACTGGTCCAATCAAAATTTTCAAATTTGGTCTCCATATGCCTCTTGAGACATCATACGTGTATGATGTCCAAGTTTTCAAAATTTCAATTTTTGTACACATAACTCTTGCACATGCCCTCCTATATGCTTAGCACCAATCAATCATGGAAAAATATCAACAGAAATCTTTTTATTGCATTTTTTTCTCAAAAGAAAACTTTTCAAAGATTCTAAATGCAAATAAGCACTTTAGCAAATAAATCAATGATAAATAGCTCTAGATCAAAATTAGATTACTTACCTAAAGCTACTCCTACAAATCATATGGGGTTTTGCATCTATGAGTAGAAAAACGCTTCAATGCCACACACAAACTAGCAAACACTTTTATCACCTCACAAATCACTCAACCACCACAACAACTACTCAGATCTACAAGTCCTAACTAAATGTACCTAGTCGCAGACCCTTGATAAGACACACGCTTCCTTGCTATCCACTTGATCTCCGAATAACCTCTTCCAGATCCACTTAAGAAAAATAATTTCTTTAGCCAAAACTAAAGCAAGCAACCATCACATGAGTGTTAGTAGGAATACCAACATAAGTCCTTGTATCTTGAACAGCGACGCCAATGTTGCGAGAGTGAATCACACCACCCATAAAGTGCATGCAACACAACCTAGATCAACATAATGTCAATCGAGGACACAGATGACAAGATAGGCACACTGAGAAAATCTCTTTAGCATCTCAGCCTGAGACCATCCTACACATACAACACTCTGGAAGGCCAACTAAACCACAACCTAGAGTCTCACTGCTCTCAACTACACCACCTAGCCCACACGCACACACAAACAGAAGGAAACCCATCAAATCATACCAGAATTTTATGAAACTTAAGGAACACCATCCCCTCACTACACCTGTCCCAAAGTCTCTACACTCAAAATCCTAGCTCTAAACCCATCTGTGGAAAACACGTTGTCGAGAAATTTGTGGTCTTTCCAGGAAAGCACCGAGCTTTTAGCTGTGAGAGTTTGTGAGAGAACTTCAAAAACTATAGATGCATGAAGTCTAGGGTTTGTAAAAAAATGCAATCAAAGAAGCCCCACTCTTTCTCTCTTGTACTCACACACACAAAGAAAGAACACAAAAGAGCATATCAAAACAACACAAAGATAAAGACATCAAGGCTATGGCCGTATGGTATCATGGGTAATATGAAAGCCTTAGAGTTAATAAATGACTTAATGGCGTTCAATATTTGTCGACCAAACAGGCTACAAATTGTTGTTTGGAATTGTAATTTTGTGCTTACCATAATATATATATTTTGTCTAGTGATTGGGATTAATTGTGTATACAAATCCTCTTGTTTCATAGCAAGATAACTACACTTATGTCAGAAGAAAAGTTATAGTCTATAAGGGGTAGTAAGATGGGATCCAGTAAAAGAAGTATATCATTGAGCCTTTTTGGTCCAAAGAGAAACCCTATACATTGTTGAAAGTGTATTTTATGACTAATCCATACGTTAATTGCAATAGATCGCACAGAGTGGAAGAGATACAAATTCACATCATGTGGATTATTCATCTAGGATAACTGTAGTATGTGCAAAATGTAGATATGAGAGAAGTGAAGAGAAGAGAAGTTTCCCTCCAAAGCCCTATTCTTGACCGTAGGCAATAAGGATACTCTGGAGAGAGATGTACATGTAGCAGGAAGAGATGTACCTTGTACACTAGTATTTCTTCACAAGAAGGTTGTGGATAGAGTGTTGTTTCTTGAATGCCTTCAAGGAGAAACACTTAGGACACAAGAGAGATAAATATAGGAGTAGAGGAAGAAATGGTAGAAGACGTGGAGGTATAGATTGGGCTTGGAGATGAAAAAAAAACACCTTACTTATCAACCCCTTCAAGAAAGGTTGCTAATTTGATGAAGATGGAAAGAGATAGAAGAATTTGGACTTGATTGATTGGAGTTGATGTTTACAAAGATGCGTTTAAGTTTAGCTAGCCTTAAGGCCTCAAAGACAAGTGTAGGGCTAAAGGCTAATTTGGCATGAATCCTCACACTCCCTCTTGAATGGTTTTCAAGGAAAAAGAGGCCCCTTTTATAGGTGAAGGTAACCCCCAAGGGTTACACAAGAAAGAGAAGAGCCAGTGTGAACAAGAACTGGGAAAAGTTTGAAATGAGTTGTCCCTGCATGATGTGGGCAGACTGGGGTCAACCATTTTGATCATATCTCCTCAACCGTGGCTCCAAATAAAGAAATAAATTTAGGGGCAAAAAATTCAGCTCATTAGCTACTACGACTCCCATTTTATATACTTTTTCCAATTCGGATTGGAACCTTGTGTAAAAAATTCACCAAAATAGAGTATCTTTCTAGCAAAAAAAGTCTTATTGTGGTCCCCTTAGCTTAGACTTCCACTTAATTCCAATGGACACCTCATGAAATATGAAAGAATGCCATTTCTCCTTGACAAAGGTTTGTAAGCATCCTCTTAACAATGCATTAAAATGAGTGCATCTTTGAAAATCATGCAAGCTAGTGTCCCACTAGGATTTGGTTCCTTTCTAGTAGCTATTAAAAAGAATTATATGAAAAATACATAGAATATATATATATATTGGACGTTACCCTAGATATAGGATCTAGCTAGGGTCTAAGATGATAATGAGATAGTAAAAACAAAGAACCAATGCTTTTTCCCCCAAGTTAAAGAGGCGCAGCTATTGATGCTTTTCCCATAGTACTTTTTGACGATAAAGTAAGAATATGTTACCCTTGAGATAAATAATAGGATGAGAGAGAAATATTATTATTATACTTAGATATGTATATGTATATTATAGAAAATATACTTATGTATCTAAAAAGTTGTAAGATAGGTCTTGTAGCATATTCATTCCCACCATGTACGTGTCACAGCACGACATCCACCCCCTTTAAACTTGCACATCCTCTGGTATGTGCCACATTTAATCTTTTCAAGATCACTCCTCTTGTAGGTCTTCCATGATTTCATCTTCATTGATAGCTTCCAATGCTTCTTTTTCACTTTGATCTTCACCTGTGTTTTGCTCTTCCTCCTCCTCAATATCTTCTGGATCACTGTCTTCTCTTCTCTTAAACACTTTGATCCTTTTTCCTGCAATGGGAATCTTTACTTCTATACCATCTAGTTCAGAAAAGCTTTAAGTAGCATTTTCATGCACATGCTTTACAACATACAGTCCAAACCATCTTTTTGACCTTATTTTTGAGAACTTACGCATGACTTTGTGCTAGTTATCAAGGCTACTATCATACACAAAAACCTAGTCACCTTTGTCAATTGCTTTACTCATGAGCCAATGTCACATATGGAAATAGTTTTGGCCACTCACCAAATCTTCCTTTGCAATCCTTGGCCAAAGCTTTGATGATATGAGGATGCCCTGTTTCACTCTTTCCATTGAGGGGATCAGAGAGCACCACAGACGGAGAGTGAGAGAGAGAAGGAGACACACGACACACAGATATGGGTGGGGAGATTCAAAAGAGTGAGCAGCCCCCTATACACTTATGATATGTATAAGGTATACAAGTCAGTGGGCGCCCAGACTCTGGGCGGCCGGGCAAGCACAGGCGCCTATACCCCAACAACCTCCCACTTAAAGGCGACTGTGCCTTTAAGCAAGGGAACCTAGTCTAAAGACTACAAAAGGCGAGAGAAAATCGCTCTCAATCGATGCCCACTAGCTGGTTGTGATCGTGTGCATCCAACTGTCCTGCTCTCGTGTAAGTCCATACACCACCAGACGTACCGCACGCGTGCTGCAAGTATGTACGCAATACCTGCATATCCCCCTCGTGCACTATGCCATCATCAGTCAACAAACGACTGACAACCCCAATTGCAAATGCTTCCACTGCAGCTGCGATATCCGGTCTCAAGATCAGCATTTCATACATGAGACCACCGAATGCCGATGCAATGCTAGCGGGCCCTACTAGCTCTACAGAGCATGCATCAACATATATATCCCTGGCAATAGGCATCTCTGACTGACAAGGCGTGTCAGCCACATGCATCTCCTGACTGTCCGCAAAAGACGCATCAACCTGTCGTGCAACCTCAGAGCAAACCAGCTACTCTAGGTGTCTACTGGAAGACATATCCTGCACAACTATATCCCCATGCTCACTGTCGAGCATACAAAGGAATGACTGCATTATCGCTCACATCTGAGCCTCCTCTGCAATCATCCACTGCAAACATGATCACTCAATCTACTGTGACTCACTAGAGCTCTCATGCTCTAACTCCTTATGCATAGACTCTTGCACAACGTCCTCCTGTCGTGACTCACTAGAGCAAGACCGCTCTACCTGTCTATCCTGCATAGGAGTATCTTGCACAACTGATTCTTTGCTTTGATCAGTCACTAGCAAAGCATTCTGTCACCTCTCTGTGTGACTGCTCAAGTCGTGCCCCAATTGTGTGCACAATGAGCTCACTACTCTGCACTCCATGCAAAGCACCCTGCAACCCATGAGCAAAAGAGACTGTCCGGGTCTCTCGCTCTGTGCATGGCTGTAATAAGATTGAGACTCGACCATCTCGCACCAGTACTACGTGCAATGGGTACCATGTGCCAACTCTAGCACCTCTCGCAATCACTAGCGAACCCAAATGCAACGCAAAAGATCGCTCAAGTAGCGATACCCGACATCCACTATCCCTGAGCTGACCAATGGAGATCAGACTCATCGTCAAATCTGGCACATGACTCACATCTCTGAGCACGTACGATGCACCGCTCGGTAATGATAGTCTCACATCTCCTGAACCAGCAATCTCATGCAGTGACCCATCTGCTAATCGCACACTACCATGCACTCTGCTAGAATAGCTACTGAACCAGTCACGATACGGAGTGACATGAAAAGTAGTGTCCCTGTCTAGCACCCACTGCAAAAGAAGTGCACTATCCTCAGACGTCAAAAAATCAGGAGTAATACAGGAATCAAATGTGACCTCATCGTCACTAGGGTACTCAGACACTGTATTTGATCCTGCAACTGTCAAGTCAACGGAGCCTATAGCATCTACTGCATCCTTGAGACTAGCCTGTCTCTTGTGTTGTCTCATACGACGAAAGGATCACCATCTAATGTGCCCTATGTGACCACAATGCCAACATCTCAAGTGTCGTCACGAACGAGAACGTCATCTCTCATGAGTCATTGTCCTAGACTCGAAAGTCTCACACATATTGACTACTATAAGTGAATGTCAAAAATAACCAAGAGACCGTAACTCTCCTCTAGGTACGGTAGCAATGAAATGCACTCAACTAATCCAAAAGAAGCAACCTGCAACGAGAAAATGCTCTCCGAAAAAGAGCTCACCAGCACCTACAATGCTCATGCGAATCCAAGCATAAAATCTCTCGCAGTAGTGTAACCACACTGTGCTCCACAAATGGCACATCCCAAATGCCAAGTGTACGAGGCTCCTATAGAGTAAACCAAGCTCCTGTATGGTTGTAAAATATGGCTGCAAATCAGTCCCAAAACAACCCCAAAATTCAGCTCTTAAACAGCTGCATAAACAAGTCACAAATGTGTCCCAGATCAGCCTACAACTGAGCCATACATGGACACCTGCAAAGAGGAAACAATGGCTGAAAATTCAGCTCCCAAATAAGCCCTCAAACCTGCCTGTAAACTTGTAAACCTGTAGCTGAAACCTACTGAAAAAACTCAAGCCATTAGTGCTCGAATCCAGCTACCTAGCTCATAGCCACACAAGCATACATCACAATATTCACTCCTATGTGTGCCAAGATAATTGTACGCCTATCAAATGCAGAAAGGGACATTCTTAAGTTGGAGAAGCATTTGCTACAACAATTCACGAATTCTCTTAATCATCAACTTCAAGGAAGCAGGGGGAAGGTAAAGAACTTGTAATCATTTTTGTATACATCCAGAAGAAAGAGGACAGAACTTGGGTTTTAGACAAAGACAAAGGAAGTTGAGGATATTGAGAGTCTCAAGCGAGGAGGTGGAGACTGTAGCAAAAAATTCAAAGAAGTGAGATAAATTTGATTTATATTTCAATATGGTGTTTTTGTTTTACAAGTTAGTATCTTTGGGTGCTATAGTCTTTGTTTGTGTTTACGTCAGATCTTTAGTTTAGCTAGATTGTTCACAAAGAAACATGAGAGGTGCATCACAATCAGTTTGTGAAGTAATTTGACCTTGTTGGGGGTTGTCATAGCATAGGCATAATTGCAACCCAAGGCCAACAGAATCATCAATCCATGGCACAATAACCCGGCTAGAGTTTGGAGGCACCAGTGTCATTGGATGCATCGAATGAGAGGATTTAAGGGATCCCTCTACTCTCATAGAGAGAAGCCATGGAACGGGCTTCCTCTAATCAAGCTCACAAACCTTACTCATTAACCTACATGGCACACATTATTCCATTGAAATTAACTTCTATATTAATCCCCCTATCACTAATCTTAACCCTACACACACAAGCATTGTGATTAACATGCCTATGTTCCATTAGCGTTGATGCATTGGTCCAACCACTCATTGCACATGCATGCACAAACACTAACACACATACTTTGTGTGTGTGTGTGTGTGTGTGTGTGTGTGTGAGAGAGAGAGAGAGAGAGAGAGAGAGAGAGAGAGAGAGAGAGAGAGATTAGGAAAGCAATGCCCTTACACACCATGGCCAATGATATGTCTAGGTAAGATTAAATTAAAAGAGATTAGAGATTTACAATCAACTATTATAAATTCACTTACACATAATTAAGCACAAAATAGATTGACAAGAAAGAAGAAGATTTTGATTAGAAGAAGCAACCATTCATGGGCATAGAAAGCCCAAGAACCTCATGACCATCAACCCTACAAAGAGCACATCTCACCCAAGAATGTCTTATCTATTATCATAGGCTACTTTTATAGGTGCATGGACTCCAAGCCTTTTTACAAGAGAATTGAATTGAGCCCATAGCTTAATACAAATTGGAACTCAAATGTGCCCAAGAACCTATACAAAATAATTAGGAATATTATGGTGCACATCCCTTGCACATCCTTTTCTTGTGCACAATCAATGATGTGTTAGTCGTTGCAAACATTCCCCCCTCCTAATTTGGTGTACATCCTCGTGTGCCGCTACAGCACAACACGGTAACAAGATGGAAGGTACATCCTTGAAAGGAATGTTAAGCTATCAAAACATGAAAAAAGTTGTAAGCACCAAAGGCCAACAATTATACAAAGTACATGAAGTGCAATGAAAGATAATGCAAACTGAATTTTGCTTCCAATCATAACCAAAATTTAAAAAACACAAAGAAAAAACAACCTAGAATATTACGAAGATTAAAGCACAAAAAATTCATATCTATGAATGTATCATAGATATAATCAATCAAATATGACCATAAGCTAATGCAAGTTCATAAACCATCTAGCCTAAAAACCATATAATCATTCTTAATACAACATCCAACTCTATGCATGTCTATGGGTTACAAAGAAGCTCAAAAATCCATTGGTACAATGTCACTTAGCTTTTGCATGAAGCTCATGGAAGATTGTTTTAGCATTTCATAGGAAAAGTTAAAGCACATCTCAAGGAAACCACCCCAAGGCAAGTCAAGCTATGACTCTTGGCTCCTTGAACCCTCAAGGAGGTGCTTCCAAAGTTTACTAACAAGAAATGAATCTATATTAATATAAGGTCAAAATCAATTACCTATGCCTAACACAAATAAAGCCAAATTTCTAATGAGTTAATTTTCATAAATCCATGAGTTAAAGATTTAGTATGTGCCTAGCTTTGGATTACTAGAACTATAGCTAGAAGCAAATTCACTTAATCCAAGCATTCATGGAGATATAGAGATAAGAAGTAGCAAAGCATGGAAGGATTACACATATTCATGCTCCTTTGAGCATCCTTGAGCAAAGCATCTATCTTCTATAGAGGCTCTTGATTCATTTTATTTGCAAGCCAAGTCTCTTGAAGCAAAGTGTTACTAAACTCAAACCTCAGGAAACCCTTTATTTGAAAACCAAAACTCACAGAAAAGCTTCATTGAAATCCTAATGCTAGAGTCTTGCATACCCAAATTTGCCAAAGGAAAAAAAGAGCCTTTGGCTACACACATGATGCTCTATGGTAGCAAATGTATGCATACACATAAAAAAATGAGAGAGATAATGCTTCTCATAAGCACAACTTGCAATTTTTTCAATCTCTCATGCATGATCAAAAGTTGAATAGCTACTAGCTCAAAATGAAAATTTGGATCTAGATCAAGTCATAAGCTAGAAATCAATCAACTTTGGATGGAATGATATGGCTCTTGTAAGCCAAATTTTGCAATATGTGCAATGTTCACCCCTCCATAGATCAAGGAAAGCTCATGTTTGCCCACAAACCTTCAAAATAAAGCTCAATTTTTAGTGCTATGTAATCATCTGTCATTCAATACAAGCATTAAAGGAAATCGACAAAAAACCCAAAAGTTGAATGCTTTCCCACGATAATGCAAAAAAACCCAATGTTTTAGTGCTATGATGCAAGGATTTTTGCATGCAAATCAAGCACTGAAATGCAACAAACAATTTCAAGGTCATGCACAAAGTCTTGACCAAGAATCAATGCAATATCAAGGGCATCTTTCAAAGTGAAGCTCTCATGCATGCCAAAAAAATATTTTACCTTCAATGCAATGAGGACTTGCACAACCAAACACTTTGGTTTAGTTAAAGTTTATTTATGCATAGAAATGCTCACACAATCATATCATACAATCGCTCGATTCCCACTTTTGTGCTCTTTAACTAGCATATATGGCATATATAACAATAAGAGAGAGAAGGCTTATGATAAAGTGGTCTCCAACTCCTTCAATTGCTCAATAAAACCCTATTTTGTGTCATAGTCTAATACCCCTTCAAATAAAGCTCAACCATTAGTGATGAAAGTATTTTGTATATACATCAAGCATCAAAAAGTCACGACATTCTCACCATTTCAGTGCAATCCCTTCAAAATTTTCGATTTCAATGGACAACGGATGCATAATTTCTACTACAACGCGGCCAAGTTTGCATGATGATAAGGACTCCACCCGATCTCCCACCTTCCGCGGTTGCATGTGCTCACACTGGTAGCTGACCTTGCCCCACCTTTAGCTGCTGACGATTGATTGTCGAAAATTTGCACCCCACGACCTCCGTCTTCATGGCGTGCTACGTGGAAACCCCACAGACGCTACCACTTATGTATTGTAGTCTATCAGACCCTTCTACTATTCAAGCCCACCACCCAAACACACACAGTTACAATCTTACTTAAGCTGCCTGTCGAATTAGGTGCTACCATGCATTTTTAAGCCCTGCCTAGTCCACCACTTTCGGCTCAAATCACGCACACACATGCATAATTTTGTGGCCCCATTCTTGTCCATTCCTCTTGTGCCTATCACACATAAACTCACACACATCTCTCTGGCTTGATCTCTGCAAGCTGCCATCGACTCACAAATTAAAAAAGAAAAGAAAAAGGAAAAAGCAGAGGAAGTGGGTGCCATGGGATCACCGGCCCCCCACTCAAAAAACAAAAAGAGCTTTGCAAAATCAATATTGAAACACTCATTTGTTTTTTTTTTTAAAATCTTGAATAAAACCAAATCACAAAAGTTTTGGTCAAGGGAAAGATGTTTGCTTTTAGTGCTTGATTTTTACTTACTCAATGGGATCAAAGGAAAATGAGAATCGATTAACTTGCCATGGAGATTCGCTTACTTAAATGAAACAAAAAGAAAATTTTACAAATTTGACTACGTAACAATCATGCATTGAGGGGATCATTTGATTGCACATGATGGAGATTATTGTTTACTGCTAGCCTTTGTAAGAGTCAATTAGGCATGTGAACTTTGATTGGCCACTCATGAGGGATAGGTTCTTGGGCTCATTTGAGTTTCGATTTGTATTAAGCTATAGGCTAAGGGCTCAATTCAATTCTATTGTAAAAAGGCTTGAAATCCATGCCTTTTTACAATAGAATTGAATTGAGACCTTAGCCTATAGATTAATATAAGTTGGAACTCAAATGGGCTCAAGAACCTATACAAAATAAGTAGGAAATATTATGGTGCATATCCCTTGAACATCTTTTGCTTGTGCACAATCGATGACGTGTTAGCCATCGCTGCTAAAAGACCCGTTCTTGTTGGCAACCTATTGGATAAAAGAAGATTCAAGAAGGCTAGGAAGATGTACATTAATGATCTTTTGGAGAGTTCTACCTTCAACAAGGATGAAGTTCAAGGGACTATGGACAAAGTTGGAATCAATAGGACAGGTACCAAAAGTTGTTCAAAAAAATGAATAAAAACCTGAAGTGGTTAAGAGTGAAGGGCGCCTTGCTACCAAAGCATTAGTTGTTCAACAGGCAAGGCTTAGAATTGGAGATACTTGGAGATCATTTCTATATGCGTAATAAAAAATGAAAATTATTTATTTATTGCAACTGATAGGTGGCAAAAGCATAAGTATTCTTTGGATTATGCACAAGGATATCACACTTATGGATATTTCATTATTTGAGTACTCTTTATGAACTACGGTCATTTTATGTCCGGTGGACCATTTGTAATCATTTTGAGCATTTAAGAAATCTAAAAATAAATACATGCAAGAGGAAATTGCTCACTCTTGCACCGGGGGAGATTGCACACCCAGTGCTTGTGTCTATTCTTCTCTCTTCTCCTCTCTTCTCTCTTGTCGTGCCGATGTAGCACTCCGCTCTAGGAGGAGCATCTGCATATGCTCTTTTATACTCTCTCGCTCTCTGTCTCTCTTGATTAATGTATAGCTCATTTACACGCTTAGGGATTCACCAGGTATGCATATTTGTCAGTTTATTACTTGCAGTATGTTATTTTTTTAATTTTGCAGTGCCTTCCTCGTAAATCGGTGAATCTGTATTTAGTTTTCTATTGCCTAAATTGGTCGACCAGTACTTAATATTGTTTAAAATGGTGAATCTGCAATTTGTTGTCATGCTGCCTAAATCGACGTATGGACTTATCCTAAATCGACGAATCTACACTAGTATGAGTATTTACACACTGCCTAAATCAGTGAATCTCTCTTCACGTGACTAATGGACCAAAAAAATTAAGTATAAAAAGCATTAATTTATCAAACCAATATTAAACTAGGGGATCGTCGTGTAGAGAGTGGGAAAAGTTGGAGATCTTATGATAAAAAGGGGGGTGGAATATGCAAAGATCTTGAGATGATCTTACTAGATGTATATTATCAAAGGGCATTGAGAGACTTCATACCTAGAGGTTATTTTATATGACAACATTGTACGTAGCTTTATCTATATACTTTTTGACCAAATGTGGTTGTTCTTGATATTATGTGTGCATTAAGCTTGAAAAGGTACATTATGTTCTACATTACTTTTGTTTATAAATGAAGGTCAGTAGACCAGATTTTAATGGAGCCGGTCCCCCCTCCAAAAGGCTTTGTATTATAGGTTTCGTCCATCAAGGGAGACATTTTACAATACAATTCTTTGTGTTCCTTCAATAACTAGCTAGTGCAATGAAGATGGAAACTTCAAGCACTAAGCAAACACTTATAAAACACAACATCAATTCCCTCACGGTCTCAGACCCAAGACCTCACACACCTTCGAAGATGGTGAGAGCTAGCGAGGTATGAGAGTAGATTGAGAGGAAGAAGAAGTAGTCTTACGAGAAAGAAGTACATCTCCTCACATTATCACTCATATTAGCATAGCATACCTTAGTAATTAGCATGGTAGAGGAGATGAACATGCATTGAAGCTTGGCTCTTCGTTGGATTTGCATCACAAAGCCAAGAGTTGTTGGTGTAGGCCTCCTTTCTCACAAGCTTGGAGTAGGTGATAAGCTTTCCATTAAAACTTGAGAAGGAGAGAGAGAGAGAGAGAGAGAGAGAGAGAGAGAGAGAGAGAGTCTTCTTGCTTCACACATGAGCTAGTGTGAGTGTGTGTGGAATAATGCCTTTGAAAAATCAGTCCCCCTCTCTCCCTTGGTCGACCCCTCTTGCTAAATCCTCTTGTTGGCACCTCATTGGACCTCTCCAGGCTTAGCCAATAGGATTTAAGAAGCATAAGTGATAGCCTTCTAACATGTGTCCCCCTTTCCCCTTTTGTAAGAGCTTTAGGTAATTATCATTGGATCCCTTTGTCTCCTGGCTAATAGGAATCAGGCAAGCCATTGGGCTGTTGAATGCTCATTGGACCCCTTGGGAGACTGTCCAATAGTCTTCTAGAGAGCTTAATTCTTATTGGTTCTTTTATTAAGTGTTTTTAAATGAATCAAACTAGATTTACTCTAGCCTAATTCTCATTGGTCCACCTCCATGGCCATCCATAGGATTTGAGTGCAACTTATGGGCAATTGGCCTAGGGAGCTGACATGTGTCCCTCATTCCCTTTGTGTAAAGGGAGCTTGTGAGTGTGTGTGTGTGTGTGTGTGTGTGTGCGTGTGTGTTTGTGTTTCTCTTTCGTCCCCTACTTACAAGGCTCACCCCCTCCTATGTAGGAGCCTTCAAGACTTTTTTGGCACACTCACCAAGCATCCAATTTTACTAAGCTTGACCATTGGACACAACCTTTGAATTTTGGAACCTTAGCAATTTGGAAGTCTTAATGGGCTGAACCTTAGGGTCTTTAAAGCCCATTGTTGCGCATTGCTCTTTTGCAGATGGCCCCCCACTTTGGATCCCTATTGTGGCAAGTCTGCAAGCTTAACCAATATTCTAGCTTTTTCTCCCCTGGCACTTCCCCATATTAAATGATCAGTTTAACATGAGAAAATCATTTAGGAGAACTAGATATTAGTTATTATGACAAGGAGACCTAATGTTTTTCTTTGTTAGGTCATGTAATGGTGCTGCTATTAGTGAGAACTTTTCTATGAGGTGTCTATAGTATGCGCACATACCTATAAAGCTTCTTAGTTCATGAAGATTCCTTGGATTAGGCCATCCTTTTATTACCTTTATTTTAGATGGATCCATTTGGATGCCATCTTGAGAGATAATGTGACCTAAATACTGAATCTCTTGCAAGAAAAATTCACTTTTCTTTCGATTAACATAAAGTTTATTCTCTCTTCAGAATTGAAATATTACTTGGAGGTGATGATATAATCAAAGAACACTCCAATAAAGGTTCGTTGAGGCCTGAATAGCTTCTCCATCAACTGGTTGAATGTCGTTGGTGCAGTGGTCAAGCCAAAAGGCATGACAATGTATTCATAAGACCAAACGTAGTGCGAAATGTGGTCTTTACAATGTCTTGATCAACTATCCTTATTTGATGGTAGCCACTTTTTAGGTCAATCCTACTTAAGTAGGTCAACCCTTGTAACTTATCAAATAGGTCTTCTATCCGTGGAACGGGAAACCTATTTTTGATAGTGATCCTATTTAGTGCTCTGTAGTCGACACACATGCCATATGTGCCGTCTTTCTTTTGCACTAATAGAACGGGTGAACACAATGGAGATGAGCTAGGCCTAACCATGCCCTTCTCAACTAACTCGTGCACTTGGCGCATAATCTCCTCTTGTTGAGCTTGAGAAACTCTATAAGGAGGTTTGTTAGGCCGTGAACTTCCTGGAAGAAGTTCAATTGCATGGTCATCATTGCCTTGTTTAGGAGGTAGTTCACAAGGGATGTCGTCAATAAAAACATCTTGAATTCCTTGAGAAAATTGGATAACTCTAATTCCTTGTGATTGTTTATATTTCTTTCGCTAAAGCATTAGGTTCATTTTGAGAATCTTTAACAAAAATCATGTACACGGAAATAGAGCTCTTTTACTGACTTATTAAAAGCTTGCATATGTACAATGGGTATGATGTTACCCAACTCCTTGGCATTTATATACATATCTTTTTCCCTGAACCTAAAGTAGATTTTCCTTTCAGGGAATTTAACATTGGTAGCCATGCGATCAAACCATGGTGCCCCTAGGATTACATCCTCATGCTTGATAGGAGAGATAAAGAAGTCCTCTTTGTCCACATACCTTTGGACATGGAGCCTCAATTTCCCAATTAAGGGAGTGACTGAAGCTTCTTGCCCCTTGAAAGCACCATATACGGGTAGGACATCTCCCATCTCATAGGCTTGGATGCTTAGCTTGGTGGCCAACTCTGTGGATATAAAATTGTGAGTAGAACCAGGGTCAAAGAGAATAAAAGAATCATGTTCTCTTACCTTTCCCCAAGCATGGCATAGAGGAGATCCTTTGTGGTGAGCTACGTCTTCTTGGATTCCGACCAAGGTAGCTCTAGGAGGCTCATGACGGGTTCTTTTGGGGACAAGCGCGGTACGCATGCTCTTGCTCGCCACGCTTGAAACTCCCTTCTCCTTAGCTTTGTTGTCATTGGAATTTCCCTTAGGAGACTTTTGGACATTGTCCTTCCCCTTAGGATCATTGGAACCCTTGTTTTCCGTGGGCTTAAGATTTCTCTTAGCCCCTGTTTGGAAATTGATTTGAGAAGCCACCATAGTATGGTGTATGGCTGCAGATATAGTGCGTGGCCTTTGGGAGTTAACATACTCCACCATTTCTTCAGTTAAGCCCGCACAAAATTGTTGTTTTTGCTCTCCAAAATCCATCTTTTTGAAGACAATGGCTTTGAGATGTGAGTCTCAAAAATTGTCTACATATTTTGTGAATGGATTCGTAGGGAGAGAGCTTCAAGCTTCACCATTCGGTGAGTACTTTGTCTTTGGCATCGGTAGCCAAAAACTGCTTCATAATGGAAGCTCTTAAAGCTTTCCATGTTTGTGGAGCTTCACCGTTTTTCCGTAGGCTAGACCACCATTGCCTAGCAGACTTTTGAAAAGTGGTTAAGTTGTTTGGTTTTCTTGATAGACATTATTGTTTAATTTTGAACCCTCGATTTAGGCAGCGCATCTCATTAGTGTAGATTCGTCGGTTGAGGAAGCACCAATCACAAAATCATGTTGCAGTGGCTGGCCACCACTGTCCTAAGTATGATTTTGCTACCCAAGTATATAAAATCAAAGATATTTGGATTTGAACTTATATTTGGAATTGGAATTGGATTTGGTATATGATGATTTTCTATCGCGATAGTGTTTTATGGAATTGGAATTTATAAAAAGTTTGATTATTCAATGATAAGTGTGACCAATAATATCCTAATTTATCAGGGTATGACATATACTACTTATTCTAGTGGTATGGGACACTAGAATATGTTGTATGTGGATGACGACAAGCACAAGAAAATTCACTTGTTTAAATTTAAGAGTTTTATTTTTGACATATGATTTTAACCCATTAATTTTTTGACAAGTATGGTTTGCAGGTAACTTAGCAACTAAGTATAGTTGTTTTCTAATGGAGAGATATGTAATAAAGATTCATAATTATTTATCGATTGTAGCTGATAGGTGGCAAAAGGATAAGTTCTCTTTGGATTATGTGCAAGGATATCATATCTATGGATAAAGCTTTCGTGTGAGGACATATGTTTTTTTTAAAATAAAAAAACCTTAAGCTTATGCTCCAAGAAGTGTCCTCCCTACGCGATTTTAGTAGGCTTGGACACGCATTTGAGTACGATTTGCGTAGGGAGGACACAAGCTCAATGAAGAAAATGAATTTTGTTCATATTAATGAAATAATTGAGGAGAAAAACGCACCTTTATGCCCTCTAAGCATCATTTTGAATTGAAGGTCATGCTTGAAAATTTGAAAATTGAGAAGATTAAGAAAAGATGAGGTTTGGAAAAAATTTGGGATATATGTAGCATGTAAATCATGAGCCTTGAAATTTGTGTACAACACAAGGTAATTAAAAAACCCCTTTTTAAACACGTTTGAATGAATAAAATGATCCCTTATTTTTGGATTTTTTTCCCTAATGAAATATTAAAACCCCTTTTGTTAATTTATCTCTATTAATTTTCTAAAAATGTTTGCATTTAAAAAACCCTCCTATTGAACTCAGTGATACATTAACATGATTGCATAGTGCACTCCTCGAGTGTACAATGGTCAAATCCATGCAAAATGGTTATTTTTTGCATCGTAATTTGTGCAAAATCAAGTCTTGCTTAGGTATTTGTGCACTAATATATAAAGAAGACAGCGCACCTAAACAACATTTTTTACTCAATTTGCTTGAAATTTCCTTTGAGCACCTATTTCTTCCGCTCTTATTCGTTTCTTTTCTACGAGTTTGGATAGTTCATATCCCAAATGCTAAATATAAATCTAATTACTCTATCATAAGCTCTAATTGTAGTGGGTTTTCAATATTGGTACCTAACTACTTCAATTGCTATTATTTAGCTCAATATGATTTTGTATTAGTTTCATTATCAAATTCTTTTTATCAATTTCTAAGACATGTGTCCCCCTTGCGTGAAAAATGAGTACTAGGACTAGCCTTCAACTACTCAATTTTCACACAAGGAGGACACTCACTATTTCTGAGAACTTGTACTACATGTGTCTCCCTGACAAGAATATTGAGTAGTTGGACTAGCCTCCGACTACTAAATTTTTACGTAAGGAACACACACAAGACAAAGTTGATAATATAACTCAAAATATGGTGATTTTGACCCTTCCAGTGCATCTAGAGGGCCCCAAAACCCTAGGATCGACTCCGCACTCGCCTCTTTTGGACACCCGGAGAGGGAAAAACATCAAAAAAAGGCGCAGAAAAAGATATGTTCCTCTTGCCTTGTAATCTAAATTCGTGCATGAGGGACACCCTTTGCTAAAAAAAATCTTTATCCAATAATAAACGTGGATGGTGTCCACCTTTTTCTACATCTGGATATGAAAGACAAATATTCTTCTAAATTAGACATTTCTTTTCACTTATACCATGGTTGATTATCAGGGAGTGAAAGTCATTAATGGCAAGGACCAAGCAACTACTAAGAAGGTTCTAAGAGGAGGTTAAGAAGGAGGAACTACACGATTAATCAAAAGCAAACCAAGGAGACAGCTCAAAGCAAGAAGAAAATTTTGCACCTAAAAAACTATCACTAAGAAAGGAATCGATACCAAGATCCCATTCAGTCTCTTTCAAAGAAGAGACTGAAGAGAAGATCTTTTTCAAAGAGTGATATGTTTCGGGGAGATTAGGAGAGCTAATAGTGAGGAGGGATGGGATGGAGTGTCCATAGTCGAGGAAGATTGACTAAACCACCTGTGGGAACGAGTTAGGGAAGCAAAACATGGGAATTTGACTCTAAAATCAGCTCCAATTGAAGAAGTATGGTTGGATAGATCACCCATGAAATTAGATGAATAGTCTTTGTATGCAGACTGGGGACCAGAGCAGTCAGGCTTATAAAAAACAGGAACACTGCAGACACTACCTTCGTACCTAGGTGAAACTGAAGAGAAACAATTGGTTTGCAAAACAATGAAACTAAATAGACCAAAGAAAACCGTGGATGTGGCGAATTTGCAATCCGTTATGTCATCTCCAATCCAATGCACAATCACAAATTGTGGCAATTCTTAGGCTTCCTTTCCAGAAACTTGCAAGCAGGTTGCAGAGCAAGTCAAAATAGATATGAGGTAAAACATTTTGTAAAGAGCACATAACCTTCCTGTAAAGAATCTACGATATCCCTTTTTTCAACCAATTTTTTGTATAGCTACATACCCCTTGTAAAATCAAAATTTTTATTATTATAAATTGAAGAAATACAAGTAAATTTTGTTACCATATACATGTGGTAGTGATGTGTGTGAACTCACTAGGACCGCTGGGGCATTTTTTCCCTCTTTAGGAGGTTTTTTCCCCCGTGCATTGTATATACGCCCATCACTCTAGGGCTATCTATCTTTCCATTGCACACTAAGTAATACACTCTCTATTGTGTGTCTTGAACTTCCTTCGTCTTCTCCAAGTTGTGTGCGTTTCTCTGCAACCCTAATTCCAACAATTGGTATCAGAGCAGGTTGCGTCCTCCCGGGCTTAGTCGCCAGCTGGTCCAGCACACGCCTGCTCACTTTCTCTGATTTCAGTGAGGTTTGGCGAGCGTTCGTAGGTCGACAAATATTTCGGCCTCCGTTTCCACTACAGGCATGTCTACACATGCAATTTCGTCATTTTGTGCAGAATTTTTGTCAGTGCTGTTTTTTGCATAATAGGTGCCTTACAGTCTTCTACGGTTTGTGCTATATAGCACGTGTTGTTCCCGCTCCGTTTCTCCTCTTTTTGGGCAGTTTTCACATTAGGTGCAACAATTACCATGATTGACAACAACACAGATGTGTTCAAGATGTTTGCTGTTGAGGACAGGTTGGATGGGGACAATTACCCTATGTGGGCTTATATGATGCAACACGTTCTTGTGTCAAAGGGCGTATGGAATATTGTGCAGGGCATTGATGTACGTCCTGGTTCTGAGGATGTAGGCGATTCTAAGGATGTTGCAGGTCTTGCTGCAAGGGTTGCTGCTATTAGAGTTGTTTTGCCTACGACAGAACAAGCTTGTTGGGATGTAAAGGATGCACAGGCTCATGCATTGATTGTGTTGTCTGTGAAGCGCACCATTGTTCCTCACATTCGTTCAGCAAAATTTGCAAAAAAAGCTTGGGATATTCTAGCAGGTCTTTATGCAAGCCGTAATGAGGCTAAAATTGCTTTGCTGCGTAAAGAGCTGGAGTCAAAGATTATGCATGAGGAAGATGATATGGACACTTTTCTTGTTGGTGTCAAGGATATCAATGAGCAACTTATTTTTGCAGGTGAAGTCATTTCGAACAGTTCCCTTGTGAAGACTATTCTTGGTGCCTTACCAGATTCTTACTAGACTTTTGCTAGTACTTGGAGACTTATGACCCAAGGAAATCCATGTTGTCAAGTTTGATGCATTATGCACATTGCTGTTGCAAGAGTCACTTTCTAGAAAAAACAGGACCAGACAGCGTGCATTTGAAGAGGCTTTTATTGCTTCTCAAAGAAAGAGTGGTAACAGTAATGCAACCACTTCTTATGGTTCTGCTGCGAGTGACAAAACTTTTGTTCCCAATGCTTCTACTGGCATCACTTCGTTTGGAAATTCTGGTGATAAGGGCAAAAAGAAAGATGCATTGCCATTATTGTAACGCTAATGATCACTTGATCAAGCAGTGTCCTAAGCTGAAGGCAAAAGAGGCTAAGAAGAAAGAGGGTGGTTCTACTGCAAATGTTGGTTCCACTACAAATGCAGCCATTGTTGAGTCTTCTGTAAAAGGAGACTGTAATGCTGATGTTGATGCAGAATAGGCTTTTAGTGCAGAGTGCACTTACAATCCTGTTGTCCATGATGCATGCATGTTAGTTGCTGCAGATTCACATGTGTGGTATTTCGAAAGTGGTGCTACAAAGAACATTACCTCACATTGTGAATTGTTCACCTCTCTCGAGTGTGTCCCTCATGGGAATTCAGTCACTTGTGCCAACAATGCCTCTTATCTAGTTCAAGGAGTTGGAAAGATTGTGCTTACTGCTACAAATGGCAGTTCCTTCACACTTGTTGATGCACTTTATGTGCTTGGGATCAAGAAGAATGTCTTGTCTGGATCCGCACTTGCTAGACTTGGACTTGTAGTCAAATTTGTGGATGACAGATGTACAGTTCATGATCTCAGTTTTGGTGATGAAATTGTTGCATCTGGCCTTTTGTGCCGTGGGCTGTATAAGCTCACTTTGTATGACAAGTGTGGACAAAATTTTGCAAATGCAGTTGCAGATTCAAGGGCTATTTTAGATGCAAAACTTTGGCATGCACGTTTTTGTCATCTGAATTTTGCCAGTTTGCTGCGTTTGCAGAAATCTGATATGGTTGCTTCTTTGCCGCCTCTTGAAGCACCTGTTTTTTTGGACTCAGATGGGCTGGTTTTTTTGACACGCGAGTGTCCACAAATGGTTTTTGTTTCATGCTTGGTAGTTCATGTATATCATGGTTGAGCAAGAAGCAACCTAATGTGGCCACTTCGAGTTGTGAGGTTGAGTACAGGGTAGCCTTCACAGCTACGGTTGAGTGTGTATGGTTCATACGCCTTATGGCTAATTTGGGTGTTAGACATGACACTGCTAACACTATCTACAATGACAATCAGAGCGCATTGGCAGTTGCGAGGAACCAAGTTTTTCATGCTCGCACAAAGCACATTGAGGTGCATTACCACTATGTCAAGGAGAGGCTCTCAGCAAGAGAGATCAACTTGGCTTATGTGCAGATCTTTTCACAAAGGCATTGTCTCGTGAGAAGCTTGAAGCTTTCCGCAAAGCTTTGGGCTTACTCCCCTTTGTGGACCTCAGGGCATGGCAATTCCCTTTACTCATGTGCCAGCTCTCGTTCACCGCATCACTCCAGGGGGACTTTGTTACCATATACATGTGGTAGTGATGTGTGTGAACACACTAGGACCACCGGGGCATTTTTCCCCTCTTTAGGAGGTTTTCCCCCCGTGCATTGTATATATGCCCATCACTCTAGGACTATTTATCTTTCCATTGCACACTAAGTAATACACTCTTTATTGTGTGCCTTGAGCTTCCTTCATCTTCTCCAAGCTGTGTGCGTTTCTCTGCAACCCTAATTCAAACAAATTTACCCAAAGGCTTCCACTGTTCTAATTTCATTGTCTCCACGTCAAGCGTAACTCCCGTTATAGTCTTTCAATTTCTCGTGCAATTGTGGCAACCCTTGGATATGTCTCTACATGTTTAGTCTCATCTATTTATGTTAGAATTAGCAGCTCCTCCCCATTGGAGCCATGCTAGACATCCGAAATGTCAATTGCACACTCTATTGAATGCCATTCCTAAATGTTTTAGGGATAGAGATGTGTAAGAAGAATACTAGCACAAAACAAGCAAAAAAAATATAATAAACATAAGAGCAGAGTACCACAAACAAACCAAAGCAAAATGGAAATAATAGTCAACGTATGAATCTCTTACAATTAGCTTTGTGTAGAGGAAGATTGTAGCTCCCTGGGTGGAGGTGAAGCTCCTTGTGCATGTACCTGCTGCACTAAAACTTCCTTCACTATCTTCTTGGCTCCCAAAAGCCTAAAATCTTTCACTCTTTCTTTCCAATATGACAAGAGTCAATTTTTTAAGGAGTCTTTTCTTCTCCTGCTCTGTTGTATTATAATCCAGCTACCCTTGGCTATGGATATTTGCATCCATCAGTTGTGCTCGTTTAAGGTGGCATAGGTCGTAATGGTTTCAATACATGTGCTAGGGCATTTAGTTCGGGTGGATTCCATTGCCTGAGGAAGATGACACACAGAAGATGAAGGTGAAGAGAGGACAACATGAAGGGGAGGGAGAAGGGGGTGGAATGAGGAGAGAGGTGGGAATAGGAGGGAAAAGAAGGCCGTGAGAAGATTCAAAAGTGAGGTGGGAATATGAGGGAAAAGAAGGCCGTGAGAAGATTCAAAAACACTTTTGGTCGGTGAAGGATACATTTTTGAGATAAAAGGACCACGTAATGGAAAGTTACCTTAGATTTTCTTTCCAAAAAAATTCACTATAGAAATTCAAAAGTAACTTTTAAAATGAAGGTTTCATAATGGAAGCCCTCCTCTCATTGGCTTTGAAGCACTCACTCTCTAAACTTTAAAGGCAACAAAAATGACCTCAAAATTCCCCTAATGGAGCATTGCTCGTGTGGGAGAGAAAAAACTACAATAGGCTTGCAATGCACATACGACAATAGTAACCTGTGAAGTGTGTGAATGTGTGTGTGTGTGTGTGTGTGTGTGTGTGTGTGTGTGTGAGAGAGAGAGAGAGAGAGAGAGAGAGAGAGAGAGCTCTATTGAGCTTGGACTGTGGAGCCATCTAGATCTTGCATTTGTGGACACGTGTAAAGGTCATCCCCTTTGCCATTATCTTATACTATAGACAATATAAGATCTTATGATATATATGAGAGAACAATAAGGCACCACCTGCCTAAACTTGGGTGTGGGTACGTGGAAGCCAATCGACAGATGCTCATTGGTAACACACAAGCGTCAGTGTACAAGAGTTCGGACTGTTGCAATCCCTTGCCTAAGATCGATTGAGGGTTGAGCACATGCCAAAACGCCTTCTTCATGGCAGCAAACCAGCAAGCTACGAGTTGGAAGAGCCTGATGTACGCTTTTTAAGAGTTTGTCATGTTTGGTGTGTAATGCATGCCCGCCGATACTCAAAAGTGATAGGCAGGCTTTGTTTCCGTGTGTATCCAACCTAAAGAACATAAGGTAGCATCAGAAAAGAATGTCCATTTAAGAGTCAAGATTCGAGAAGTTTAAACTCATCGGGTATACTAAAGACAAGACAAGTTAGACAACGTAAGGCCCAGAGACAAATTTCTGCTTGGGCGGCACGCTCCGACTCCCTGCAAAACTCTGGAGAAAACGTGCAAAAGAAGGTTCTCCCGCGACCCCAAATACGCACACCCTAGGGCTTGAACAACGCATATTTTCGAATCTAACACACACACACACACACACACACACACACACACACACACAGAAGCCGCTATATGCTAGTCTACACTCTGCTGGAAGTCATCTTTCTGCTTTCAGTCAGCTCCTCTACTTTTGCACAATTCTCCAGCGTGTGCAAGAATGGAGGGGCAATCAACTGCAGATGCTTATGCATACACTCCTTTGCAGCACGATGAAGAGAATGGTCTCGACAATGGAATAGGCGAAGGCCCGCAGCTCATAAACTTCAGGTCGAAAGAGGTGGTCGATGATCGTAGTTCGCTTTCATGGTTGAGCTGGAAAGAGATGCGATTGCAGTGTACTTTGGCCGGTCCTCTGGTCATAGGCAACCTTTTGAGCTTCTGTCTGCAATTAATCTCCTTAACATTTGTCGGCCATTTTGGTGAGCTTGAGCTTTCTGGCGCCTCCGTAGCGAACTCATTTGCCGTAGTCACGGGCTTCAGCATTGTGGTATGTCAATAAACCTCTTGTGTGCTGTTTTCAAAAATGTGGGATTGTTTTCTGTGACTGTGAAGGAAAGTATTTGTTGTAGCCTTGTATCTTGTGGAGATGATTAATGCTTTGTGGGTCCCTAGTGATCAAGAAGGCGAGATTTGTGGGGCTCATTTGCCTTACATTTCATTTTTTATGTGTGTATACACACAATGAGCAAATATATAATGTACTGCAATTTCCAGAAAGCAAATAAATGCGTTTGGGCTATTTAAATTGGACACAACGGCTTTTTATCTAATCACACATTGAATTACATTTATATATTGAACTTTTTAATTAAGTCCTTGTGCTTACCATTAACTGAAGTTATTGTAATTAAGTCTTTGTGCGTACCATTATCTGAAGTTATTTTAATTAAGTCTGTGCTTATCATTATCTGAAGTTACTTATGGTAATTAAGTCTTTGTGCTTACCATTATCTGAAGTTAATTATGGAAATTAAGTCTTTGTGCTTACCATTAACTGAAGTTAATCATGGTAATCAAGTCCCCTTACCACTATCTGAAGTTGGCCTCTGATGCTTATGTGAGGAAGCTGGGAATGGGTTGTGCTATGGAGACGCTGTGCGGTCAAGCATACGGAGCAAAGCAGTATAAAAAGATGGGGATTTATTTGCAAAGAGCAATAGTGGTGCTCAATGTCACTTCCGTACCGTTAGCGTTCATATGGGCAAACATGGAGAAAATTTTGGTTGCACTCAAGCAAGATGCAAACATTGCAAGGACGGCAGGTGAATACATGGTATGGCTGATACCCACATTGTTCGGTAATGCAACATCGCAACCTTTTGCAAAATTTCTTCAAGCACAGAGCCTAGTGGCCCCATTGCTATGGATATCTCTGTGCGTGTTGGCTTGTCACGTGCCTATTTGCTGGTTTTTGGTATTCAAATCGGGGATGGGCTTCATTGGAGCAGCTCTTGCAAACAGCATTTCCTACTGGATTGACGTCATCCTGCTGGCACTCTATGTAAGGTTTTCTCCCAAATGTGCAGAGAGTAGAGCACCCCTCTCACTAGAGGCATTGCATGACTTGAAAGGCTTCTTGACGCTTGCTATCCCTTCGGCTGCAATGATATGGTATGATGCATCACTTCATCATACATTTTTAGTGAATTGGCTCAGTTTCCTGAACCTTACCTCTAGGCTTCTTCTTCTTGCTTGTGGCTTAGTCTGGAATGGTGGTCTTATGAGGTTTTGGTTATTCTTTCCGGGTTTTTGTTGAATCCAGAGCTTCAAACTGCGGCGATCTCGATATGGTGAGTTTTGCTGAGAGTTTCCACACGAGAGCTTCAACTGACACAGGCTATTTCCTATCAATTTTACTGGAATTTTTGTGTCTTTGTTTTGATTGAAGTGTGAGCACGGAGTCATTGGTCTTTATGCTGCCTCTGGGCCTCAGTGCTGCGGCTAGGTTCGTGATTATTCCATTTTTCAGTTCCTTTTTTTTAACTAGGCTTATATGCAAGGGGTTCAATTTTGTAAATCGAACTAATTTGGGTGCTATGGATGTTTTCTTGGTCTAATAGAAGTTATTTCTTTTGTCACCAGCATAAGAGTATCCAATGAGCTCGGAGCGGGCCACCCGCAAACAGCTCGGAAAGCTGTATATGTTGCAGTAGTCCTTGCCTTGTCGGAAGCTTTGCTAGTTGCAGTGGTGATATTACTGGTTCGGAATGTGTGGGGTGGAGTTTACAGTAGTGAGAGGGAGGTGGTTGTAGCTGTAGCAAGCCTTATGCCTTTACTTGCTCTTTCCACAACTTTTGATGGTCTACAAGCAGTATTTTCTGGTATGCAATTAATTACATATCAATGTTCTTTTGTTCAATTTCATTATCAAAAGTTTTATCCTTTTTAGCCTACACAAGCCTTAGTGAAGCATGGGGTTCTTGGGAGCAATTGTGGGCCGTTGGATAAAGCTTGTCGATTAGAGTTACCACGGCAAGTTATTGGTGGCAAAAATTGTCTTGTAAGACCACATGAATAAAGGGTTCCCTTATGTATATGTAGGCCATTGTGAGAAATAGTTGAAATTTGTTTAATTTTAAGTAGTTGATTTTTGGTCTTCTAAAAGAGGCCTTAGAGGAGAAGGGAGAGAGGCATATGTTATATTTAGATGTTTTTTAAGTACATATCTTTAATGGTTTATGTGAAGCTATTCAAAGTTTCATACGTTAAGAGGGTCCTCGCGAGTTTAGACTCAAATTGTTTGTTTGGTTTTCGTTCCTTTATCTTAAGCTGTTCAAAAGTTTTTCCTCCTTGCCTTCTCTTTTGCTTTTGAACAGAGTAAATCTAATGTCTGTGTGGACTGTTAAATTCAGTTTATACTTTTGTTTAGGAAAGTGTTAGAAGAGAGACTTGTTCTGAGTATGTCTTTTTAAATCTAAACAAGCCTTGGTGAGGAAGGGAGCTAGGCATTCATCTGACTTCTGCAAGTGAGGCATTGAAGGATGAAATCTTCTCGAGTATTTTAGTTTGTAAATGCCCTTTCGTTCAAGAGCCTCATTTTTCTGGTTTTAGAATGCCAACTTGACCCTTCACCTTGTTATGACATCAATGTCTTGTGGTGGTGTTTTTGTGCAGGAGTGGCAAGGGGTGCAGGGTGGCAAAAAGCGGGGGCCATCATCAATCTAGGTTCCTTTTATGTAGTTGGATTACCTGTTGGTTGTGTCCTTGCTTTTGTGCTCCATCTTGAAGGGAAGGTAATTTGCCTACATTATGGACGTGGTCTTTTATCGTGGTCGGTTGCAGTGAGCCTTGCTATCAAGCTTTAACAGTTTACATAGTAGCTTACAATAATCCAACGCATTTTGGTTTATTGGATATATGCAGGGGCTATGGTTGGGGTTAACTCTCGGCGCTTTTGTTCAATTTTTTATCTTTGTCATAATTACTCACTTCACAGACTGGCAAAAAGAGGTATTAAGAGAAGAAACTCTGCGGTGTTTAGTTCTTGTTTATGTCAATCTTGTTGTACTGAAATTGGGTTGTTTAATGAGTTGGGTTTCTTTTGGTATTCGATTGCAATGCAGGCAATGAAAGCAGCAATGCGTGTGGAGGCTTACCCTTCACTGGAAGAGCCGATCTTGGATTCTGGAAAATGAAGAAAAAAGTGATGCAAGGGGTTACAATTTCGTGGCAATGTGGCTCTTCTACTGCTCACAGAGCAATGGAGCAAGCAAGGCTGCACTTCTTGATTCACATCCTAGGCATGATTAGCGAGGAATGGGAGAGGAAGAACCCATTTTCTTCCGTTTTTCATTGGAGCAAAAGCGGTTCCAAAGGTTGGCGGTTCCAAATTTTGCGCTCTCAACCCACTTTTTCTGTTGCTTTTGGAGCAAAAGGCTGGCAAGGACATCGAGCCCTGCCAATTTTTTCTTTGGAGGAGCCAAAGAACTGCATAAGAGCGCTCTAGCACTTCAATTCACCAGAGTTGAGAGGTTGGCATGTGCTCATTGAGAGAAGGATGCAAGGATTGCGACAACCAGCTAGTGGCCTTACTTACTTTCTATGAAGGACAAGTTTTCCTTCTTCTTTCTTTCTTGAATAACAGGTCTTGACTCTAATCGAGTTCAAGACTCGTCGGATAGATCTTTGGATTGTTCCTACGACATTAAAAACTTAACTCATGGGTGTGAGTTTGTGTGTGTGTGTGTGTGTGTGTGTGTGAGAGAAGGAGAGGAAATGTGAGTCACCTTTCTATCACTGAAGTGTGGTGATTATCCCAGTTACCTCTTGAATAGCAAGTCTTGATTTCAAGACTTGTCCGAGAGACATTTGAAGTCTCTTGGGATTGTTCCTACGACATTAAAAATAAAAATAAAAAATGTATATCTCTCTCTCTCTCTCTCTCTCTCTCTCTCTCTCTCTCTCTCTGCGCGCGCGCATGCACAATCTGTGCATTTTCAAGAGGCTAAGATGTTGAGCTGGCTTCATTAATAAGAGTAAGAGTCTTCCAGTTCCCTTCTAACACTTTTGTGCTTCATATGGGAAATGTTTTACATCATTCTACATTGAACTAGTCTTGAGGAATGTCTAACGATGAACAAGACATTTTCCATCAGAGTCTTCATTAGGGTAAAGGGGCCAAATTAATCAGTGTTAGGGAAAATTCATTTTCACAAACATACAAAATTCCCTCCAAGACAAATTTGAACTGTAAATTTTATAATAGTAGTCAGTATTTTGTAAAATTACACTATTTTTCATGTATTTTAAGCGGAATTTTCTTATTCTTGCCCTTCTCTCAACCGGCTACTAAATCAACCGGCTCAAGGCTAAGTTGAGGCACATGTGCGTGTATGTCGCACGTGCCAATGCAAGGACCTTGCCAATATACACCGTGTGCGAGCTATAAATGGCTTCAAGCACACAACAAGCCTAAACTAGTAAGCTCAAATATAGTTGATGTGTCACTCATCGCTCTACGCTTGTTGTTGTGGAGGATTTTTCGTTGCGAAGAAGAGGGAGACGTCGTTACGTTGCGCTCAATCGCTTCGTCGTCGTCGTGCCGCTGTCGCAATGCTCGATCGTGCGCACACACAAACACACACACACTCTCTCTCTCTCTCTCTCTCTCTCTCTCTCTCACACACACACACACACACACACACACACACACACACACACACACAAGGAAATGAAGAAGAAGAAGATGAAGATGGAACAAGAACACTCTGCAATTGCACAAATGAGAGAATGAGTGAATTTTAAGTTTAGTTGATTTTTATATGAGTTTGTTCCATTTACACTTGGACGTCCATGCTTAGCTAACTAATCCCTTGAATGTTTCAGTTAGAGTGCGTCTCTCATCGAAGATCACTCTTATCCTTTTTCTATTGGATCGACAAGCCCCAGTACTTGACTCTATCAAATAAATAATACGGCTCCGTCGTACATGATAGGAATGTGTGTGAGGGTTAACATGTCCCCCTTCCTGATGTAGATTCCGTCTTCGGAAGCTATTGAGTTGAAGCTCGTCCGTCGAGATGGAAGAGCATTTGAAATGAATGTCCTTTGCTTTCTTCAGTCACTGCAAAATCAAACAACATTGGCACAATAATTGAATTCTCATATACAATTAAAAAGCATATGCATTTTAAGCCGATAAATTGATTGGTAGCATAATTTTAAACTATTTGTCAGCAATAAACATTAAATTGCAATATAATCAAACGCATAGACAGTTGTAAATGTAAAAAATTAAACAAATATGGGGTCGTTAATTTAACGGTTGAAAGTCACTAAAGATCTACTATTATTATGGATAAACTTTTTAATTTTCTCTGGTCAATTAAGTTATTTAATCGCGAGAGCCAAGTATTTCATGTTCGAGGGGATTTATTTCCTTTTCTTTGACTCCCTAAAGTCTTTTCACAGTGATTCAATTTTGATGTGTATGCTTATTTTATATGCCTTGGATTTTTTGCTTTTCAAGGAAAAGCGCTTATACTGGGAGCCTCTAGGGCTCTAGTACCATAGGCGATACATGTGGGTGGAGTATCAAATTAAGCTGAGATTTCTCTTCCAACTTAAGATTTTACATCGTGGTACTTTGAATTTTTTGTTTGTTCGTCTTCAACATTTTAATTATGTAACTTTGGGGGGTCATATAAAACTGTTACCCTCTCTAAGCTCATCACACTAGTAAACTCCCTTTATAATACTTAAGCTAAAGGTCAATAGGGATTAAGCCCACTATAAAGCTCTAGTACATTTTACACAATGCTGCCTAAATCGGATTAAGAACCTAAGTAACCATTAATTATTAGGAAGGCATTCCCCATGGTATTAAGAGAAGATCTCTAACGCCTAGCTTGATCAAACTAGCTTAACCGGACTGCTTGATTTTTAAACTTAAACAAATGATTATGACAAATATTACATTGAAATTAATGTTTGATAGTAAACAAAGGCACTTAATATTATGCTACCAATCACAATTAAAGCATACAAACATGGATGCAAAAAAGATAAGGGGCAATGCTAAATGGACAAGAAACACTTGTTTGTGTTGATGGTCGCGCTTGATTTGAAGTGTGAATGAGAGAAAGATCCCATGAAGGTCTAAATCTTGAAAACAACAACAAGTTCCTGTACACACTAAGAAACACAAAGAATATCTATAGGAGGCACATCAGTGGGAAGAAAAAACTTTACTAGTCACTCAACTCTAAAACAAAAACACTCCTATCGTACCAATTCTATCTACCCTTCATCACTCGAGTGATGAGGATCAAAGGTGTTTGATGACATAGGTTTCTGTTTCAGTGTACCGGAAGTGAATGTGTAGGTTTTGGTCAATGTTTTGACTTTTATTGTACATACTTATTTGCTAATTGCTCTTGCTCTTTATTATTTTTGTTTTTTGTGAGTATAAGGCTTTATATATACATTCCCTAAGATTGGAGATTAATAGGTCAGGGAGGAAGGTTGAGAGGGAAGCAAGTGAATGATGAATTGTCAGCAAATACTCCCCCCTTCCTTGGGTAGATCATACCGTTTGAAATGTGCTCGTCACCCTTTGAAACCAATTGTTCCAGTTGGTAATAGGTGAGGATTTTTGCCAGTAGTTTTCTATTACCTTAGGGGTGCCTCGTCAAGTTGCAAGGGTGGTAAGGTACTCTCCCAGGATCGAACTTGAAGTGGTTCATCAGGTGATTCTTGAACACTGGGAGGTTTGGATCCCTTTGTAGCTTTATGGAGGTCCACTATTGTAGGTGGACACTGTGGAGAAGCTTTTACCTCTATGGATGCATTATATGAGGAGCTAGAAGCTTCATGGGACTCTCCCCTTCCTGAGCTAGGTGGAACAAATCGTTCTTTTTTCGGTACCCAAGCTAGCTCGGGAGCGGGTGTGTAGCATTCTATGATTTTTTTCTTTCCGTGATCTTCAATTTGTTTTGGAGCCACAGGATTAAGCTCACATGGGCCCGGTGACAAGTAAGAACACAATCTACGTTTTGGCACCCAAATTTGATTATTTCCTTTATAGTATCCTTGGGCTTCCAATAGTTGTTTAGTAATCCACTGCCACATTTTCTTACTTTTCTTAGAGCAAGTGGGACATTTCTTACGAGGCTTCTGTTTTTTAGCACTAGCTATGGTCGCTAAAGAAGCTTTAAGGACCCACTTGTATGTTTTCTTCGTTATATTAGAATGAGTTTTGTCAGAAGCTATATGCATTGCTTGTAGCATATTTAAGGGTACGTGCATTTCGTCCCCCTCAGGTGTTACCTAGGTCGTCTCCCTATTTCCCCAAGTGTCTATGGTTGCTGCTAGGTGGACCCAATCCACATTGTCCAACTCAGTCATCGCAGGTAGTATATCCATATAAGGAGAATCTTCCCTAACATTAGTGTCTGCTTTACACGTGTAACAATACTACAAAGGGGCCGAGTGAACTATGGTGTCAGATTTATGATCAATTATGAACCTGTTTCCTAGAGGATGTGCTCGACCAATCACAAGATCCACTCGAATGACAGAATCTTGGAACTGCAAGTAGACATGGTTTTTAGACCAGTCATGCACCATTTTTGCTTCCCTCATGAAAGGACGTCCTAAGATTATCTCCGATGCCATAGTGTATTTGGAGAAATCCATAACAATGAAGGTAATCCTTATTTTATGTCCAAAGACCTTGATCTTGAGATCTTCTAGCATCCCAATAGATTTAACAATAGACCCATTGGCCATCTTCACTACTATGGTTGTGGTCACAAGGTGAGGTCTTCTCATAGTTTCCCAAGCAATTTGTAGTCACAATGATAATCCGAGCGCCACCATCAAGGATTCCCTTCACAGTTAATCCCTTAGTAGTGATTGGTATGGTCGCATTAGATTTATCACCCTCAAAGTATTGTCCCAACTTTTTAACAGGTATTTCTATAACAAGATTCTCATTTAGGTTGGGTTGTGGATCTAAGTGTTCCTCCTCTATTGGTATCTCCCCAGTTCCATCCATCTGTGCAAATTGTCGTAGCCCAAACTTTAGTTCTCCATTGAGGAAGTCTCGAAGAGCTGAGACTAGCTCAGGGTTTATATAGTTTGGACATGATGGTGGTTCTAACTTCTGAAGACATGAAATCCATCAATTTGGCAATGTTTAACAACACCTTTTGGGCTTCAGTCCCTTGACGTGGGGAAGATGGGATCTCCATTTCTTCGATAGGATCAGGTAGTCGCTCTGTAAACATTCTTTTCATCAAGAAGTGAGTACGCCCACTTTCCCATGACTTTAAGTCAATTTCTTCTTGGATGACACTAGGTATGGCTAAGAGTCTATGGACTTGGTGAGGTTGTTGTTACGTAGGGAACACAGTGTCTGTAATCTGGATCTGCCTAGGTGCTGGTTCTAGATCCCTTTGGGAATCTTCTACCAAACTCCTTAATTGCTTGACTCGCTCGATCTTCTCTATAGGGTTTGGATAAGTTCCTATCTTCTTCTTGGATCCTGGCCATTGTGGCTCATGAAGATCTTCCTTGTTGGTTTCTATCTTAGTGGTTGTTTTGGTCTCCATGGTTTCACCTGAATCAGAATCTTCTTCAGCGTCGTTCATATATACGGGGTCGTCACCAATCCCTATGCTGGTCTTTGAACTGGGGTCTGACTTCGTTGCTTTTTGCGATCTCTTCCTTCGTGTTTTCTTCTTTTTCTGAGATTGGGCAATTGATGCCGTGTCTCTTTCCTCAAGAATATAATTTTGTTTTTGGAGCATCGATCGTGTGAGTACGTTTATTGGTACCACATGTGTACTTTGTGATGGCTCCTCGGTAACTTCAATCAAGTTTAATGGCGTGATCTTCGGTGCATTTGGATTATTTGGACATTGGGCAATCAAATGATCTATGTCACATCGATTACACATGAGTATCGGCATTGTAGACATTCTCGCTTGACTGGTTTGCATTAGTGTGGCGTTATTTTGTAGCCTAATAGGACACTTGGCTACACAATGTGGACCTCCACACTCATAGCATTAAAGAGGTGGTCTCTTAGCAGTATAATTGATATTTTGGCCTCTTGCCGAAAGAGCAGTTACTTGATATACAAGTTTGACTTGTCCCCAATAGTCCTCCATGTAGTATTGTGGACTTTCTTCAAGCACATCCATCCCATAGGCAATATTAGGATCTATATCTTCCTCACAGTCTTCCAAACAAGCAATAGATGACTCACAACCGACTTGATTCACATAAGTGATTCTCGGATGTGGTGGTTGCAGTCCTAGCACTGGAGGTGGTAAAGGTGTTGTTTGAACAACATTTTGGGCCCTAGGGACCATGTGTTGTGATGTTTGTTCAAGAGGTGGGGCCGGCATCAATGCAGGCACTCGAGGTGTGTCTGTCCATGCTAAGGTTGGTCTATTGGCCATCGCATGCTTAAATACTATACAATCCTTAGCTTGATGACCATACCTTCCACAGGCATTGCAATTCCTATTGAATTTTACTCTAAAAGTAGGGCATTCACTGGTACTATGCGGTCCATAGCATACTGAACACCATTGTTGCTCCCTTCTTGGATACATATGATTGTTTTGCGGAGCACGATTGTCTTTAAGACTCTCTTGAATAGCCTTGGTGAGATCTGTTAAAGTCAACTCAGATATCTTTGGCTCCTTAGCAATAGGCTTTATACCCTGATGCTTGCAAGCTAATAGATTTAGACTCAACAGACACTCTTTCTCTTTGAATCATTAAATTATCCTCCAATTGGATCGCATTGGTGGTGACTGCTTCCCAAGTGGTGATACCTCTAATGACTAAGCCATTGTAGATATCCTCATGTCGTAATCCCCTAATGAATCTATCAAGCAATTGATTATTATTGAAGCGCTCATTTGGATTACAACGAGAATTCAAATGCTTCAAGCGACTAATAAAGTCTCTCACCGTCTCTCCTTCCTCTCGTTGGGCTTTCTGGAGCCGAGGGGCTACACCCCAAAGCACTCCCTCTCGTATGTATTCTTTTAAGAACAGTCTCCTAAGAGTAGGGTAAATCGTTTTTTCTTCCACCCTCAGGGTTCTAAACCAATCCCCAGCCTTTCCACTTAAGGTTAGGCTTAAAGCATTGCTCTTATGTAGGTCATTGTGTTCTCCTAGAGAATCGCATATTTGTTCAAACACTTCGATATGCTTTCTCACATCCCCGTCTCTACTAAATTTTTGTGTCAGCTTGGCTATTTGTACTGCCTTACTTCTAGGCTCTCTATTAGGCGTATTACGCATATTCTCAGCAATAGATCGACCAATAGCTTGAGAAAATGTTGCCAAGTCACCTAAGTGAGCAGGAACCGTGGGTGGAGGTGCTCCAGAGACTATATGTGGAGTAGGTATTGGCATTGGGCTTGGCGCATAGGAAGCCCTTGGGTTCCACGTTGGGTATGATATTGTGCCATGTGGTGGCCCAAAGTTCATATGTGTGGCCCTAGGCATAGCAGACGTCGGATGTGACATGCTAATGCTAGCCGGTATAGTCCCATGAAAATAAGAACTTGGGTGTTGTGGTTGTGGAGCATAGGTTGTTGAAACAATGGGAGGCGTAGGGACTACATGAGTGCGATGACCCACAGGTGTATACGATTGGTACACACTTGTAGTAACTGTTGCAGGCATTGAGCTACCATGTAGCGGTGCTTTACTAACAAATGAGGTCCATGGCGTGTTTCTCGGCATGCCCATCATTGGGGTAGGCATGGTAGCCATGGTGTTATCAAGAGAAAGATGAGCTAGACTTGGAAAGGTAAATCTATCACTTGTGGGCTCAGATTGCACTGAGACCCCTGGCGAAACAACATATGGAGGATCCATCAGACTTACCGAGGGAGTCTCCATTTGCGATAAGGTCGGTTGTTTAGCCTTTCTCGTATCCAAGAATCTCATGAGACCCGTTGAAGGCATGTTAATCCCCCTGTTTTGTCTCTCTAACTCAATGACCCTATGTATGACCTCACAAACTCTTTGTTGTCGATCCTCCACACTAGTAGCGCCCATTGTGGATTGTAGAACATCTAACCAACCCACGTGATAGGTGTGACCTGTGTATAGGTCGGTCAGAGTTTCCGTTTGTAGTTCGTACTCCCAGTTCTCATTTAAGAACACTCCATCTAGGATTGAGGTGCTAGGGGTGTCCTTTGAGCTAGATGCAATGTTGCTTTCTAAGGGTTGGCCCTTAGGGGTTGCTAAGTCAAGAGCATTTGATTGCTCTCTTAGCAAGGATATTGACATAGGGGCTTTCGCTTTTAACGCTCTTCATTGCTCCACCTTGCGTAAGCTCTCAACTTCCTTTTCCCTAGCCGCAGTGATATATCGATCAACCTCTTGCACTTCGGCAAGGATTCTACCATCAGGTAATATGACCTCGGAGGGGACTAGCTCTGAAGAGTCAGGAGGTGCAGTGAATGAAGTATTCACGTGCACATTCTCTAAGGGCATATGCTCTACGTTGGTCATGAATGGAGAATTTACTTCCTCACCCCCCTCATTTACATCATTAGCTCTATCTTCAGAGCGAGTGGCTCTACTAAAAGTTTCCTTCAGGCGGCTAAGCACGCTCGGCCCGGACCGTGGGCCCATGGCATCCATGTTTTGGCTTGAGCTATTGGGATTAGGCATTGGGAAACCCTCCATGACGTCGTAGTCAGAGGAAGAGTCACTACCCGCTATGTTCGGGTCTTGGTTTGTACTACCTTGGGTCCCCGCCGAGGGCCCGGAACCTAAGGTAGGTGGATATTGAGAACTCGCGTAAGTTGAAATTCTCTCTAGTTGCTTCATCTCTAGCACACGACCAGAGTGCAGATGCATGTGTCTTTGGCACCCTACAAACGTCGGCGAATAACCTCGAAGGTTAACCGCTTACTTTTTTAAGCGTCCGTTTTCACTCGTTTTTTTATGTTTTTAAAATATTTTTGAATGATCGGTTTTTTGATTAAAGTGTGTGATAGCTCAAAACGATTGTATCACTCAGAGGGTTGCGGTGTACTTTACAGCACAACGTTCGGTCACCTGAAGCTCCGTTGGTCCTAAAAAAAGTCAATTTTTAGCTACATGTGAAGCTAAAATACGTGATTTTAAAGGGGATTGAGGCCTGAGCCTGAGCGTGAGCTTGGGCTTGGGTCTGGGAGATATTCCCGATTTCGGTAGTACCTTTAAAGTTTTTTTTTTTTTTTTTTTTTTGGGATAAGGTCGCTGCGGCCTGCGTGCGAGCACACACATACTCTACCTACTTCCAACTAATACACCTACTGTTACACACTAACACACTCTATTAGCTCTCACATATCTACTTCCTACTTACTGTACTTTATATTACACAGAACTAACAACCTTAATACTAACACCTTACACAGAGAAAAAACACAGTACCTTTGAAAACTCCATTAACAAGAAAATACACAGTAGCAACACAAAATCCTTCTTCTCAACACACACGCCCTTCTTCCTTACCTTTCCTACAATTGAAATTGCACCACAAAAGAAGCACAGAGTGCCATTCAAGCTTAGTGTATGGTATTCCCTGGCAATGGCGCCAAAAATGTGCGCGTATGTCGCACGTGTCAATGCAAGGAACTTGCCGATACACATTAGGAGAAAGCTGGACTCACTTTTGGGCCTTTCAGTTCTAGAGAGAGAGAGTGGCGCTCGACCAATGAGGAAGAGACTAACGTTACGTTGAAAATCGACATTTTGGAGTCAAGCTCTTTTAAAAAAAAGGGAGGAAATATTATTTTGGTTCATCAAATTGCACAATTTCACGCTTTCAAGGCATAAATGCCGTAAGTCGTACTAACTATGTACCGAGGAATTTCAGAACTTTCATTGAAGACTCTATCTAGTATCTTTGTTCCCGCCCAAATATGACTTTGAGTAGCTCTACTTCCCTCTCAAAACTTCTTCCCTTTTTTATATTTGCGCTAACCTTTCTGTGTATTCATTCTACTGCACACCATGTCTACTTCTCGCAGGCCTAGCACTACTATTGAATCTGTTAGTATTTTTAACAGTTATACTACAGACGATCAAGCATGGATTCCATCTCGAATAACTATCGGAAGTTGGGTTCTACTGCAAACTAGGAGGAGGAAGAGGAGGCAACGCAATGATTTCGTGGAGGCTTTCAAGGGTCAAGTTAAAGAGTTTAAAGTGTGTGCACAAAGCAAGCAGGTGAAAGAGTTCCTCATACAACATGCTTTCCAGTATGCAGACTTAAGGTTACAAACATCTTTTCCAAGTTTTCCAAGGCATCGACCCAACTCTAAGTTATTAGGGCATCTCGCTGAGTGCATGATTATATTCAAATATTAAGTGGTGGATATCATCTTTGGTATGTTTCAGATATTTATCCATCGAATAGGACAGATTGGCAACCATTTGAGAGTATAGTTGGGATTTTTGATACTTTCCATGCATTTATTGGTGAGAAAATGTACCGAGGAAGACAACACAAGGAACTTGCAGATAATGGAATTTTCTTTTATGATATGTCATATGTGGAACCGAGAACTTCCATTGGTTGGGGTCGTGTAGCTCCTTTGTCACTTCCATCCTTTGATAGCAAGGATTGGTCCCTGCCTGCTTCGCAAACTAGTGAAAGCTTCGGGAATAAGTTGTTTCAGGATATACAAAAGTCCCTCAAGTATTCAATTGCCACAAACATAGTTCAGCTCGCACTATCTATGCCTCTTGAAGTGTTTGTAGATTTTTTCTTTGATGAGCAAATAAGAACTACCGCAACAATGTTCATTTGCAAGTCTGAGAGCTGTTTGGACTTTTTAGACGATAACTGGGATAGGAAACAATCACAGAACAAAATCTGTATTTTGCAAAAGAAGTCCATAATTTGCAAGTTCATTATAAGCTCTCATAATTTCTTAGTATCGTTTTACTATATTAGATATCATCTTCTTAGTGGGCAGCTTATTCCACTTGACCAAGATACAGAGAACAGCCTTGAGAACAAACCTTTATCAATGGAGCTCTACTTTCAAGACAGGCTACTTACTGTGATGGAGACAATGTCAAGCACAACTTTGGCACAACTCATGATAGATCTTACATGTGAAGAACTTTCACTTTTGCCGGAATTGTATGCATTCAGTCTCAACAATAGAAAGGTGCTTACTAAATCGATAAATTTTGATTGTCTTTAATACACTATAACTGAATCTAACTTTTTTTTCTTTTCAGATTCCAAGGCGCAAGGAGAAAACAACATTGTGCAAGGAGTCACTAACAAATACACTTCACTTAATTGCTTCCACCGGAAGCTAGGTCACATACCTTGTGCATGCAAAGAGCTTTGATGCCATGCAAACCATGATGTACTCTTCAAAATGACTAATGCAGAGATATTTTTTGGCGGTCAAACAATGTTTCAAAATGTACATTTTCAATGTTTCAAAACTTTACATATTGTGTTGTTTCTGTCAAGATTTATACAAGAAATTTGCTCCCTTTCCCTGCTACTGTCCTCTCCCCCGGTTTGTGCCACTTGTCCCTTGTCCTCTCCCCCGGTTTGTGCCACTCGTCCCCTGTCCTCTCCCGCGATTTGTGCCACTCATCCCTTGCCCTCTGCTCCGGTTGCTGCTACCTCTGCCTCTGGGGACACTGGTCTCGGGCATCCTTTCACGTCGCTCGAAATCATGGGCCTCTTTCATGGCTTCCCATGCTTCTTGCACCTGTGAAGCTTCGCGCTGTTCTTGCTCTTGCCGTCGATGTGTAGCCCATTCCTCTACGTCTGCGGCGTCCGCATAATATCGGTTTATTGCTTCTTGCATATTTCTAACTTCTTCTTGAGTCTGATTGTGGCGTTGCGTCATTTCGTTAATGTGAGCCTCTTCGAACTCATTAGCTCTCGCCGCTTCCTCTCTTGTGCGTCTGTTTACCGAGATTATAATATGCTGGATGGCCATTACAGAAAAATGTCGCACATCGTTGTTGGTGTAGTTATGTAATCGAAGTTCCTGTAGAAGCGTGATACAGACATTTGTTGCTTCATACATATGTTGCAACAAACAATAAAACAGTAGATTACTTACGTTCGGTATATCCATAATTTGACTGATGAGCAACACGGAATTCAAACAGGTTCGCCAGCCACAACTATAGTCATCAGTCTGCGTGGGCACGGTTACCCGTTCGTGCCGGACTACATTTCCTAGATCATGTTCTAACAAAAGATGCTCTACACAGCATACAAGTTTTTTCGCGGCACTATATACATAACCACTTGAGTCAGCAACACATTACAAAGACACACTACTTTCCATATGTACCCAAATGGATCTTACGTTTTTACACGGCCATGAAACGCCCTACTTTGCCCGGAGTTTGCATAGTAAACAATCTTAGCTTCCATGTCAAATAACATCAGACTCCAATGATCACTACAAAGACACCATCAAAGATGAGGAGAGATTCTCAATAAAAGATGTTTTTTACAAGGCAAGAAAATACTCACGATTGATTGTACGCAGTGACTAGAAAGTGCGCTAGATCAAAGTTGAATCTGCTAAACCAGTTCATCAGACTCAAAAAGGAAACTGAGTTGTTCTGCAGATAAGGCGATATCAGCGGATCTATTACGTATACTTTCTCTTGAACCTCAGGGGGCAGAAGCGAGACAGCGTGGCTAACATGAACAAATGGCAGAGATTAGACTTGAACACCAAGTGGGTCAATACCGAGCGAGTGGGGCAGCTATCGAATTCCATCGGCCGCTGATTTGCTTGGTATTGACCCATGTCTTGGCTGAAATGAGCCATTATAAAGAACTTGACGCGACTGCCGCAAAGACATTGGTCAATACCGAGCGAGTCAGCAGCGGATTCCAATTCCATAAGCAACAGACTCGCTTGGTATTGACCCATGTCATTAAGGTAGTGAACTATTATAAAGAAAAACTTGGCAACTGCCGCAAAGACATGGGTCAATACCGAGCGAGTAGTACCAAAATCCAATTTCATTAGCCACTGTTTCGCTTGGTATTGACCCATGTCTCGGTAGAGACCCATTTAATGAGCATAAGAAATAAAGAGCATGAGAATTACCACAAACCAACATTGACGACCTCATTCGTTGCGAGCGAGTCGGTGAAACTGCACATGCACATGAAGTCTACATTATCGAGGTTGGTAATGCAAGCCTCCTCTGACCTTGCAGGCAGCTGTATGTGCGCATGCAGAGGCGCTGAGCTCAACAAAATTCTCAACTCATCATCATTCTCTTCGTTGATTTGCTCTAAAATAATTGACTCATCCGATACGTTGGAGGACCCTTCTGATGTAGAGCCTTGCCCTTGCCTTTCTTGAGCTGGCTCCCGAGCTGCCTCAGGCTCCTCCCTAACAGCCTCCCTAACGGCCTCAGACTCCTCAGGCTCCAGATTATTTTCCTTCAATATTGGTTGCTCCATAGATGCCTCAGGCTCCACCCTGACCTGCTCTTGTCCTTCATCGTCCACGATGGGCTGCGAATCTTCTATGACTTGCTCATTTTGGTGTCTAGCTGGCTCCTCGATAATTGTCTCTGTTTCTTCCATGATAGCCTCGGGGTCCACTCTGGCTTGCTCTTGGCCCTCTACGGCTATCTCAGCCTGCCCGTCTGTGTCGTTTCTCTCGACCCGTGATCGGGTCCTTCTGCTGTTTGTTTCAGCCCTAGACGGCTCTGTCTGTCGTGCACGAGGATGGAGAGGGGGGATGTTGAGAATATCCATGGTTCTACTATCCCTGATAGGCACTGGCTAAAGCAGTCCATCGTAGCGGAAACGAAGCCTATGAAGAGTATCAAAATCCCGCGGCATTATAGTGACGCGGTGTGCATAGGCAGCCAGGATATATCCATCTCTGAAGAATTCCACGAGGTAGTATTTAGAAATTTCTTGAAGGCAGAGGAGTGCACTGCTGGCCCATCGCATGCCGACTCTCCACTACTCGCAAATCTCTCGCACTACTCGCTAGAAAGGGAGACGTGGAATAGCAGGTTGAACGTGTCGTTCTATCCTCCGCAGCTCTTGCAGTACACCTCTGTGCACCTCATATCGGCGTCTTCTTGCTTGAGCACTCAAAGATTCACCTGTTGCCCTCCTAGTGCAGGCCTTTACACAAGGCATCTCTACAAATACAATAACACCAAAAGACAATTCATTTGTTAGCACAAGGGACATTAGATCTCAAAAATGGTCAGTACCAAGCAAATAGGTGAATAGGAAAGAGTTGCCACCTCTTATTTGCTCGGAAGTGACCTAAGAAAATAGTAATAGCACGCATGACTTATATTTTCTGAAGTCACTACCGAGCGAATAGGTGCATAGGAAATAGTTTACCTTGCCATATTCGCTCGGTAGTGACCTCAGAAAATAGTAATGGCAGACATGACTTATATTTTCTGAGGTCACTAACGAGCGAATAGGTGCATAGGATAGAGTTGCCTTGCCTTATTCGCTCTGTAGTGACCTCAGAAAATAGTAGTGACAGACATGACTTATATTTTTTGAGGTCTCTACAGAGCGAATAGGCGCATAGAAAAGAGTTTGTTTTGCCTTATTCGCTCGGTAGTGGACTCAGAAAATAGTAATAGCAGACATCACTTACATTTTCTGAGGTCACTACAGAGCGACCAGGTTTGCATCCCTAGCAACAAAATACCTTATTTGCTGGGTAGTGACCTCAGAAAAGTGTACAAGCAAGCGAACATGTTTGCATCCTCTGCAACAAAATACCAATGACATGTCCTAACTATCATGTAGTTCCCTCCCATCACCTCCCCTAATATCGGGGGGATGATACCATTGATTCTGTCTCCCACGTCCACCTCTCATGAAACCGCATGGCGGTACCACCCCTCACAGACCACTCACTCATAAGCCAGAACCGTGGCTCTGCTTTTTAGGCATGTCTGAAAGTCTATTTAAGAAGCAGTTGTTTCAGAACCTCCCTCAGGCTTTCACAGAACAACTAAAGGAAGCTTAGGATAGTGGTGATGCCTTTCCAAGGTATACTCCCGCAGCGCCAGCAACACCGCATCCGGGCCCTCCTCATGAGGTCCCCCCTTGGCCCTCCCCCGATGTTACCTTTAATGTTCTCTATCGACACAGCTCGGGAGTGGCTTCTGTCAACACAGGAGTCAATTCTCGAGGTAAGCCGCTGGTAATTCTTTGCTTTCTAATCCCAATTTCCAAGCTCCTAGTTTGAAGAGCTTACTTGCTAAATGCTATGTGCAGGATGCTAGCCTGAAGCTGCAGCAAATGCTGATCGTTAGGCAGAGGGTCTTAATCCTTAAAGACTCTCTGGAAGCAAGAAGGCCTGAAGACATGCAGCGATTGCTCGCCGAGAATGGCTCTATGGAGGCTCTCATTAATTGGCTTCAGGAAATGAAGGATGAAGTGCTTGAGCTAACCAGTAAATATGAGGAAGCCATTAACTTTGCCAACAGTCTTTGTGAAGAGATAGCCTGGCTGTGAAGGAAAAGGACTACATGGTTATTGCAAACCCTAAACCCCCGGAAATTAATAGTTCACTCTTTGTAAAGTCTCCATAATTTTCTAACTCAAAACCCGGTGTTCAGTTGTAATTTTGTTTCTTTCTTATAAAATCAAAACGCGTATTTGGCAAAAGAAAACCCTAAATCCGCAACAAGTAGGGGTTACCTTCCCCTTATTTTCTTAGTATTGACCTCTGTACTAGTAGACATCACTTAACTTTTCTTTTGGTCAGTACCAAGCGAATAGGGCCCTTCGGACTAAGTGACCTTACCTTATTCGCTTGGTACTGACCAATGACAATGACCTGTACCAAGCGAACAGGTGCAACAAACAGGGTTTACCTTCCCTGATTCGCCTGGTACTAACTACACAAAATACAAGTGCACAGAAGGGTAGTAAGTAGCATACCTCTTCACTGTGTGTAGAGTTTCGCGTCGCTGAAGCACAACAGAACAAGAGTAAGAGAAGGAGGATGCGCGAGAGTAAGAGGTGATGGAGTTTGCTTACCGCGTAGCGTCGATGGGGGTAGAGTTAATTAGAATGATGCGCAGTAGAGGACGCGAAAATATGCAGAATAGTTGAAACTTGAGATGTTTGGCGGGGGTAATGCCTCAACTTAGAATGCTTACCTAGGGGAGGGTGACAACTTCACTTATGCGCGAGATTGGGGTTGGTAAATCGTACTGCATGGGAATCTGAGACCATTTAATATTGGTTGTCCTTGAGAGCGCAGCCCACGTGCCTTTTTGAGTGACCGTTTAGGGTCAGACAGATGCCAATCGCCCTTGCAGTCGCCATCTCCATCTCCATCTCTGAGTGGAACAAACAGATCGCCGCTGCCTTTGCCTTTTTTGTGCCCTTCCCCTTGGCCAGCTCTCGTGATCCTGCGTTTAGAGTCAGACGCCGATCGCCCTTGCATTCGCCATCTCCATCTCCATTGCCCTTGCATTCGCCATCTCCATCTCCATATCCATCTCCATCGCCATCGCCATCGCCTTTGCATTTTCTGCGCTCTTCCCCTTGGCCAGCTCTCGTGATCCTACGTTGAGTGACCTCCACTGGGTCGAGTCCTTTGCTGCCGCGTCGCCATCGCCATCGCCATCGCCCCCCTCTGGTTCTTGTTGTCGGTGGCCTGCAAAATCACCATCCAACTCGGCGCCATTGGATATTGCAGAGACAGGTTCTTTCTCCCTGCCTCTTCCCTTCTTGTGTGTTGTTAATTGTGTGCGCACCGAAGCCACTGCGTTATGGTAAAAACGCATGCATGGTTGGAATAATTACTCCTTATGTGACCGTGCCTGAGTTTGGGCATAGTGAGTGAGTAGGCCTATAAATCTATCACTGATATTATAATATGCTCTGTTCTTATCCACCTGTTCCGAATGCTTAGGTCACAAGACAGAACCAAGCGAATAGGGCCCTTCGGAGATTCTTGGGGCCCCTACTCGCTTGGTTCTGACTCAACTAACGTCAACTCTTATGACATTAGCACACGGGATAGAACCAAGCGAATAGGGTCCTTCGGAAATTCTTGGGGATCCTACTTTCTTGGTTTTGACTCAACTAGCGTCATCTCTTATGACCTTAGCGCACGGGACATAACCCGTCGATAGGGCCCTTTGGTGATTCTTGGGCCCCCTACTCGCTTGGTACTGACTCAACTAACGTCAACTCTTATGACATTAGCACACGGGTCAGAACCAAGCAAATATGGTCCTTGGGAAATTCCTGGGGGCCCTATTCGATTGGTTCTGACTCAACTAACGTCACCTCTCATTACATTAGTGCACGGGACAAAACCAAGCAAAAAAGGACATTGAGGGGAACTCGAGGCTCAACATTCGCTTGGTTATGACACCAAATAGTTTTGGATTTCTTTTTCTTTCAGTCATGGGGATCATAGTCCTGGAGACAGAGGTGAGCGAGGATACATGTGAAGAAAAACTATTCACATTCTTATATAACGCCCGTGCTCATCACCGTGCACCAGAACTATCAGGAATGTTCAATGAAGAGTTTTCTATACAGAGGATTATAGATTTCTCCTTTGAGTACCTACAAAACCGTTTGCAACAGTATGAGGCAGTCACTTGTGACAATTCCATGACAGTTGTTGATGGCATGAGATATGTGCACCCTACCGACCTTGACCCTGACAAGAGTGCTTCAAGGAGACTGAATCGCTGTCTAGAAAAGTGTCCCGCCAATGCACTGCTTGTACGAGACAGGTGTATAAAGCATTCAAAAAGTGTCGCTTATTGGAATTCTACCATGGGTTTGTCTGTTACTTATACTTGCAGACGGATGGTGAGTCAGAGACTTCGCAGTCAACAACTTTCGGTAGTTGTTCATTGGTGCCGGAGGAAGAGATAGAGGATGTGGAGGTGCAATTCAACCCAGAAGAAGAGCGGGTAGAGGTACTAAAGGAAACATTTGATGCGGGCTTAACTCTTGTTTCTCTTGCGGATGTAGCAATAGGGTGCAAGCAAGAAAGCCCAAGTAAGGAAGTGACTTTGCCTCTGAATTGTGCTCCCAGCTTTGCTATGGCGGGCGACACCCACTATGTTCTGCTCACAGATATCATGCATGAGCTCAATATATGGGAGGACTACTGCCTAGCGGCAATTGAGAATTTTGTGAGGCAGACATGGGGTTTGTGGACGATGATGGAGTGGACCAGCATCTTATTGCTGACACAGCTGTCCGTGACTCACAGTTCACTTCAGGGTCTCAACTGATCAAAGATACGTTCAATGAAGCGAAGTCCGGAGAGGCCAATTTGCCAACAGATGAGGAGTTTGAATCAACAACAAAACAACTCGGCTTGGAAAACATGGGTAGGCACGTGGCACCCAAAGATCAAGTAATGAATAGTCAGTCTATTCACTTGTGGCGGAGGTCGATGCTGGAAATGGACGAGAATCAGATGGTAACTTTTGTCGTGCATTCAGATGGTATTAGAGATGGCCCAGTGATAAAATATCATGATCATTTTTTTTTGCTGCCAGGTGCTAGTGTATGACGATAGTTTCCTTAGAAGAGCGGGAGGCTCACGGCAAGGGCTTGTCACTGGAGTCCAAGGCAAGGATGCGGCGTTGTCTCACTACATTGGGCGTTTCAACCACAAAAAGGTTTGTAGAAACAATTCAAGTACTTGGCAATTGCACTCATCTCACTTACGGCATATAAATTCTTTGCAATTTTTATGTAGATCATAATATACCACAAGGAATACTCCGATGACAATGCAAAGTTCCCACTGTTTGCAATGAAAGTTATTACAAGATTGTGTGGTGGGCACCCCCTCCCACTAAACGCAGAAAGACTAATTATGATTGAGAAACAGTTTGCTCTACGCGTATTTGGCATTGGGTATGGGTGCCAAGCACTCAGAGCCCCCTATTTCATGTCCTACACAGCTCAGGCTCTGGCTGCAGGGGTTGAAGACCCGAAAAGCTTAGATCCATACAACAAGCGGCTGTTTCTGAGGGAAAGAAGACGCCTGATGCCCGTGGGGATGCTGCCATCAACAGAGGAACGAGCTCGTCTACAGAGCTTGCACATCGAAGAGGTACAAAGTGAGGAAGAAGGAGGTGCATCGAAGAGGATAAAAATGACGGGCTCAGGTCCATCTTCTCCCACTCCTGACTCGTGACCGGCGCCACCTCGCATGGCGCTCCGCCGCATTTGAAGCTCCCCAAGCCATCTGTTTCTTCTCTTTGCGGATGTGTTGTAAAGACCGTGTAATTTCTGAACTCTTAAGAAGTTCCTTCTGCCTTGCTCTATGAATTAGTCGTCTATAAGTCCATTGGTATAAATCTAATAGGCTATTGGCCTTTTCTTTTCCTCCCCCATGTCGAGTGTGCTTAAAATAACCTGTTCTTGCCATATAGTGGGTTTTTTCCATGCCTTGTGTGGACCATATTGATAGTGAGCCGTATGTCTTGGCAAAATATGGACCATGGTTGAATAATATGTGTTGCATTGAAATAAAACAAAATGGTCAGCAGAGTACAATTTAAAATTTTGTTTTGTATACGTAGAATGCCAACCCACCATGTAATGTGTGATATGTTGCCCACCCCAACCTGTAAGGTAAGCCTTTTTCCAATCCAGCAAGGCTGCTTGAAATGATGTGAGCTTACTTTGGTCCCAAGAATGCTGCTCAACGTAATGGAAAATTTTGTATAGTGATTTCCACACATTCGCCTTTTGATTCTGGATTGCCCCACCACCAGCATTGTCTTTAACCACTTTATGTAACTATTTCCATTTGTTGAACAGGTTTCTCATTTCTTCTCTATTTGAATCTTTGAGGCTAAACCCAAGAAACCTTCTTGCCTTCACTCCGCCTATCGATGCTTTCCTCGGTACCTTGTATCGACTTTGAGACATCTTAGGGTCCTCTTCGATTTTGACATTGCCTCCATGCAAACCAATGTCTGAGAGCACTCACTCTAATGCTTTGATCACTCTTTTCGACTCACACTTTGGCTTTAATGTCCATGCAAAACATATGTACAAATGAACCACCTTTTCAATTATTCGATAGAGTGCATGAAGTGTACAGACGTGAACTCTACTCAGAGGAATATCAAGCACTGGTTTAAAAGTTTTATCTTGAAGATGCCTGTTGGGAGCTCTAATCCATTGCACACTCTCAAGTGATTGTGCATGAGCCATGCAATATAAGCATGGATTTGCCACAGCTGCTCCGTGTGTTATGTTGTACATACACTTAAGAGTCTTTAAATCACCTGCCATGTGCCATTCCACTGTGTAGTCACCAAATCCTTTCACTGAAAGAACGGCTCCGTTTCTTTGTTCACTGATGATAGAAGAAATTTGTGTTTGACTAAAAACCCAATCGAGGATTTCAAAATTTTCCTTATCAACCTGCAATGAAAAATGACAACACAAAGTCAACAACCAAATAATCAATATATTTGTTATCAGAGATTGAACGAAGCATACCTGAAATGATCCTAGAGTTAGAATGTTGTTTTCTGATTGCACGCTAAAGTATTGTGGATCCTCTTTCGTTATTGATGGATCCAGAGATCTGTTCATGAGGGTAATGGTGACTCTCTCCAACTTCTTGTTCTTCAGGACCTCGCACTCGTTGAGCTTCAAACAAACTTGAGAACCCCACCGCATTTGTCTCGACTGATGTCAAAGAAGTGAACTGCATACCTTTGCAATGCTTCAAGATCAACGAAGAGGTTGTTGTGCTCGTTAAACTGTACCTCTCTGCCGCCCTTGCCTAGGAACGTTGCTTCAATATGGAATGGTGACCCAAGTTTCTCAAACACCTCATCGTTTACGCGCCAGCGGCGAGCAGCCTTTACATGTGATGGCTTTCGCAGCAATGATCCTCTCTGTAGTTTATTTTGAGACTTTTTAGCTAATGCTTTGAAGAGTGCCCTGTATCCCATCTGCGAGATGCCACTCTCATCAAGTATTGCTTGCACTTCCATTGGTTCCAGCTGATTCTCGTTCATGAAGGAGGTAAGTAGCCTCCCTTTCAACTTACGAATTTTTTTTTGAGTTATCACCTCTTCAACTACTTCTTTTGGACTAGACGGCTGTAATGCACTCCGGCATTGAAGCCTGCACCGTTCGAGTTTGGATGCAGTAAAGACCTGCCAAAAAAGCACAATGCGTTATGATCATGTATAGGAAAGTAAGTGTATCCATTTCTTAATGAAGCACATTGAAGAAACAAACTTTGGGTTACCTTAAAGCTCGTATTCGTTTTTTCAGGCCACCACTACCAACCTTCATGTTCTCAATGTTGCACAGATCTCGTTTTCTTTTCCGACTACCAAGCACGGTGTCTTTCTCTCACAAACTTGTGATCTTCTTCTCAAGGCCTTGGATTGTCTCTTTGTTTGATGAAATCTTTTGAGAGCATGCTTCATTAAGTTTCTTCAGCTGCATGTTCTCCATTGCCAGGATGTTTCTTTGCCTTTTCGCATTCAATCCTCTCATTTCCAAATGTTCGGTGTATCCCAATAGCCCATCCTTGCCATTGCCTGTGAAATGTAAAAGGTTAGTGATATTAGCAAAGGGAGGTGGTGCATTTGTGGTAGGATCCTTTGGATAAATAGACCCATCAGTCCACAAATCCAAATGATGTTCCTTGTTTGTCCTTCTAGTAAGTTCTTTCTCCCGTTGAGATAAGAAAGACTCCCTCCTACGTTTTTGCAACGGTGCGTACTCTTGCAATACATCAACATGAAGATGATGTGTGTTCTTTCTTTGGGTAAGTGTTAAAGATGAAGGGGCTGATAATTGTAAGTTCAAATTAGTGTTTTCATCAGGAAAAGATGTGTTCTCCATTCCTAGAGTTGATAGAGAAGAAGACGGAGAAAAATCTCAGGTTTTGGGAGGGAAAGCCATATTCTCAAGTTTAGAGTTGATAGAGTTCGTGTGGCTTATGTTTCTGGAGGGAACGCTTGTAAGTTGGCATTTCAAATCATTAGTCATACGGTTAGTTGGATTCCTGACAAGAGAACGAAGGATAAGAATGATAAAGACGGCGGCTACCTACCAAAGAATGTCATTTTGGCCTTTTGTTGCGAAGAAAAGTATCACATAAAATGCACAATTGAACATTTTCATTTTCTCTCTCTAAGCTGACGTGGCACTTCTTACAGGGCCCAAAAGTGAGTCCAACTTTCTCCTAATGCCGTGTACAAGCCACAAATGGCTCCAAGCACACAACAAGCCTAAACTAGTAGCTCAAAGATGGCGATGGTGTGTCACTCACCGCTCTACACTTGTTGTCGTGGAGGATTTCTCGCCCCGAAGAAGAGGGAGATGCCGCTACGCCGCGCTCAACTGCTTTGCCGCCGCCGTGCCGCCGTCGCAATGCTCGATCGCACACACACACACACTCTCTCTCTCTCTCTCTCTCTATCTCACGCATACACACACACACACACACACACACACACACACACACACACACACACACAGACACAAGGAGATGAAGAAGGAGAAGATGGAGATGGAGCAAGAGCACTCTTAAATTGTACAAATGAGAGAATGAGTGAATTTTAGGTTTAGTTAACTTTTATATGAGTTTGTCCCATTCACACTTGGGCGCCCATGCTTAGCCAACTAATCCCTTGAATGTTTTAGTTAGAGTGCGCCTCTCATCGGCGATCACTCTTACCCTTTTCCTATTGAACCGACAAGCCCGGTACCTGACTCTACCAAATAAATAATACGGCATCCGTAGTAGGTGATAGGAATGTGCGTGAGGGTTAACAACACACTTTTCCCGAACACTAAGGCCAATACAAAGCTGAGTCCCTGTAAAGGGACCTGTGGCCCCCCAATGTTAAGTAAAATTTGGACTATTCATGCAACAGGAAAAGCCCGATGCTAAAGTGGGTCAGATCCATTGGATGTGAGCTCGTGGATGTGAGCTCGATCCTTGCTGGCGCTTTTTCTCATAATACCCCCAACTATTGGCCGCCTTTTCAAGGCCATTTTTGTTACACAAAAAATTGTACGGGTTGTCCTACGCCGTGTGCATTTTCGATCACGACATAAATTTTGTAGTAGCTACGCCTTGCAACGATCTTTTGATAGCGCCCCTCCAAAAAAAAAAATGTGGAGTACCTAGCTTGCAATTAGCTGCAAGCTTAGGTGGCACTATATTGACCTCTTTACCCTACCAATGAGTAGATGTGCAAACCCCATTCAATTCTTCTCTCTATCTTTCTCTCTCCCCCTCCCAAGTGTGGTTATCCAAGTTCTCTCTTGAGTAATAGGTCTTGAGCTCAATACTTGTTGGCCAGATCTTTTGGGGTAGAATTCTCCTTCTCTCTCTCTCTCTCTCTCTCTCTCTCTCACACACACACACACACACACACACACATTACTTGTCATTATCATTGTCAATTTAATTTCTTACAGAACTTCCAACTGTTACATATCGCTCTATCGGATTAGATCTCCATCTTTTCTGAGAAAAAGTGGAGCCTAATTATTTCCCTTTATCTTTCTGATCTAGGCTTTGAAACCTTGAATAGGCGAACTTTTCACCTCACTACTAATGAATGGGAGTGCACCATTTCTCTCGAGAAAAAGAGTAGCCTAATTATTTTCCTTCACATTTTATGACCTTTGCTTTGGAACCTTGAATAGGGCACTTTTGACCTCAATCTTCAAGTCGGTAAAAAATGTTTCTGTTACCATATACATGTGGTAGGGATGTGTGTGAGCACACTAGGACCATCGGGGCATTTTTTCCTTCTTTAGGAGGTTTTTTCCCTCGTGCATTGTATATACACCCATCATTATAGGGCTAATTATCTTTCCATTGCAGAGTAAATAATACACTCTCTATTGTGTGCCTTGAGCTTCCTTCGTCTTCTCCAAGCTGTGTGCGTTTCTCTGCAACCCTAATTCCAACAATTGGTATCAGAGAAGGTTGTGTCCTCCTGGGCTTAGTCATAGTAGCTCTAGCATACGCCTGCTCATTTTCTCCAATTTCAATCAGCTCAGATTTTTGATTCGGGCTCATTTAGGCCTTCGTTTCCACTACAAGCAGGTCTGCACAGGCAATTTCGTCATTTTGTGTAGAATTTTTGTCAGTGCCGTTTTCTGCATAACCGATGCCTTCCAGTCTTCTACAGTTTGTGCTATATAGCACGTGTTGTTCCCGCTCTGTTTCTCCTCTTTTCAGACAGTTTTCAGATCATGTGCAGCATTTATCATGGCTGACAACAACACAGCTGTGTTCAAGATGTTTGCTGCTAAGGACAGGTTGCATGGGGACAATTACCCTATGTGGGCTTATATGATGCAACATGTTCTTATGTCAAAGGGTGTCTTGAATATTGTACAGGGAATTGATGTACGTCCTGGTTCTGAGGATGTAGGCAATGTTGAGGATGTTGTAGGTCTTCCTGCAAGGATTGCTGCTATTAGAGTTGCTTTGCCTATTCCATAACAATCTCGTTGGGATGTAAAGGATGCGCAGGCTCATGCATTGATTGCGTTGTCAATGAAGCGCACAATTGTTTCTCACATTCGTTCAGTAAAATCTGCAAAACATGCTTGGGATATTTTGGCTGGTCTTAATGCAAGTCCCAACCAGGCTAAAATTGCTTTGCTGCGTAAAGACTTGGAGTTGAAGATTATGCATGAGGAAGATGATATGGACACTTTTCTTGTTGGTGTCAAGGATATCAATGAGCAACTTATTTCTGCAGGTGAAGTCATTTCAGACAGTTCCCTTGTGCATATTGTTCTTGATGCTGTTAGGAAATAAGACGTAGCTAAATAGATTTTTGAGTAGATTACTTAATGGAGAGAGATAGATTTCACACACAAGAGATTATAGAGTAGAGAGAGAGAGGGAGAGTACACACAATATACGTGGTTCACCCAATGTGGGCTACGTCCACGGGAAAGCAGCCACTCAATGGCTTTAGCACTTCAAAATAAGAAGTAGTTTACAAAGGGATTAAACCCTTGATAGAGCTCCCGCCTTGCTTCACTCTCACCACCTCACACTCACCTTGTTGCATCAACTTCACACTATGAAATGTGTGTAGAAATGGCCTCCTTTTATAGGCCAAAAGGGCTGCCCTCTCTTATGAGAGACAGCCATGTGTAGACGCCCTTGTGTGAATAAGTCCAAATTGGACCCTCCAATCCGCCCATGTGTGGCCGCCCTTGAGAAGACAAGTCCGCTTTTGAATTCGGCCACCGGCCACTGGCCATTGACTTCCGACCACCGGCCACCGGCCATTGACTTCCGACCACCGGCCATCGGCCATTGACTACCGGCCACCGACCAACCGACCGGTTGTTTTCCGACCACTTTCCTGCCGTCGTCCGGCCATAATATTCCGGCAAAAAGGAATATTCTCTGATTCTTGTTCGTGAAAATTTTGGTTTCCGGTGAGTGATTTTTCTTCACGCACGATGGCTTCTCCTTATAATGGGGGCCTTACAAATGTGCGCTTTTACCACAGAAAATTACAAGGGCAAAATCAGGCTCCATACTTAACAATCTCCCACTTGGAGACTGATCTCCAAACCAAACCTGTGACTGCTGTCCATTCTAGCTTCTTATCCTTGAATGCCGATTGAAGATGAGCAAAAGCTCAACTTCTCCTTGTTGACCACCTTTGTAAACATGTCTGCAGGATTTTCACTTGTATGCACCTTTCCTAGCTTTAGCTGTCCCTCTTCCAAAAGAGTGCGTATGAAGTGATATCTCACCTCAATGTGCTTTGTCCTTGAATGAAAGGCTGAGTTCTTCGCAAGATGGATAGCGCTTTGGCTATCACTGTACAAGACACAATTGTCTTGTTTGAATCCAAGCTCTTCTAAGAATCTGTGAAGCCACAGAATTTCTTTGCTTGCCTTCGTCATTGCTACATACTCTGCTTCCGTGGTAGAAAGTGAAACCACTTTTTGCAGCTTTTAAGCCCAGCTTACTGCTGTGCCTCCAACCGTGAACACATAGCCAGTAGTGCTCCTTCGAGTATCTTTGTCACCTGCCATATCTGCATCAGCATACCCTTCTAGAAAAATATCAGTTCCTCCAAAATACAAAGCATTTGTTGTTTTCCCTTTTAGATACCTAACTATCCACTTCACAGCTTGCCAATGCTCTTTACCTGGGTTGTCCATGAACCTACTCACAACTCCCATTGCATGTGCAATGTCTGGCCTTGTCCAGACCATAGCATACATTAGAGAACCTACTGCTGCAGCATATGGAACTTTAGACATATAGGCTATCTCCTCTTGTGTCTTTGGACACATATCCTTCGTTAGTTTAAAATGACCAGCCAAAGGTGTAGAAACTGGTTTTGCATTGCAAACCTTTCTAGTACCTTCTTGATGTAATCTTCTTGAGATAGCTTTATTGTCTTCTTCGTCCTGTCCCTTGATATTTTCATACCAAGTATCCTCTTTGCAGCACCTAAATCTTTCATTGAAAAAGATTTGGACAGCTCCTCTTTTAGTTCTTTGATGTCCTGAATGTTAGCACTTGCAATCAACATGTCATCAACATACAACATTAGGATGATGAATTTCCCATCTCCCAAATTCTTCATGTAGACGCAGTGATCCGAGTTGCATCTTGTGAATCCATGATCCAACATCCATCGATCAAACTTCAAGTACCATTGTCTTGATGCTTGCTTTAAACCATACAAGCTCTTCTTTAATCTGCAAACCATTTTCTCCTTACCTTTTACTTCATACCCCTTTGGTTGAAGCATGTAGATTTCCTCCTCTAAGTCACCGTGAGGGAATGCCATATTTACATCCATTTGCTCGAGATTTAGATCATGAGCAGCCACAAGGCTTAAGACAAGCCTAATTGAGTTCATTTTTACAATAGGAGAAAATATTTCATTGAAGTCAATACCTTTCTTTTGAGAAAAACCTTTTACCACAAGCCTAGACTTGTACCTTTTCTTCCCACCTTCTTCTTCCTTTAGCTTGTATACCCATTTGTTTTGAAGTGCCCGCTTACCTTTAGGCAACTCAACCAACTCCCATGTTTGGTTGCGATGTAGTGAGTCCATCTCCACTTGCATGCTCTTCGTCCATTCTTCTTTGGATTCATGTTGCATAGCTTCTTCGTATGATTCCGGCTCTCCAGAATTTGAGATCAAGAGATGGTTGAAGGAAGGAACAAACCTTTCTGGAGGTCTACTTGCTCTTGTAGATCTTCGGGGAATAGGTTGAGGCTCCTCATTTGGTTGACGTTGTTGCACATTGTCACCGTTTTCATTCCTTGAATCTTCACTGTCCTCAAGCTCCATGTACTCATCACCTGTTTCTTTTGTTTGTTTTCTTTCCAAGTAATCTTTGTACATATTGTGTTCGTTAAAAATTACATCCCTACTCCTTAAGATTTACCATCTTCAGGATTCCATAGGCGATACCCAAAGTCTCCTTCTCCATAGCCAATGAAGAAACACTTTTTGGACTTTGCATCTAGCTTTGATCTTAGGCTTCTATCTATGTGCATGAAAGCCTCACACCCAAACACTTTGAGAAATGCATAATTCACCAGTTTACCTATCCATGCCTCTTCTGGAACTCCCCCATCCAATGCCGTTGAGGGTGACCGATTGATTAAGTACACAGACGTACTTACAGCTTCCGCCCAAAGCTCAAGCGCATTAGGAAATTTCAGAGGTCATTTGGAGGGCCATATGAAGAGAGAGAAAAATAGAGCGCGTCCAATGAGCATGAAGGCTACGTTACGTAGGAAAGTACGTGGAAAGACTCAAAAAATAGGAAAATAGCATAAAACTTTCACGAATCTAGGATTGTAGCATAGTAATTTCCTTCCTTTTACCGAGCTTTTAGGTGCTTGCATGTGGTCCCACTTCTGATATTCTCTTATGGTCATTAACGTACTGGAGGGTGACCATTAAGCCCGCACAAGATATTGGAATTCTAAAACACTTTCCCTCCATTAGAATGCTTTCAAAGTGAATCTCCCTCCACTAAAGCTTTTCTCTGAGAGCTATGGCGTCCACGTCTTCTCGCCCAAGAGGCTCCAGGTGTTTACTGTCTCTCACACCAACAACCAACAACTGCACTTTGCCTAGAAGGCCAAGTAGTAGCATATCCTCAATTACAATACCAGCTTCAATAAGTGCAGAGAACCAATGGGTTGGACAAAGGATAAACAAAGGTTCATGGGTCCTCATGCAACCAAGAAGACCCAAGAGGTCTAGTGGTATCAACGTTTACCGCTCAGCATGGAAGGCCAGAGTGTTGGATTTCAAAGTTGAAATCAGCAAAAGATCTGTAAAGGAAGTTCTTGTTCAGCATGTGTTTACCCATCCTGAGGTGATAGCAAACGGTGGAAATGTATCAGATATACATCAACCACGTTGCAATTGTAAGTACTCTTGACATGTGAACTTACTGATACTCTCATTATAACTTTTCTTATATATTTTGCAATGTTTCTCCCGCTTGTTATGAGCAATGTCTCCATTCTTCACAGCTCAATTACATTAGATTTGTCATTTGTACTTATTGATACTCTTAGTTTAACTCTTCTTATATATATTGCAGATGTTTATCCCTCTTCTTATGAGCAATGGGAGCCTGTGGAGTGCATAATAGGCCTCTTCCATGTTGTTCATGCCCACATTGGTTCTCTACAGTATTTAGAGAGGAGCAGCAAAAGACTGGCTGATGAGGGAATCTTTTTTTATGACCACTTTTACCAACTCAGCTCAGGGAATAAGAATGGCATGTTGGTGAAACTGCCTCTACCAACCGATTGGAACACTGTGGACTGGCCAGTTCCCGAGGAAACAATGGTGGAGGCAATGCGAAGTAAGCTCTACAAGGATATACAAAGGTCTCTACGTAGCTCTATTCCTACCAAACTGGTTAGAATTGCAAACTTCTGTCCTGTTGCACTCTTCATAGAGCTGTTTCATAGCTACAACATCCGAGTTACAAAAACTATGTTCATGTGCAAGTCATTTCAGCAGTCATCCTGTGACAAACTTCTTGACAAAGGATGGTATGCAAAGGAAGAGATTGGTTTACGGTGCGAGGTCGCGCTTGATACTCTAGTTGTCAAGTACATGATTGCAAGCCAATCACTGTTACTCTCGTTTTGGTATATGCGATCACAAATGCTCAACGGTAAGTACATTCCTAAGGACCAGGTTTCTGCAGGTTTGGAAGATAATCCTGCTGTGGATGTGGAAGTGATTGATAAAGAGCATGGCCTACTATTGGTGGTTACAATAAGGGAGCTATGCAGTCTTCAGCATTTGCGGCATGACATCATTGAAGAGTCAATGGACAAGGACCTATCAGATTTTTCCTTTTTCCTAGCTGGCCGTAAGGTGATGCGGTGAAGGGAAAAAGATATTTTGTGCAAAGAGTTGGATGGTCGGGTTGAAGTAGTGTCAATGTAACAGATATTCTTGTGAACCCAAGTGTATACAAATGACTTTCAAGACATGAAGTTTATTGAGCTCATTTTTCAATTGTGCCTTGTGAAAAAGTGTGCTTGAAATACATTTCTTTACCACGTCAAATCTCTCTCTCTCTCTCTCTCTCTCTCTCTCTATATATATATATATATATATATATATATATATATATATATATATATATATATATGTTAGACAAGACAAAGAGATGATAGAAGAGTCATCTTAATTCATTAGAAAGTACAAACTCGTCCGTGAACAATGGACCGAGATACAATTTCTGTAAGTATGGAATCAGAATGTCTTCAAGGTAAAAATCGAAGGAATGCCCCTCGAAAGAAGGTGGTGAGACAGTTGTTCCCGGCGGATTTAGTTCTCCCTTTTCAAGAGTATCATCAATTAGTAGTGTATTAGTTGCATCAAAGGGTACACCGATTTGGCTAAACGGTTTGTACAAAAGAGGTAAGTGTGGTTTTTTAGGGTGGTAGTGGCCCTCAACGGTAACGCATTTTCTTTGATCATACAAAAAGGCAAAATCTGACGTGTGAGCGTGGCATACACTGCAAACTATTGTAACTAGTGGCCACAAGTTTTGCCTTTGCATTGAAGACCATATGGCAACTCTGAAGCGCGGAAGAAGAAACTGAATAAATTCCTTGGTTCCTGGACGAACCACGACTCGACAAGTTCCCATCCGAAACGTTTGCAAATCCTCAAAGGGTCCTCTGTCACCGAGAGGCACCCGCATTAGCAGCAATCCATTGACGTCCAAGATAATCAACCTCTGTAAAAGTTGACAAGTACATATAAGTAGTTAGAAGCTGAACATATTTTTCCATACTTGAATAGACATTACCGGAACAACCGTATCTACAGGTAGCAAGGGTCCATACTGGGTCTCTGTAGTGTTCATGTCGTTGTTGCTCTCCTCTGGTTTATCTTCATAGTCATCATTCACATCTTCATCAGGGGTCTCCCCCATGGCTCTTTCTGCCTCATTCA
>NC_140955.1:55456735-55666735 GCF_014529385.1 Adiantum capillus-veneris | reverse complement strand
TCAGATGATGTTGCCTACTGTGCCTGACTTCAGGATTGGAGACAGGACCTATATCTTCTTACATGATGTGCAAAGTGTCTTTTATTTAAGGGAGGATTTCTCCCTGGCTATTATTTCTAGAGTCCAAGAGGAGAGGAGTGGATTTGTTTTAGAGGATAGTAGTGATGATGAGGCAATGGAAACATCCAGCAATCCAATGGAATGCCTTCGAAGATGCTTTGAGAAAGCTGAAAAATACAAGGAGACACTACCTGATGAAGCCACCTTCCAAGCAATAAGACAAAGCCTAAGACCATCGAAAAGTAACAAAGAAGTGGAGGATTGGTTTAACCATTCAGGTCAGGGGTCAACTACATCTGTAGACCTGTGGTAAGAAAACCTCTTTCTGCAGGATGAGAGCTTCATGGTAACTCTCTCTCTCTCTCTCTCTCTCTCTCTCTCTCTCTCTCTTTGTGTCACTTCTGACATGGTATGTGCAGTCTTGGATTGCTGACAAGGATGACTTCCTTCGGCGCCAGACAAGAGAGTATCCAGGAAGGGATGTGGCCCTAGCACAGTACCTTTCAAAGCTTTGCGAGTCGCCGATAGTAGTTTTTCACAATTCCATGTCACAAGAGGGTTCAATAGCAACTTACACATTCAAGACACTATCACGCTTCTTGGGTGGACCGGTGCTGCCCAAAAATGCAAATAAAGTCATTCTTGTGGACAAAGTTTTTGCTAGAGATTGTTTTGGTTACTGCCCAGGCTATACAGGTGGTCGGGCAGCGTATTACTACACCTACACAGCAATGGCACTAGCTCTTGTAAGTGATTTACAATAACCCAGAAGGCCCTTTTCTCCATCACCAGCAAAGGTCAATAAGCTTGTAGGATTGACAAACGGTGGAGACGCATTAGTCATTGGATTCTTAGGGTAGAGAGAGCCTCTCGTCCAGATATCTATGTGTTTAGCTCCTTGAGCTCTGAGCGTGTCTATGGAAGTGGGAGGTATATGTGTGTTTGTTTTACTGCGCTTAATCAATGGTTGGTACTCATTGTCCAAATCAATGTGAAGGTGATATTTGGCTCGTTTCTGGGTAACATTTGTGCCATTTGAGGAGTGCGCCATTAGCCAAATGTGCAGGTTTAATGGAAAGTGAATAGCGACTGCGGATTCGTCCCTCCATGTTAACCTCATTCCCTCCATATTGACGAGGTTCATTCAATGCAACTGAAAAGAGGATTATCCCTCAATCACTACGAACGAATGTTCAGAAGAGTAAGGAATCTACTTAAAGTACACTTTTTGAACTTTTACTATGAAAGAACCAGCTCTTTTATTTGCCATTTTTTCTAGAGAGAGAGTGCAAAAAATACATTTTCTTAGAAGGCCTTCCAAATGACCTCCGAAATTTCCTAATGGTAGGCCTGCATGTAGCCGCATGCTTCGTGCTCGTTCCATGATTGTCCTGTTCATCCTTTCCGAAATCCCATTTTGTTGAGGTGTCCTTGGGATTGTCCTTTGCCTCCGAATGCCATTGCTAGCACAAAAGCTTTCAAAAGCTTGGCTGCAATATTCGCCTCCATTGTCGGATCTGAGGCATTTAACCTTGGTACCTGTTTCATTCTCCACAAAGGCTTTCCACCTTTGAAATATGGAAAATACATCGAATTTATTTTTCATGACATAAACCCATGTTTTTCGAGTGGCATCGTCTATGAATGTTACATAGTACAATGAGCCACCAAGTGATGGTGTACTTGCAAGACCCCAAACATCAGAATGAACCAACTCAAGTTTTTTATTTTTTCTTTCATTTCCTGATTTTTGAAATTTTACCCTCTTTTGTTTACCATAAACACAATCTTCACAGAACTCTAAGTCCACTTCTTTCAAACCTGGTAGAAGCTTCTTTGTTTGAAGGATTTGCATTCCTTTGGCACTCATATGCCCAAGTCGGTAGTGCCACACCGCACTGTCAACTTCTGTAGTTGCTGCACAAGCTGAAGGTTGCGTGCTAACAGTACACAAGTGTACCGACTTTTTCACGCTTGGCAACCACCAAAGATCCCTTTGAGATCTTCCACCGTTTGTTTCCGAATGCAATGTTGTGACCTTCATCGTCCAATTGTCCTGTAGAGATCAAATTTTTGCGAAGAGAAGGAACATGCCTAACATCTTTAAGCTTCCATTCATTTCCGTTAGTAGTTTTGACAAAAACTGTACCTTTGCCGACAATCTCACAAGCTTCATCATCTCCCAAGTATACATACCTAAAATTACCTTTGGTGTAGTCTTGGAAATGTTGCTTGTGTAGTGTCGCATGGAATGAAGCCCCGGAATCTACTATCCAGGAATTAGACACATTGTCTAATGAGAGAATTAGAGCATCTTGCTCTACTTTACCTGCCACATTGGCCTCCGATGTTGGCTTGTTGTCTTGAGACTCTGTCTCCTTCTTCTTCTTGGACCAGCAATCCTTCTTGACGTGGCCCTTCTTGCCGCAGTTCCAACATTCAAGAACTCACTTTGTGCGTGACTTGCTCCGCCTTGAGCGATCACGACCCTTTTGGTTTTTGAACCTCTCCTTAGGCCGTCCTCTTGTTTCCACTGATAGTGCAACACTTGATGATTCTCCTGTGCTTATCCTTCACATTTCCTCGCTTAGGAGAACACCCACAACATCATCAAACTTAAGAGTATTTGTGCCAGAGATAGAATTACTTACAGCCATCACAAGGCTGTCCCAACTATCCGGTAGAGATGATAGTATAAGGAGAGCTCGCACTTCGTCATCGAAATTGATTTTCACTGATCGAAGTTGACTTATGTTTGTGTTAAAGTCATTTAGGTGTTCTGAAACTGAACCATTCTCTGCCATCTTTAGATTGAACAAGCACTTCATAAGAAATACCTTATTGGATGCCGATGGTTTCTCGTAGAAGTCGTCAAGTGACTTCATCAAGTCCTCCGTGGTATTCATCTCCGAAACATTGAAGGCCACCGTTGACGCAAAGCTTAACCGGATTGTTCCCAGTGCCTTTCGATCAAGGACAATCCATGCTTCATCTGCCATTGTTGCGGGCTTCTTCGCAAGACCGCCTAGTGGAAAATAGAGGTTCTTCTGGTAGAGATAGTCTTCAATCTGCATCTTCCAATGTTGGTAGTTTTTGCCGTTGAACTTCTCAATCTTGAGCTTCCCTTCCTCCGCCATAACTCCCACTCAATTCAAGGAATCCTTTCCTTGAGATAATTTAGCTACGAGCAAACCTTGCTCTGATACTAGTTGTTAGGAAATAAGACGTAGCTAAATAGATTTTTGAGTAGATTACTTAATGGAGAGAGATAGATTTCACACACAAGAGATTATAGAGTAGAGAGAGAGGGAGAGTACACACGATATACGTGGTTCACCCAATGTGGGCTATGTCCACGGGAAAGCAGCCACTCAATGGCTTTAGCACTTCAAAATAAGAAGTAGTTTACAAAGGGATTAAACCCTTGATAGAGCTCCCGCCTTGCTTCACTCTCACCACCTCACACTCACCTTATTGCATCAACTTCACACTATGAAATGTGTGTAGAAATGGCCTCCTTTTATAAGCCAAAAGAGCTGCCCTCTCTTATGAGAGATAGCCATGTGTAGCCGCCCTTGTGCGAATAAGTCCAAATCGGACCCTCCAATCCGCCCATGTGTGGCCTCCCTTGAGAAGACAAGTCCGCTTTTGAATTCGGCCACCGGCCATTGAATTCGGCCACCTACCACTGGCCATTGACTTCCGACCACCGGCCCCGGCCATTGACTTCCGACCACTGGCCATCGGCCATTGACTACCGGCCACCGGCCAACCGACCGGTTGTTTTCCGACCACTTTCTGATCGCCGTCCGGCCATAATATTCCGGCGAAAAGGAATATTCCATGATTCTTGTCCGTGAAAATTTTGGTTTCCGGTGAGTGATTTTTCTTCACGCACGATGGCTTCTCCTCATAATGGGGGCCTTACAAATGTGCGCTTTTACCACAAAAAATTACAAGGGTAAATCAGGCTCCATACTTAACAGATGCCTTACTAGATTCTTACCAGACTTTTGCTAGTACTTGGAGACTATGACCCAAGGAAATCCTGAAGTTGTCAAGTTTAATGCATTATGCACATTGCTGTTGCAAGAGTCACTTTCCAAAAAAAACAGGACTAGACAGTGTGCAGTTGAACAGGCTTTTATTGCTTCTCAAAGAAAGGGTGGTAACAGCAATGCAGCCACTTCTTATGGTTCTACCGTGAGTGACAAAACTTTTGTTTCCAATGCTTCTGCTGGTAGCACTTCGTCTAGCAGTTCTGGTGATAAGGGAAAAAAGAAGATGCGTTCCATTATTGTAAAGTTAATGATCACTTGATCAAGCAGTGTCCCAAGTTGAAGGCAAAAGAGGCTAAGAATAAAGAGGGTGGTTGCATTGCAAATGCTGGTTCCACTACAAATGCAGCCATTGTTGAGTCTTCTGCAAAAGGAGACTGTAATGCTGATATTGATGCAGAATGGGCTTTTAGTGCAGAGTGCACTTACAATCTTGCTGTCCATCATGCATGCATGTCGGTTGTTGCAGATTCACGTGTGTGGTATTTCGACAGTGGTGCTACAAAGCACATTACCTCACATCATGAATTGTTCACCTCTCTCGAGTCTGTCCCTCATGGGAATTTAGTCACTTGTGCTAACAATGCCTCTTATTCGGTTCAGGAGTTGGAAAGATTGTGCTTACTGCTGCAAATGACTTTCACACTTGTTGATGCACTTTATGTACCTGGGATAAAAAAAAATCTTTTGTCACTTGTGCTTACTGCTGCAAATGACTTTCACACTTGTTGATGCACTTTATGTACCTGGGATAAAAAAAAATCTTTTGTCACTTGTGCTAACAATGCCTCTTATTCGGTTTAGGAGTTGGAAAGATTGTGCTTACTGCTGCAAATGACTTTCACACTTGTTGATGCACTTTATGTACCTGGGATAAAAAAAAATCTTTTGTCTATATATGCACTTGCTAGACTTCGACTTGTAGTCAAATTTTTGGATGACAGATGTACAATTCATGATCTCAATTTTGGTGATGAAATTGTTGCATTTGGGCTTTTGTGTCATGAGCTGTATAAGCTCACTTTGTAAGACAAGTGTGGACAAATTTTTGCAAATGCAGTTGCAGATTCGAGGGCTATTTCAGATGGAAAACTTTGGCATGCACGATTTGGTCATCTGAACAAAAATCTGATATGGTTCCTTCTTTGCCGCCTCTTGAAGCACCTGTCAAAAATGTTTGTGAAGGCTGTATTTTGGGTAAGATGCAACATTCAAAGTTTCCAAAGGATGGTTTTGTTAGGGCCACGTGCAGATTGCAGCTTGTGCATAGTGATGTTTGTGGGCCCATGCAAACTCTGTCCTTGGGAAATTACCTTTACTTCGTGACTTTCATTGATGATTAGTCCAGGCATGCATGGGTATTTCCGCTTAAAGGGAAGTCCGAAGTTTTTATGTGCTTCAAACAATTTTGGCTATGGCTGAAAATGTCTCGAAATGTACTACGGGCACCCTCTGTCCCGATCGAGGGTGGGAGTATATGTCTCATGAATTTAATGCATTTCTGGCTAGCCGTGGGATAAAACACCAATATACAGTGTCGTATACACCTCAGCAAAATGGTGTTGCTGAAAGGAAAAAACAGGTCACTTACGGAAATGACACGATGTATGGTCAAAAGTCAAGCTTTGCCGCATTCTTTTTGGCTTGAGGCCATCATGTGTGCCACTTATGTACTAAACAGGTGTCCTACGAAAGCTTTGCAGTCTATTACTCCATATGAAGCATGGCATGATAGAAAGCCTTCTATTGAGCACATGCGTGTTTTTGGATGTTTGGCATATGCTTTGGTGCCACAAACACAGAGCAAAAAATTGGATGATAAGGGTGTCAAATGTATTTTTGTTGGTTATAGTGCTGAAAGCAAAGGTTACAGGTTGTATCATCCGCAAACAAAGGGTATTCTGGTTTCATGGGGTGTAGTGTTTGTGGAAGATTCTGTTCAGTCCTTGCTATCATGTACTAGAGACAGTAATGTAAGCTCACAGAAAATTTATGACAATTTGTTGCCTCTTTTCAGTGGTGGAAATACGAATGCAAATTCCAATGAGGCAGAATGTACAACCCATGGGGGTTTCTGAAAATGTTACAGATCAGCCTATTACTGATGCATATGTACATGATGTACTTGATGTGGAAAGGGCTGAAAATGAACAGGCTAGAGGTATGCCAAAATGGCTGGTGCATACATTGCGTGACAATAAATTTATTCACCTTTGTCTAGTCGTACTTGTTCAGGCTCTCCCCATGCATCTTATGCATCAGACTCTAATGCTTTGGCTATGTCTAGCTTGCATGAAACACATAATTCAAAAAATTGCATGGCTACCATGCAATCACAATATGATGCACTTATAGAAAATGACACATGGACTTTATGTTAGTTGCCTCCTGGCAAATAGGCCATTGGTACAAAGTGGTTTGACAGGTTAAAACGCAAGCCGGATGGTGAGATCGATCGCCATAAGGCTCGAATTTTTGCAAAGGGTTATGCACAGCAAAAAGGTATAGATTATGAAGAGACTTTTTCTCCCACTTGTCGTATGACTACTGTGCATTTTCTATGTGCATTGACAGCTCATTCTGGTTGGGATGTACATCAATCAGACATTGTTAAGTCTTTCTTGAATGGTGAAATATTTGAGGAAGTTTACATAACGTAGCCTCACGGTTTTGATGTACATCAATCACACATTGTTACTACTTTCTTGAATGGTGATATATTTGAGGAAGTTTATGTAATGAAGCCTCACGGTTTTGTCAAGAAAGGACAAGAGGACAAAGTGTGCTGATGTAAGAAGGCTTTATATGGGTTGAAGCAATCTCCTCGTGCTTGGTATGAGAGAGCTGACACTCATTTGGTCAAACGAGGCTTTCGTAACAGTCCAACAGAAAGCACATTGTATGTAAAGCGTGAGGGTAATGTACTTCTCATTGTGGTTCTTTATGTAGATGATTTGTTGATCACTGGACCAAATGAGAGACATATTGCTGAATTTAAGGCTGGTTTGAATGCTACTTTCAAGATGAAAGATCTGGGACTGTTGCATCATTACTTGGGCATACAATTTAAATGTGATGGTGGTATTGCCTTGTGTCAGAGAAAGTTACATAGAGACATTGCTATGTAAATTTGAACTTGAGGATTGCAAACCTATTGCCACTCCTATGGAAACAAGTTTGAAATTGAGTCTTCATGATGCTGGTGATCCTACTGATGTCACTCTTTACCAAACTGCCCTTGTTGGCTGCCTCATTTATGTATGCAACACGAGGCTGGATATTCAGTTTGCAGTCTCACAGGTTAGCAGATTTATGCATACCCCAGGGTCTAAGCATTGGCAGGCTGTCAAGAGGATTTTCGCTACCTTAGTGGCACTTTACATCTTGGCTTGTTTTATCCCAAGGGGGGATCATTGCCGCTAGACTTACATGCTTTTTCAGACTCAGATTGGGCTGGTTGTTTTGACATCCGAGTGTCCACAAGTGGTTTTTGTTTCATGCTTGGCAGTTCATGTATATCATGGTTGAGCAAGAAACAACCTATTGTGGTGAGTTCAAGTTGTGAAGCTAAGTACAGGGCAGTCTTCACAGCTACGGTTGAGTGTCTATGGCTCAGATGCCTTATGGTTGATTTGGGTGCTAGACAGGACACTACCAAAACTATCTACACTGATAGTCAGAGCGCATTGACAGTTGCGAGGAACCCAGTTTTTCATGATCGCAAAAAGCACATTGATGTGCATTACCACTATGTCAAGGAGAGGCTCTCAGCAGGAAAGGTCAGCTTGGCTTATGTGCCAACACAGGACAACCTTGCAGATCTTTTCACAAAGGCATTGTCTTGTGAGAAGCTTGAAGCTTTCCACAAAGCTTTGGACTTACTCCCCTTTGTGGACTGATCATGTCCTCAGGTCATGGCACTTCCCTTTACTCATGTGCCAACTCTTGTTCACCGCATCACTCCAGGGGGGATTTGTTACCATATACATGTGGTAGTGATGTGTGTGAACACACTAGGACCACCTGGGCATTTTTTCCCTCTTTAGGATGTTTTTCCCCCCGTGCATTGTATATATGCCCATCACTCTAGGGCTATCTATCTTTCCATTGCACACTAAGTAATACACTCTCTATTGTGTGCCTTGAGCTTCCTTCATCTTCTCCAAGCTGTGTGTTTTTCTCTGCAACCCTAATTCCAACAGTTCCCATCTTGTTTACACCTTTCGGTATGTGAAACATAAGCGAGCCCCTCCTCGCCATATAGGTTTCATTCATTTTTTTGGCATATTGAATTAGAGAAGAAAGGATTACAGAGTGTATTCATAAGAGTTCGATCCATGGTGTGAAGGATTGATTCGATATTTTGTTGCCCTCTAAAGGTCTCAGTATCATAGGGATGAAGGTCGTTCAATTCTTGTTGTTTTTTTTTATGTGTTTTCAAAAGAGCCTTAAAAGTCTTGGAGAGAAGTGAAGAGAAATAATTATGTCCTTTCAAATAGTCTTTCTTGATAGCTTCATTTAGGTTTTTCTTTTAAAGAGGTGCAACAAATGATTTGAAGTTCGAAACATAAATAATCTTTTGAAAACTTTTGATTCTTTTTTGTGTACCACAAACCAATTTTAAAATTAAGAACCCAGACACATTCCATATAAGCAAGGCCACCCCTTTGTATAGAATAAAAAAAAGGTCTTCTCACTTTCCAATTGCAAAAAGCTTTTCATTTTCTCACTCCTTTACTTTTGCATTTAGATGTTTCAAAAGGAGTTTTTGTTTTTTTGGCCAGCTAAAGGCCTTAGTATCCATATGGGTGAAAGCCTTTCAAATTTGTTTGCTTGACATGTGTCCCTTTAAAAATTGAAGATAAAGAAAGCATTTCCTTTCAAATGCTATTTCCCAAATTTGCTTTCATTTTCTTTGGCATGCTGAAAAAGACTAAAGAACAAAGGATTAAAGAGTCTCCATAGGAGTTGGATCCATATATGATGTGAAGTATTGATTACATTTTTTAATTTATACTCTCCCTTGTAAAAAGTCCTTTTATTTAAAAATTTCACCAAGATTCATCTTATTAAATTATTAAATTGATTTATTATTCTCTATGTTTATTAAATCTATCCTTTTTAATGATAGCATTGATATATATTTTTATTTTGTCTTTAATACGTTTTTTGATTTTATTACTTTATAATTTTAGCCTTAGTATCCATATGGGTGAAGGCCGTTCAAATTTGTTTGCTTGACATGTGTCCCTTTAAAAATTGAAGACAAAGAAAGCATTTCCTTTCAAATGCTATTTCCCAAAGTTGCTTTCATTTTCTTTGGCATGCTGAAAAAGACTAAAGAACAAAGGATTAAAGAGTCTCCATAGGAGTTGGATCCATATATGATGTGAAGTATTGATTACATTTTTTAATTTATACTCTCACTTGTAAAAAGTCATTTTATTTAAAGATTTCACCAAGATTCATCTTATTAAAATGATTTATTATTCTCTATGTTTATTAAATCTATCCTTTTTAATGATAACATTGATATATATTTTTTATTTTGGCTTTAATACGTTTTTTAATTTTATTAATTTATTTTATTTTGTTTTCAAATAATAATGTACAATGTGCACCGTTTATCTTATTAATTAAGTACGACTTTTTTTTATATAAACCATTTGAGATTATGGTTGGGTTCACCAGAGGCGATGAAAGACATTAAAAAAAGAACGCGCCTTCACCATGGAGGTTGTCCATTGGCACAAAAGGAAATTATACTCTGAACCCACAAAAAATTTAACAAGCCTTTCTCCCTCAGAAGAGCAGTTCTATCATGTACAAAATGTGGAACAGTGTGATTGAATTGAATCCAACAGTTACGTACTCAACAACACTACCACTACACTACAGCTCATTGGATGTCAAAATTAGTCAAAATCATACAAAATAAATTTTATAGAGCTACCTCCGTCCCTTGTGAATGAAGAGAGAGGTGGAAGAAAGAGTACAAGGTTTTTGCCGTCGACTCTTCTAAATTTAGCTTGTTTATGTATAATAAATAATAAAATGTATATTTTTATTTTCATTTTATTTTGTTTTCAAATGATAATTTGCAATGCACATCTTTCACCTCATTATTTAAGTGAAGTTTTTTCTAATATATAAACCATTTGTGATTTTATATGTATAATAAATAATGTAATTTTATATTAAACAAAAAAAAAATAACGTGATTGTAGGCACTCATTGAAACTTATTCTTTAAATCTCATTCCTCGCTTAACTTAGCAGGCCTTTGTGTCTCTTCACCTTGTTTTCATTTGTGGAGACTTAATTAAGATATTTTTCTTAATTGTGGAGATTTAATCATTTTATTTTTTCCAATTGTGGAGACCTAATCACTTTGAAAATGAAACATTTGGTGAAGGGTTTTGATTTTTAATTGTATCCAACAAGAACCAAAAAATGCAAAGTTCTTTACAGACAAGGAAAAAAGAGTGAGGCAAGTTAATGCAATGCCCTTTGTAGATATAAAAATGTGTTAATCATCTCATATTGTAATTAAATTTTAAACCCAAAGGTCTTGTTTGAAGTAGATTTTTAAATCTCTCTCTCTCTCTCTCTCTCTCTCTCTCTCTATATATATATATATAATCATCTCCTCAAATACATTAACTAGTTATGAAACAAGGTGAAGTTTTCACAGTGGCCTTCCAAAGGAAAGGGTGAGCATTGCGCGGTCACAAAGAGAGAGGCACACACACACGCACGCACGTGCACACACACGGAGAGAGGCACGCACGCGCGCGCGCACACACACACACACACACACACACACACACACACACACACACACACACACACACACAGAGAGAGAGAGAGAGAGAGAGAGAGAGAGAGAGAGAGAGAGAGAGAGAGAGATGGTAACCCCTACTGTGCATGGTAGATTTACAAAATTTAAGCTAGTAGATATTAACTGCTATTTATGATTAAAAGTGCGCAAATTTGAGCCTTAAGAATTAAGGTACAACAAAATAGCAATGGGTGTTTATTATTTTTGATTGAAAAATTTTCACAAAGCTTGGAAATTCACATGTTAAAAGATTTTCAGCTATCAATTGCTGGCCTATACATTCGCTGAAAACCTTGATAAATTAAGACCTTAAGAATTGAGAAGATATAATTATGAAACAGTGCTTTTCTCACTTTTTGTAAACAATGCACTTGATGAGTGATCTTGGCCATAGCTATATCCCACGACCCATATCACAGCACATTCACTAGTCATTGTATTTGAGAAGATAAGATTTTGAAACTTTGAGGGCATTTGTCACTTGTTAACTTTGCCTGTTTTGTACGATGTACAATTAACTCACTATGACACTCATCTTGGCCATGGCCATGTCACTCTCAAAAAATCGTCATAAGTTTGAAGACAATTTTTTTGTGAAAATTTTGTCAACATGATAGAGGTGTAGTATCATCGAGAGGAAATGAGCTCTTAGAATCTAAAAACAAGTTTGGACAAAGGTTTAGAACCCCCAGGGAAGTCACTCATCACAATCTTCTAATATTATGTGTGTTCAAGGTATTATTAATAATAATACTCCAATATACATATTATATTTACAATGTGGGCCTATTTAACCCTAATGTATACATAAACGTATACATTCTGAACTATTAATAATTCTCTCCAGTTAGCTCACATGATATGATGCACATTTTGAAAAGCGACCACCTTGACAAAAAACTATTTTAATGTGACTACCAAATTGAAAATAACCATGGAAGCCGGCAGTGTGTAAGTTATTGTGTGGGGGTTGTTTTGTTCCTAGCTCATTGTAGAGGCCAAACGGAAGGTCATGGCAGTGTCAAATATACCTTTGAAAACATGGGTGTCCATTTTGATGCAACCATTTCTCCTTTTGGTCCCCTGTTGAGATAGGTCTAGAAGCACATATCTATATCTTAACTCTTGTCATACGTGCTTTGTCAAGTGAAGGTTGTCCAGGTTATGGAGGTTGAAAGACATAATCTCTGATACCATGTTGCCTTTAGGTAGCCATAGCAGAAGAGTAGCGTAGATCTTGGAGAAGCACAAGTAGAGAGAGAGAGAGAGAGAGAGGGAGAGAGGGAGAGAGAGAGAGAGAGGGAGAGAGAGAGAGAGAGAGACACTATGTACACGAGTTGAAAAGAAGAGAGATTGTTTTATTAAATTGAGAGAACATATAGACTTATATTATCTAACTACCATATTTGCATGCAATTCTGGCCTTTGAGTTAGTGCATGATTTAAGAGGCTAAATCCATTAATGGATATGCACTTGATTTCCCCAACATCTTCTTCTTCTTCTTCTTCTCTCTCTCTCTCTCTCTCTCTCTCTCTCTCTCTCTCTCTCTCTCTCTATTTACTTCATACTTCACAATTCACATGGGATTAAAGTTTCATTTTGGACTTGGAGCTTCAACTCCTTTCATCTCCTAGAATACAATCTCTACTTTTTTCTACACTCTTCTATGGCAATGTCTTCCTCTTATGTTCTAGACTTTAAGGCTAGATACTTCACCATTGAGTTTAATCTAAGGCTAGATACTTCACCATTGATAAACTCAATGGCACCAACTACAATGTGTGAAAACTAATGCTGATGTAGCTCAAGCTTTGGAAGATCATGTGTGGAGATGAGAAGAGACCCAAAGAAGAAGATGACTATGAAGAACATCCAGGAAAAAACATTGTAGATTATCCTCTATTGTGAAGACTATCAAGTACAAATGGTTAGAACTCTCCCCACTACCAAGCAGATATTGGATTTCTTCAATTCAAGTTATGAGCACACCAATCTTATATATCAGCCCTCTCTATTTAATAGATTGGTTAATAATACCATGTAAGAGGGCCAATCCATTATGATGAAGTTCTCATATTGAAACTAGCTATCCAAGAGGAACTTAAAGATATGCTCTTATTGACATATCTACTTTCTTCATGGAGGGCATTTATCACAACTCAAGCGACTTTCAAACTGAAATTTCAAGGACTAATGGTCAAAATCCATTCAAGAGGAAGCTCTACGAGAGCAAACTAATGGTGGCAAGAAAGTGGCTTTGGCTACTTTTATTCAACACAAACAAGAAAGGTGGTTTTAATTGCCCCTTTTAATCATTCATTAGCAACAATTTTAAGTATCATAACTAGAAGGCCCGGGCCGTAATCGCCCAAGGAATGCCCCATATAATACTCTACAGTGCACTATTTGCCATAAACATGGTCATTTGGCAAAGGATTTTTTATCAAGGTCAAGGCAAGATGGACATCAACATGGTCAAAGGAAATTTTATTGATGCTAGTGGATTCATCGAACGGGCACCCACCTAGCCGGACACTGATGGATGCGGAGTGTGCAAGAGAGGGAAGGAGAGAAGGGAAAGGGGATGGAGAGAACACAGTCCTGTTGGTGAAGCATTAGAGAGTAACTACTCTCTTCTCCTTATTCTCCTTATGAAAAAATAATAGAGTAAGTGGGCGGGCGCCCGCCGGGCATGGGGCTTGAAACCCTACAATTTCCTACTTGAAGGCCAATGTGGCCCAAGTGGCTAAAGAATGTAGGAGCTACTGTGTAAAAATGTATAAAACCGTGAAGCATGATTGTAGCTTCACCCTACACCCATCATCTCTATGCAATGTGCGAACCACTTTGAGGCTAGGCTCTTTGTTAGAACATCCGCTCGGTTTTCATCCGTGTGAACTTTGACTAACTCAACACATTTGCTAGCCAAAATAACACGTACCACATGATACCGACCTCTATGTGTTCTCACTTGGAGTGAAACTCGGGGTTCTTTTCTAACGCAATCGCACTCTGACTGTCACAATGTAGCACTAGAGTCTGGTGTATACCAAGGTCTCCCACTAGACGAGATAACCACACAGCTTCCTTACTAGAACTAGAAATTGCAACATACTTTGCCTCAATGGTGCAAGACAAAGTGCAATTTTGAATACATGATCTCCAAGAAACTGCCACTCTACCAAACAAGAAAATGTAGCCAAATGTGGATTGCCTAGTGTCCACACAACCCGCATAATCCGAATCAGTGTATCCGACTATGGATGCATCACAATTCTCAAAGCGTAAGCACTTTCTAGCTGAACACTTGATGTATCTCAAGATGTGCTTCACTACTTCCCAATGCTTCCTACCTGGATTTTCCATAAACCTACTGACCACTCCCTTTGCATACGCAATGTCTAGCCATGTGCTAACCATGGCAAACATAAGACTGCACTGTCAAAGGATACAACACCTTTGCCAACTCTGCCTTTTCAGCATCTGATTTGGGACAATCATGTTTGCTATGTTTTTTATATGCTGCCATTGGGGTACTCAATGCTTTCCCGCCTTGCATATTAAAATGTTGCAAGACCTTGTGAATATACTCTTCTTGTGAAAGTTCAAGTATACGACATTTGCGATCTCTCTTGATACGCGTATAAAGAAAGTGATGTGATTTGCCCAAATATTTCATATCAAACTACTTGATTAAGGCATCCTTGAGAAGTGCAATCTCATCTTTTGACTTCCCGGATATGGGCATATCATCCACGTACAAAATCAAAATGATAAGGGAACCATCGTTCAACCTATTTGTGTACAAGCAGTGATCCTCTTGGATTCATATGTAACCTTGGACTGAATGTACTTATCAAACTTGATGTACCATTGCCTTGAGCCTTGCTTTAATCCATACAAAGATTTCTTGAGTCTACACACCAATTCTGCCCGTGTTGGCTTCTCAGGCTTTTTCATGTAAAAATCCTCTTCAAGATCCCCATGAAAGAATGCTATCTTCACATCCGTTTAGACCAGTTCCAAATCCTCAATGGCTACTAGACCAAGCACAAGATAATCATCTTGACCACTAGAGAAAATATTTCATCAAAATCGACTCCTTTTGTTTTCTTGAACCCTTTTGCAACCAATCTTGCCTTATACTTAGGCTCGGGATCATCTGTGATATACTTCTTCTTGTACACCCGTTTGCATGGCAATGCCTGTCTACTCACAAGTAACTATGTCAAATCCCAAGTTTCATTGGCTAAAAATCGAGTTATACTCAGATTGCATAGCCTCTTCCCACTTCACGCTATCGTCCATTTGATTGGCCTCTTTGTAGCAAGTGGGTTCACCACAATAAATGACTAGCAAGTACTCCCAATCCTAGCTCAAAACGCTCAGATGCATGAGTAGATCTCCAAAGTGCTTGACTGCCGGATTCCACTCTCTTTGGAGCAATGTGTGTGAGTAATAGTGGAAGGTGCATCACTAGCACGTCCAACATTCTGCCTAACTAGCGGTGAGTAAACATCCTCAAACCGTACTCTACGATACTCAATGTCTTTCACTAAATTTTTATGCATCTTAGAATCATTGAATATCACATGTGAGCTGCATATAACTTTCTTAGATTCTGGGTGCCAGAGACAATATCCTAGCTCTCAGTCTACACCATATCCAATGAAGATGCACTTGTGTGATATGGGGTCTAGCTTTTGTCTAAGCGCTTTTGGCACATGTAAGAATGCCTCACACCCAAATACACGTAATATGTCATAATTGGGCTCTTTTCTCGTCCACATCTCCTACGAAACCTTGTACTTTAGTGGTGTACTAGGTGATCGATCGATCAAATAAGCAGCCGTCATAACAGCTTCTCCCCAAAATTCTTGTGGTAAGTTGGTCGTAGACAACATAGAAGTGATATGTTCCTGAATGTCTCTATTCATTCTCTCAGCCACACCATTTTGAGCAGGTGTGTAAGGCATGGGAAAATGTCTTCTAATGCCTCTTTTATTGCAAAAGTCCTTGAACTCGGAAGACATGTGCTCGCCTCCATTGTCACTGTACAAAGCTTTAAGCTTTTTACCTGATTGGTTCTCAACCAATACTAAGAACTTCTGAAAGACACTAAAGACATTGCTAGTAGAGTCGTCTATAAACGTTAGGAATTATAATGCTCCCCCTAGAGACTAGACTGACATAGGTCCACACAAGTTTCTATGAATGCGATCTAGAGGACTCTCTAATTCCTTGTCCAAAGGTGCTAATGTCAACCTAGTCTGTTTTCCATAGATATAATGCTCACATAAAGAGAACTTGGAGTAATCCAATCTAGGGATATAACCAAAACTCTGCAAGACTTTCATTCCCTTTTGACTCATACATCCTAGCCGGCTATACCACAACTCTGTAGACGACAGCTCGGCTACACAAAATAGAATTCTTTTTCATAGAAGAGACATAAAGTGAGTACAACGAGTCAAAATTCTAGCCTTTAAGAACGACCAGATTTCCCTTCTTGATAATCCAAGAACCATGAGCAAACATGGTAGTGTAACCCAAATCATTCAGCTGGCCAACTGACATCAAACTCTTTTGTCAACTTGGGTACATGTCTGACATTGTGTAGCATAAACTCAGTTCCATTACGCATAGAAAACTTGATGCTGCCCACACTGCATATATGAAGCTCATAAGAGTTGCCTAGCTTCATCGTGCCATGTGTGGCAGTGTATGTAGAAAACCACTCCTTGTGAGGAGTCACTTGAAAGCTAGCACCTGAGCCCACAATCCAATTCTACGCATAACACTCATCATGAGCTAACAACGCATTAGGACTCAAATAGATGTGAAAATCAACACATCATTTGACACTTCATAAACTTTTTCAATGGTTGGGTACTCAACCACATTAAGCTCTTGAATTTTCACACTGCTTTTAGGTTTGTTAGACTTTCCTTTCTCTTTGCCCTTCTCACACTACATTGTGCGGAAATCTTTCTTCAAGTGTCCCTTTTTATGATAGTAATAACACTCTACATTTTTCCTGTCTTTGTCGCGACTCTCGCTATGACCTTGCCTGCGATCTTGTGAACGACCACACTGCCTTTGCTTGTCACAATTTCCACAAGCCACATACGCATCACCATGCCCACTCACATCAAGAGATTGACATCAAATCTTCTCACTGAGAAACACACTAGCAACACCACTGGAATCTAGCTTGTCATTGGGTTCTTATGAATGTGTTGAAGGTATGCCGTGATGATGGTAGCAAACATAGCAAGAAAATGGCCTTCATTTCGTCATCGAAATTGAGACCTTTTGAAGCAAGCTATGAAAACACATTGTTGAACTCATTCAAGTGATAACTAACAAAGATGCCTTCTTTCATGTTCATGCGCATCAATTTCTTCATCTAGAAAACCTTGTTTGAGGCGTTGTTGCCATCCCATGCCTGACATAGAGCATCCCATAAATTTTTGGCATTGGTTTTATCCATTATGGTAAAGTAAATGGATTCACCAAGGTGTAGGAAAATGGTTTCCAATAGCAAGCTCATTCAACATATCCCACTCATCATTAGTTTATGCATTCTCTCTTCTTGCACGCAAGGGTGCTATCAAGTCTTTGTTGATCAAATATCTTGCATACGTTGCCACCAAATGACAAAGTTTGAGCCATCAACTTTTGAATGTAGTACTCTTCTCTTTTGGAAGCACTATTCGTAGCCATGATTAAGAAAATGTAGCCAAAAACTTTACGGCGAGTTTCCTGGGACAATTTCAGCAGAGTTTCCCTAGAATAGGAGAAAAAACTCAAACCAAAATGTAGTAGAATCACTGTGTAAAAACAACTAGAAGTGCAAAGAACGCATAGAACGGACTCGCATAAAATTTCCGCTAGAGTGATTCAAAACTCAACTCAAAAAATGCATAAACTACTCAAAAGAACTATTGGGTATCATCTACTCAAAACCATTGTTGTATGACTGCCAACTCGCCATCAAAAGCACAAAAAACCGTCCAAATACATGTCATATAGCGAGGGTACCGTAAGGAGGGAACTCCAGCTACCTATATCACCGAAGGTATCTCAACATTTGAGAATACCCTAGCTCAATGAAAACCTCATCTATCAACCCTCCAAAGGCTAATGCAAAAACAAAAGGACTAGCCACACTCTCAGAAAGGGCTCTTCTCGTCCAAGTCTCAGAAAGGGCCGGAAAAAATGCCAAAATAGCCAAAAAATGGCTCCAATGGGTAGTACACGTACATGAGTGACCGTGCTCAAACAAGCACCAAGAATTGTTGCATGCAATAAAAGTGATCCCTGCAGGGATATCTACTCTCAAAAGAGCTCAATAGCACTATGTGTGCTAAAGTGAGCATGCATCTGTCAACGCATCTGTCCACAGAGAAATTGCTACCGAAATGACTACCAAAATTGCATCAAAGGCGCTGTGTCTGTCAGTGTCTGGTAACTTGGAGAATTTGTGTGTAGACGGGCTTAAAAACCCCCTGTAACCTACATGTCGATGTAGATAATGTGCCAATTTCTACTCCCGAGCAAAAATGCTCTAGTCAAATAGCCACCAAAGGTGATCGGAGTTGAATCAGTGCCATAGAGCACGATCGGTGCGCTCAGTGCCAATGTCGGGTGTCACTCCTCTATGGTAGAGACACCTCACTCGTGCATGTCGCAAGCATAATTCACCTGAAAGCCACTGTGTCTCTAAGTGTCTGGTAACCTGGAGAATCTATGTGTGAACGCGTTTAAAAACCCCCTGTAATCTGCATGTCGGTGTGCATATGTACCGATTTCTGTCGTTTGGCGAAAATGTGCTAGTCGAATAGCCACCAAAGGTGCCCGGAGTCAAAACAGTGTCGTAGAACATGTTCGGTGCACTCGGTGCCGATGCCGGGTGTCACTCCGCTATGGTAGAGGCACCTCACCTATGCATGTCACAAGCATGACCGTCCGCAGGAAAACGCTCGTCCGCAAGAACACTCGGTGTTAGGGTCGGATGTCAGAAATTCGCCGCAATGAGAGGTGATGTCGAGCCGATGTTCAATCGCAAGAATTGGTGTCAAAATCGATGTGCCGGTGCGGAGTGGCAAGTCATCGATGTTCGGTGTTGAGGTCGACGGACTAAGGTCGATACTGTCTGTGAAGTCGATGTTGGAACGGCTATTTGTCGATGTCAAAGCCGCCTCTCGTCCTCGGACGGGGGAGTTTCCTGATCCCGAAGACAAAGCCCTGGAATGGCATCTCATTCAATCGCTCGCTTTCTCTCACAAATCGGCTCTCACTCTCTTTTTTGAGAAAAATCTCTTTCTCTCACAGCTCTCTCAGCTTTGCCATCATGCTTGCTTTTTTTTTCTCTCTCTCTTCAGATTGGTATGAGTGGGGTCGGAGAGTCAGGGGCCGAGGGTCGAGGGCTACAATGGAGCGGGCAGTTGGGTTTTCGAGGCGAATTGGCAAGATCAATCCCTTGCATACCTAAGGTATGTGTGGTCAACAATTAAACAAAAACTTTAAGGCTCTGTCAAAAGGTCTGCACATTGGCAAAAATGACGAGCCTGACGAGCTGCAGGCAGAGGGTGTGTGTGTGTGTGTGCGCGCGCGTTGGCGCTGGTCAGTGTGCCTGCTCGCTATTGCTAGGGTTGTCCCTTATTCTCCTTAAGAACAAATAATAGAGTAAATTGGCGGGCATCCGCCCACAAGCCAGCCACGGGGCCTGAAACCCAACAGACATGTAGCGGGTGGACACCACATTTGTACTTCATTACTTTTTCAAGCTAGTGTGTAAATTTTGATTATAGAGTAGCAAGTCAATTTGTTGAGTTGTAATTCTATCATGATATGTGTAAAGGCCCATGTGAGCTGGCCATTGGCCATTTAAAAAGCACTAGGTACAAAATTCAATAACATTAATGTGAAAAGGAGGGCTTATCTTTTGGAGAGAAAAGATCTCTGATGTACGTACGCTCATGCAGCTTCTCCGCATTGATTTGTAATCAACATAACTAATGATTGGGTAATCCATTTTCAATTTCAAAACTTGCATTGTGTTCTTCTTTCCATGCTCTTTCAATCAAGTGTAAGCATTGTCAGTTTTGTTGTTGTTTGCGACTATGTGCCTATGAGCCTAATCTTCATAATTGAGTGCTTAAATCACTATTTTTTGAGGTTTTGACCATAGGAGAGTGTTCCTAGACCTTGGGGCGACCTTTTTGGATATTGCTGCTTCATTTTTTAGGACCTTGATCATGATTAATTGTGATTTTGGTACCTTGCTAGATTGCAACCAAACTTGGTAGGATAGTGCCCTTAGACCGTCTAGACCTCCTCCTAAAGTTTTGTTGCATTTCGAGTTTTTTCAAGTGCCGAAATGGCATGACGACCTAGAGTGGTGAGAAAGGACATATTTAAATTTTTCGATCATTGAGTGATTGATTTCTTGTTCACTTGATGTGTTTGCTTGTAAGGTTCACTTCTTGAGGACTGACAACTTCAAAGAGTTTTTGTGCCCCATCCGAGTCACTTCCCTAAGTATTGACATTATGTTCATGCCCGATAGCTATGCTATGGATGTCTGTCGCGATGACCCGCTAACATTGGTGCCATTGTCAGGAAATGATCCTCAGATGATGAGTGACCTAGTGCGTATTTACAACGTTCTTTTCGAAATATTTGTCTTTCCATACCATTTACACCTTAGAAATGAAGTAGCTAGACATGGGGTTTAATGTTTGGTAGAGTCTAGAAGTCGAGGACTTACTAGATCTATTCTCAAGAGTTAAAGAAGGTTGTGAGTGAGATAGCCAAAAGCATTTCATTCTTCAATTTTCTCGTTACTTTCAAAGTGATCTACCACTTTTTTGTTTTGACTTTATTTTGTACCATTTTGTCTTCTTCCTAGTTTCTTTCCAGCACATAGGAGTAGTAGGATACGTGGAAACCAACACCATCAAATTGGGCTCAAAAAATCGCGGAAAAAAGATTGAAAACCGTATGTTGGCTAAAAACAACCATAACTCTAAAAACTAAAAATTTGATGGTGGTAGAGACTTGAAAATTGATCCAAGCCCAAAAATTTGTGGATCAAGGGCATCACAAAGCTCGGTAGAAGCAATCTAGAAAGTTTCACTAGAATTTGTGGAGGAACATGGATCACGAGATCCATGTACCTTAGGGGCCATTTTTGTAGAAAAGTGATCAATGACATTGAACGAAAAACTCAAAAATCACATCAAAATTGGTTGATAGGGAAAAATTAATTAAAAAAAGGGTTTCAGACACAAAATTGACATATTTTGAGATTTTGTGATCCCACTTCAAAAAGAAATGGGGCATTGGCATCTGCAAGGTATAGGCAACCAATTGGCCGAGTTTCATGCTAAAATAATGTCAAAGGTGGATCACGATCCATGTACCTTTTCATCATTTGAGACTAAGATTCGACCAATGGATAGCTGATACCATTTGGAACAAATTTTCCAAAAGGCACAATAGCAAAAATTTCCAAAAAGTTGGTCAAAAGTGCCAAAATAAAAAACTAGTCCAAAATTGCACGACAACCACAAAATTCCACTTTTGATTTTGCAAAAAGTGAACCAAATTCAAAAAAAAAGTTGGAGAATAGCTTCAAAATGGCAAGGACTACTAGTAGCTAACCAAGTTTCATATAGAACATGGATTGATATAACTCATCATCATTTTTGGATGAGATTTAAATAATAGGTAGTTGAGATATAGACAAACACTTTTTCTAAAATAAGCATTTGCAAAAAAGTTAAAAAAAAGTCGTCAAAAGAGCCAAAAACAGAAGATTGTCCAAAACTACCACAACAGACTCAAGATTTCACTTTTGGTTGGCAAAAACTAATCCAAATTCAAAAAGACTTTGGGAAGCTACAAACATCATAATCTAGTAGGCTCACCAAATTTCAAGTCCAGAGGTGACCAAACATGGATCACGATCCATGTACTTAATTTGAGTTTTGAGACAAAAACTATACAATCATTTAGCAAAGACCATTGTGAACAAAACTTCCCAAAGGAGGGTTGCTCAAAAAGTTCAAAAACTGGGTGAAAAACGCCAAAAACGCGTCAAAATGGATAACAGCCAAAACAAACATGGGGATTGGCTTTTAACTGACCTAATCAAGTCCAAACCACACAAAAACCATATAGCTAGCTAGCATCAGGGGACAAAGAGCAAGTTGTGTATCAAGTTTCCTCACCTTTTACCACGAAGATACATGGATCGTGATCTATATTTCTTTGTCCCAGATTGAGACAAGATTTGCACCTTAGCTAGAGCAAGTCACAAGGAGTCTAGTAGTCTAAGTTTGGATATCAAACCCCCAGTCAAAATCCTGAGATAACCAAGTACTCTACAAAGTACAAGATCTAACCTAATTTCCATTCCAGAGGTCCAAATCCAAAAAAAATGATATCATAGCATCTACTAGTCATGTTGATCTTGATGGTACCAAGAAAAGTCAATTTGGCCTCCAAACATGGATCATGATCCATATATCTATAGTGACACTTTGACCTGAAGTTTTCTAGATTAGTAGTACACACATAAGGAAACATATCCCCAAGTCTATTTTAGGGAAAAAATGAGCAAAGTTGGGTTAAAAGACATCACGAACCATAAAGCAGACCTATTGTTGGGTATCTAACCTATCAAAACAACTCCAAATTCAAAAAGATTTGAGATTTAGCTTGTGGACATAGAGAAATCAACTCCAAATGTGGTTGAACTTGGATCACGATCCATGTACCTTCACCTCAGAATTTGTTGAAAATTGATGTAGAGTCTGTGCATAACCTTGTCAAGCTACTGCCAAAATTTGGAGTGAGAATTTAACTAAGTAACATGGATTGAGATCCATGTGCCTCTTCATAGTGGGGGTATCCAACTTGATGAGCCTATAGACATATTTGAGTACATCACAAGTCTCAAGTTTGGGCTAAAAATACCTTTGGGAGACCAAGATACAAGCCAAAGTTCCTGTGTCCTCGTTCTAAAATTGTTTTGAGTATTGTTTCAAGTGCATTTTATCAAAATTGCTCTAACGTTTGATACACAACTCCAAATTGAGTTAGGTATAGCAAGGAAGAAAGCTTGTGTGCAATATGACACACTTGAAGAAAGTTTTGATTTTAAAGATGAATTTTTTCAGGTTTCCTAATTTCAAACTTTTAGGGTACTTAGAACCAGTGTCTAGAGATTAAAGGATCACATTTCTTAAGAGTTTGGAGTGAGCCTTAGCCATGAAAAATTATTCAACACTGGGGTTTTCTACTCAGCTTGGAGATATGCATCTAGAGGAAAGGCATCCATTGATCAACAAACGGAACATGAGATTCATCAAAACCAATGAAGCCATGAGAGTTCTAACGGATTATGCTCATGAGGGCTTGTATAGGTTTACAAATGGGGATCAACATACCTTCTACAAGTGCAGAGAACCCAATGTTGGGGAAGTGACAGCCCATAAGAATCTTTATGCATTCACGTATACAGATGCCCAAGGAGTACAAGTTCTAATGGTAGATTAGTATGGATGAGAGTACAAACTTGTTGATCCAATTGGCTTAGAGAGAGATACATATAAGGTTAATTTAATCTCCATGTACTTTCAACCAAGTGTCAGACATAGATTCCAAACAATGATGGCAAAGCATATGATAGAGAGGATTCCACCAGGATTTTCACTGAGATGGAAAAAGAGAGCGAGAGATGCCCTTGTGAGAGACCCCAAATCAATTATATGAGACCATATAAGTGGCCACATGTATCAAGACAAAGTACAATCAGTCAGGGGATACATATGCTTATGTCTCACTCTTCAAACAAGTTTTAAGACTTGAATAGATTGTGGATTTCCACACTGAGTGTTGGAATTAGGGTTGCAGGAAAACACACACATCTTGGAGAAGATGAAGGAAGCTCGAGGCACACAATAGAGAGTGTTTTACTGGGAAAAAACATCCTAAAGAGGGAAAAAATACACCAACGGTCCTAAGTGTGTTCACACACATCACTACCACATGTATATGGTAACAAACCCCCCAGGAGTGATGTGATGAATGAGAGCTGGAACATGAGTAAGGGAAGTGCCATGCCCTGAGGACATGATAACTCCACAAAGGGAATAAACCCAAAGCTTTGCGGAAAGCTTCGAACTTCTCACGAGATAATGCCTTTGTGAAAAGATTTGCAAGGTTATCCTGTATTGGCACATAAGCCAAGTTGATCTCTCCTGCTGAGAGCCTCTCCCTAACATAGTGGTAATGCACCTCAAAGTGCTTTGTGCGAGCATGAAAAATTGGGTTCCTTGCAACTGCCAATGCGCTCTTACTGCCAGTGTAGATAGCATTGGCAGTGTCCTGTCCAACACCCAAATCATACATAAGGCATCTGAGCCATACACACTCAAATGTAGCTGTGAAGACTGCCCTGTACTCAGCCTCACAACTTAAAGTGGTCACCATAGGTTTCTTCTTGCTCAACCATGATATACATGAGCTGCCAAGCATGAAACAAAAACCACTTGTGGACGCTCGCATGTCAAAACAACCAGCCCAATTTGAGTGTGAAAAAGCATGTAAGTTTGGCGGCAATGATCCCCCCTTGGGATAAAACAAGCCAAGATATAAAGTGCCACTCAGGTAGCGTAAAATCCTCTTGACAGCCTGCCAATGCTTAGACCCTTGGCTATGCATAAATATGCTAACCTATGAGACTGCAAATTGAATATTCGGCCACATGTTGCATACATAAATGAGGCAGCCAGCATTAGTTTGGTAAAGAGTGACATCATCAGGATCACTAGCATCATGTAGACTTAACTTCAAACCATTTTCCATGGGAGTGGCAACAGGTTTGCAATCCTCAAGTCTAAACTTACATATAGTGTCTCTATGTAACTGTTTTGACACAAGTCAATACCACCATCACACTGCTTAAACTGTATGTCCAAGTAATGATTCAAAAACGCCAAATCTTTCATCTTGAAATTAGCATTCAAATCATCCTTGAATTCAGCAATATCATCCAATTTTCTGCGCTGTGTTTGTGACACCAAAGCATATGTCAAACAGTCAAAAACACGCATGTGATCAATAGATGGCTTTTTATCATGCCATGCTTCATATGGAGTCATAGACTGCAATGCTTTTGTAGGACACCTGTTGAGTACATAAGTGGCACACATGACAGCCTCGAGCCAAAATGAATGTGGTAAAGCTTGAGTCTTGACCATACATCTTGCCATTTTCATAAGAGACCTATTTTTCCTCTCAGCAACACCATTTTTTTGAGGCGTATACGGCACTATACATTGGTTTTTCATCCCACAACTAGCCAAAAATGCATTAAATTCATGAGACATATACTCCCCCCCTCGATCGGAATGGAGGGTGCCCATAGTACAATTTGAGACATTTTTAGCCATAGCAAGAAATTGCTTGAAGCACATGAACACTTCACGCTTACCTTTCAACGGAGTACTTGTGCACGAAGGAGACTTTTGAGACAATGTGAGGTAATGTGCTTTGTAGCACCACTGTCAAAATATTTTAATGCAGTCTGCATTAAAATCCCATTGTGCATCAACGTCAGCATCAGAGTCTCCTTCCACAGAGGACTCCACAATGGTTGCATTTATAGTGGAACCAGCATTTGCAATGGAACCACCCTCTTTCTTCTTAGCCTCGTTGGACTTCAACTTAGGACACTGCTTGATCAAGTGATCATTAGCCTTACAATAATGGCAACACATCTTCTTTTTGACATTACCACTAGAATTTCCATACGAATTGTTGCCAGTAGAAGCATTAGGAACATGTGATTTTCCACTCGCAGCAGAACCATAAAAAGTGGTTGCATTGCTGTTACCACCCTTTCTCTGAGACACAATAAAAGCCTATTCAATTGTACGTTGTCTAGTCCTTTTTTTTTTTTTTCAAAAGTGACTCTTGCAACAACAAAGTGCACAATGCATCAAAGTTGACAACTTCAGGATTTCCTTGGGTCATAAGTCTCCAAGTACTAGCAAAAATCTGGTAACAGTCTGGCAAGGCATCAAGAACAGTCTGCACAAGGGAACTATCTAAAATGACTTCACCTGCAAAAATAAGTTTCTCATTGATATCCTTGACACCAGCAAGAAAATTGTCCATATCATCTTCCTCATGCATAATCTTCGACTCCAGCTCTTTACACAACAATGCAATTTTTGCCTCATTGTCGCTTGCATAAAGACCAGCTAGAATATCCCAAGCTTGTTTTGCAGACTTCATTGAACGAATGTGAGGATTAATGGTGCACTTCACAGACAACACAATCAATGCATGAGCCTGCGCATCCTTTACATCCCAATGAGCGTGTTCTGCCATAGACAAAACAACTCTAACAACAGCAATCCTTGCAGCACGACCTGCAACATCCTCAACATTGCCTACATCCTCAGAACCAGGACGTACATCAATGCCCTACACAATATTTTAAACACTCTTTGACATAAGAACATGTTGTATCATGTAAGCCCACATAGGGTAATTGTCCCCATCCAATCTATCCTCAACAACAAACATCTTGAACACATATGTATTGTTGTCAGCCATGGTAAATGTTGCACCTGATGTGAAAACTGCCCAAAAAAGAGGATAAAAAAAGTGGGAATACGTGCTATATATCACAAACCATAGAAGACTATAAGGGACCTATTATGCAAAAAACGGCATTGACAAAAAATTTGCACAAAATGACAAAATAGCCTGTAGTGGAAATGTAGACCGAAATGAGCCCGAATCAGAAATCTTAGCAGACTAAGCTTTTCGAACTGCTCTTCGAGCTGACCCAAAAAAATTTGTCAATCTGGGAACACTCACCAAAGATCACTAAAACTGGAGAAAGTGAGCAAGTGTGTGTTGAAGGTGCTAGCAACTAAGCCCGGGAGGACGCAACCTGCTCTGATACCAATTGTTGGGATTCGGGTTGCAAGAAAACATACACAGCTTGGAGAAGACAAAGGAAGCTCAAGGCACACAATAGAAAAGTTTTACTTAGTGTGCAATGGAAAGATTGTTACCATATACATGTGGTAGTGATGTGTGTGAACACACTACCACATGTATATGAACCCCGGCGGTCCTAGTGTGTTCACACACTAGGACGGCGACACACTAGGACCGCCGGGGTATTTTTTCCCTCTTTAGGAGGTTTTTTCCCTCGAGCATTGTATATACGCCCATCACTCTAGGGCTATCTATCATTCCATTGCACACTAATTAACACACTCTCTATTGTGTGCCTTGAGCTTCCTTCGTCTTCTCCAAGCTGTGTGCGTTTCTCCGCAATCCTAATTCCAACAATTTGTATCACAGCAGGTTGCGTCCTCCCGGGCTTAGTCGCCAGCTGTTCCAGCACACGCCTGCTCACTTTCTCTGATTTCAGTGAGGTTTGGCGAGCGTTCGCAGGTTGACAAATATTTCGGGAAATCTCGTAGAGTCGAGTCTGCTCACATCTTTGATTCGGGATCATTTCGGCCTCCGTTTCCACTACAAGCAGGTCTGCATAGGCAATTTTGTCATTTTGTGCAAAATTTTTGTCAGTATCGATTTCTGCATAACAGGTGCCTTACAGTCTTCTACGGTTTGTGTTATATATCACGTGTTGTTCCCACTCAGTTTCTCCTATTTTCGGACAGTTTTCGCATCAGGTGCAACATTTACCATGGCTGACAACAACACAGATGTCTTCAAGATGTTTGCTACTGAGGACAGGTTGGATGGGGACAATTACCCTATGTGGGCTTATATGATGCAACACGTTCTTGTGTCAAAGGGCGTCTAGAATATTGTGCAGGGCATTGATGTACGTCCTGGTTCTGAGGATGTAGGCGATGTTGAGGATGTTGCAGGTCTTGTTGCAAGGGTTGCTGCTATTAGAGTTGTTTTGCCTACGAAAAACAAGCTCGTTGGGATGTATAGGATGCGCAGGCTCATGCATTGATTGCGTTGTCTGTGAAGCGCACCATTGTTCCTCACATCCGTTCAACAAAATTTGCTGCTATTAGAGTTGTTTTGCCTACGACAGAACAAGCTCGTTGGGATGTATAGGATGCGCAGGCTCATGCATTGATTGCGTTGTGTGTGAAGCGCACCATTGTTCCTCACATCCGTTCAACAGAATCTGCAAAACAGGCTTGGGATATTTTGGCTGGTCTTTATGCAAGTCGCAATGAGGCTAAAATTGCTTTGCTGCGTAAAGATCTGGAGTCGAAGATTATGCATGAGGAAGATAATATGGACACTTTCCTTGCTAGTGTCAAGGATATCAATGAGCAACTTATTTCTGCAGAGGTGAAGTCATTTCAGGCAGTTCCCTTGTGCAGACTGTTCTTGATGCCTTACCAGACTTTTGCTAGTACTTGGAGACTTATGACCCAAGGAAATCCTAAAGTTGTCAAGTTTGATGCATTATGCACATTGCTGCTGCAAGAGTCACGTTCTAGAAAAAACAGGACTAGGCAGTGTGCAGTTGAACATGCTTTTATTGCTTCTCAGGGAAAGGGTGGTAACAACAATATAGCCACTTCTTATGGTTCTGCTACAAGTGGAAATTTTTTTGTTTCTAATGCTTCTGCTGGTAGCAATTTGTTTGGAAATTTTGGTGATAAGGGCAAAAAGAAAATGCGTTGCCATTATTGTGAAGCTAATGATCACTTGATCAAGTCGTGTCCTAAGCTGAAGGCCAAAGAGGCTAAGAAGAAAGAGGGTGGTTCCACTGCAAACGTTGGTTCCACTACAAATGCAGCCATTGTTGAGTCTTCTGTGAAAGGAGACTGTGTTGCTGATGTTGATGCAGAATGGGCTTTTAGTGCAGAGTGCACTTACAATCCTGTTGTCCATGATGCATGCTTGTCAGTTGCTGCAGATTCACGTGTGTGGTATTTTGATAGTGGTGCTACAAAGCACATTACCTCACATCGTGAATTGTTCACCTCTCTCGAGTCTGTACCTCATGTGAATTCATTCACTTGTACCAACAATGCCTCTTATCCGGTTCAGGGAGTCGGAAAGAATGTGCTTACTGCTGCAAATGGTAGTTTCTTCACACTTGTTGATGCACTTTATGTACCTGGGATCAAGAAAAATCTCTTGTCTGTATCCGCACTTGCTAGACTTGGACTTGTAGTCAATTTTGTGGATGACAGATGTACAGTTCATGATCTCACTTTTGGTGATGAAATTGTTGCATCTGGCCGTTTGTGATGTGGGCTGTATAAGCTCACTTTGTATAACAAGTGTGGACAAAATTTTGCAAATGTTGTTGCAGATTCAAGGGCTATTTCAAATGCAAAACTTTGGCATGCACGTTTTGGTCATCTGAATTTTGCTAGTTTGCTGTGTTTGCAGAAATATGATACAGTTGCTTCTTTGTCGCCTCTTGAAGCACTTGTCAAACATGTTTGTGAAGGCTGTATTTTGGGTAAGATGCAACGGTCTAAGTTTCCAAAGGATGGTTCAGTTCGGGCCACATGCAGGTTGCAGCTTGTGCATGGTGATGTTTGTGGGCTCATGCAAACTCCATCCTTGGGCAATTACCTTTACTTCGTGACTTTCATTGATGATTACTCCAAGCATGCATGGGTATTTCCACTTAAAGAGAAGTCCGAAGTTTTTATGTGCTTCAAACAATTTCTCGCTATGGCTGAAAATGTCTCGAAATGTACTATGGGCACCCTTCGTTCCGATCGAGGGGGGGAGTATATGTCTCATGAATTCAATGCATTTCTGGCTAGTTGTGGGATAAAACACCAATATAAAGTGCCTTATACACCTCAACAAAATGGTGTTGGTGAGAGGAAAAACATGTCACTTATGAAAATGGCACGATGTATGGTCAAAAGTCAAGCTTTGCCACATTCCTTTTGGATTGAGGCCATCATGTGTGCCACTTATGTACTAAACAAGTGTCCTACAAAAGCTTTGCAGTCTATTACTCCATATGAAGCATGGCATGATAGAAAGCCTTCTATTGAGCACATGCATATTTTTGGTTGTTTGGCATATGCTTTGGTGCCACAAACACAGGGCAGAAAACTGGATGATAAGGCTGTCAAATATATTTTGGTGGTTATAGTGCTGAAAGAAAATCTTACAAGTTGTATCATCCGCAAATAAAACGTATTTTGGTTTCATGGGATGTAGTGTTTGTGGAAGATTCTATTCAGCTCTTGCTATCATGTACGAGAGACAGTAATGTAAGCTCACATGACATTTCTGACACTTTGTTGCCTCTTTTTAGTGGTGGAAATACGGATGTAAGTTCCAATGAGGCAAATGTACAGCCTATGGGGGTTTCTGAAAATGTTACAAATCAGCCTATTACTGATGTAGATGTACATGATGTACTTGATGAGGAAAGGGCTGAAAATGAGCAGGCTAGAGGTATGCCAAAATGGCTGGTGCACACTTTGCGTGACAATAAATTAGATGCACCTTTGTCTAGCCATACTCGTTCAGGCTCTCGCCATGCATCTTATGCATCAGATTGTTATGCTTTGGCTGTGTCTAGCCTACATGATGTTGAGGAGCCTCTGTCCTTTGATGAAGCACAAAAGTCAAAAAATTGGATGGTTGCCATGCAATCAAAATATGATGCACTTATAGAAAATGACACATGTACTTTATGTGATTTGCCTCCTGACAAAAAGGCCATTGGTACAAAGTGGGTTTACAAGTTGAAACGCAAGCCGGATGGTGAGATCGATCGCCATAAGGATCGACTTGTTGCAAAGGGTTATGCACAACAAAAAGGCATAGATTATGGAGAGACTTTTGCTCCCACTTGTCGTATGACTACTATGCGTTTATGCCTCGCATGATGCAGACATTCTTAACGACCTGCACATTAATACGCACTCTAAAAACACTTTTCACTTGCAACATTTCAAGTACACCTCCATGAAAAATGATGACTTCCATGCAGCCATTGACAAATTAAATGACCAACAACGACACATATTTGACGACATAATACGAATTCAGCCCAACAAACAAATACACCTCTTTCTCACAAGAGGTGCAGGAACAGGAAAAACATTCACATTACTGTTGTTAGTAGAAGCATTGCAATGATTTTACAACCATAGAAGCGCACTAAGTCCAGAATCTCCAACAGCATTGCTAATGGCATACACAGGATAGACAACTTTTAATATTGGTGGCACCACAATCCACTCAGCACTTCACTTGCCTCTAATTACTTCTACACAAATAAGATTGAGTGCCAAAAAGTTGAATGCGCTTTCTCTCCTTTATAAAGACTTGAGACTTGTAGTTTTCGATGAGGTCTCCTTGATAGGTTCAAGCGTGTTCTCCATGGTTGACTCCCGTTTGCGAGCAATCAAGCGCATTCACGATAAAACGTTCGGTGGATTGGATGTCGTTCTTTGCGGTGATCTATGTCAGGCAAGCCCTGCTAAGGATACCTGGATCTTCTCGCAAAAACATACGCTTTTAGAAGCAATTTTCCCATCATATTGGCACACTCATCCACAATGCTACGAACTTACACTAACAATGTGACAAAATGATCGAACATTCATAAATGTTCTTAATAGAGTTCGAGTTGCACAACATACTTCTGAGGATTTGGAATATCTTAACAACAAGTACTATAGACCTATTCCAACCAACCGTCAAGTTTCTCATCTGTTTTACTCCAACAAAGAAAAGGACGCTCATAATCTTGCCATTTTCAATCAAATGGAAGGAACGCCACAAACTTTCATCGCTATTGACAAAAGAAATAACTCATGCAACAAAACAATTAGCATTCCTGCAGATCCCAAATCCACCGGAGGATTGCATTCCACACTCAACCTAAAAGCAGGCATTGTTATCGAGTTATGTGCAAGGAACTTGGATATTCTTGATGGATTGGTTAACGGAGCAGAAGGGGAGTACAAAAACTTTACCAAAACAAGCAAAAAAACAATAATTTGGGTTCATTTCTCCAACCCTCTCATTGGAAAGAGAAAACGCTATGAAAATCAAGCATTGTATTCATCGACTATTAACAAAGAACGGACCCCACTAGAATGAGTCGTTCGTGAATTCCAAGTTGGGAAAAGCTACTTGAATATCATCTCCAGATACCAATTCCCATTGCAACCAGCTAGTGCTCGAACAATTCATCGCTCCCAGGGTCTTACATTGCATACACTAGCCTTCAATCCTGAACACATAAGAACACATGGTCTCACATACACAGCATCGTCACGCGTTTGAGACCCAACCAATCTTTACCTGCTCAAAAGAATACTAGCTTTCCTTATCAAGGTCAATTGACCTGTACTAGAAGAACTAGATCACCTAAAAGCACAAGCTAGATGGATCTCCACTCAAAAGTCATTAGAAGCTTACTCAAACACACATATCATAATTCAATCTCTCAACATTGTGTCCTTCAATAAACACATAAGAAAGATTACAACAAATTCCATCCTCATGACATCGCATGTACTTTGTTTGCAAGAGACAAGGCTAACAAAAAAAATACCGCATCCAATACCAGACTTTCTACAACACCAATTTAATGCAAAACTGGGTATTTCAATTCTCCACCGAGAAACACTAATGCACTTTGACCATGGAAATATTTCTTGTCCGGGAATTGAGATGTTGCATACAACGATTAAGTTCACAAACAACAAAATCATCAAAATAGTTTCCCTTTACAATTCGCCTTCAACAAGGCTAACAAATTTAATAGACGCATTAAAAACATTGCTTCAACAACACACTATGGAAATTCCAATCATTATCTTGGGTGACTTCAACATTGACATTAAAGTTTCTAATACTTCCTACTACCAGCTTTCCTCTTTCCTAAACAAATATAACATCCGACTGTTGGTAAAAGATGTTACAACTATCTACGGATCTTCTTTGGACCATATTTGGGCGAGCTCTGCAATCTCCGAATACGGATCAGGATCCAGCTACATGTACTGGACCAATCACTCCGCGACATACATTATGCTACCTTCTGACCACCTTTAACATAGCCACTCCCCATTCATTCATCATCCTGTAGGCCTCTGTGATCTCTCACCTTGTTATTTCACTTTTTATTTGATAGCCTCACATGGCTTGACTTTTCTTGCATTCTATAGCTTAATTTCAGTTAGTGTTTGGGAAAATCTCTTTTATTAAGCGGCCGTCGGCTGAGTTTCATCATCGCAAAGAAGCAAACCAGAAATACTAGCAAAAATTTTAAATTTCGTATTTTTGAACTCTTTTCTCACATATTTCACATGTTTTTCTTCCCTTTACCATGATTTACAATCAGATAGTCTCAAATTTCAATCTGTTCAAGGCAAAGCTAAGGCAATCATTTCCCGAACCAGAGTTAGAAAAATACATTTTTCTTAATTGATCAAAACAAGGGGAAACATGAAATTCTCTCGGTTTTTAGGTCAAAATTTGAAGCTTTTGTCGGTAATTACACTAAAACTGTGTAAATCTGCCAGTTTTCTTAAAGGCAAGCTCAGAATCTAGCTGAGATTTTATAATTTCAGCTGGTTAAAATACACTCGACCCCGGGTTTTTTTCTAACTTTGCCCTCTCCCCTCTCTGAGTCTCTCTCTCTCTCTCTCTCTCTTGTTCAAGTTTCAACTCTCTCTCTCTCTCTCTCTCTCTCTCTCTCTCTCTCTCTCTCTCACACACACACACACACACACACACACACACACATAGTGCACACTAGTGCTAAAAAAAAAACTTATTTGCAAGCACTTAAGAAAAGCTATAAATGCAAAAACTATGAGGTTTTTTCCTTAATCTTGAAGGCATTTTAGAAAAAAAAACACCAAACTCCCCAAAATTTATAGGTTTTTTTCATCCCCAAGGTTTATTGGCTTTCTAAAAGAAGCCTCAGAGGAGAGTTGAGTTAGGCATACTTTCAATATTTTTAGTGATGATTTAAACTTACCTTAAATGTTATTTGGGTTTTAAAACATTAAATGGATTTTTTTATTTCACCTTTCATTTCACATCATGACATGTCTTGACTTTCCTTGCATAATTCTAGTAAATTCTATACATACATACATACATACAAATATATATATATATATATATACACACACACACACATATATATATATATATATATAGATAGATATATGTATATATATATTAACGAGTTCTTTTTATTTTACCTTTCATTTCATAGCCTCACATGGCTTGACTTTTCTTGTAGTTTATAGCTTAATTTCAATTAGTGTTCGAAAAAGTCTCTTTTATTAAGCGGCCGTCGGTCGAGTTTCCTCATCGCAAAGAAGCAAACCGAAAATATTAGCAATTTTTTAAAAAATTTGCAAATTTGAACTCTTTTCTCACATATTTCACCTTTCCCTTTATCATGATTTGCAATGGGCTAGTCTCAATTTTCAATCGGCTCAAGGCGAAGCTAAGGCAATCATTTCCCGGACCAGGGCTAGAAAAATACAATTTTATTAATCGATCAAAACAATGGGAAACACGAAATCCTTCTGGTTTTTAGGTCAAAATTTGAAGCTTTTGCTCGGTAATTACACTAAAACTATGTAAATTTGTAAGTTTTCTTAAAGGCAAGCTCAAAATCTAGCTGAGATTTAATAATTTCAGCCGATTAAAATACACTAGACCGCGGTTTTTTTTCTAACGTTACCCTCTCTCTCTCTCTCTCTCTTTTTCAAGTTTCAACTCTCTCTCTATCTATCTCTCTCTCTCTCTCTCTCTCTCACACACACACACACACACACACACACAGACACAAATAGTGCACACCAATGCTCGAAAAAAAACTTATTTGCAAGCACTTAAGAAAAGCTATAAATGCAAAAACTATGAGGTTTTTTCCTTAATCTTCAAGGTATTTAGAAAAAAAACACCAAACTACCCAAAATTTATAGGTTTTTTCCATCTCCAAAGTTTGCTGGCTTTCTAAAAGAAGCCTTAGAGGAGAGGAGAGTTAGCCATACTTTCAATGTTTTAAGTGATGATTTAGACTTACCTAAATGTTATTTCGGTTTTAAAATATTAAATATAATTTTTTATTTCACCTTTCATTTCATATCGTGACATGTCTTTACATTTCTTGTATTCGATTGTTTTAGAATGCCAAAGTGAAGTTTTTCCTTGCGCGCGCGCGCACACACACACACACACACACACATATATATATATCACCTTTCATTTCATAGCCTCGCATGGCTTGACTTTTTTTGCATTCTATAGCTTAATTTCACTTAGTATTCAAGAAATTCTCTTTTATTAAGCGACCATTGGCCGAGTTTTCTCATCGCAAAGAAGCAAACTGAAAATACTAGCAAAATTTTTTGAAATTTACATTTTTGAACTCTTTTCTCCCATATTTCACATGTTTTTCTTCCCTTTATCATGAATTACAATCGGCTAGTCTCAATTTTCAATCGTCTGAAGGCGAAGCTAAGGCAATCATTTTCCGAACACTGATTCCAATTAAACTCAACCTAATGATTATAACAGTTTCTTATTGTTTTAGGATGCCACTGTGGCCCTTTCACTTGTTTTTTCGGGGGGTTTTGTTTGTTTGGGGGGCCGGGGAGAGAACCGTATTGGGTTCTTTAAAAATAGGCAAGGAGTGCATTCTAAACACTACTCAACTCCCCCCTTTATAAAAGACATACGTCTGCACTATTGTACAAAATGTTTTACAAGCATAAGATAAACACCATGAAGGCATTGATTAAAACCAATATAAAGAATTTTATTTTATTTTTGGTTTAAAACTTTCTCTCTATTTATCGGTGATGGAAAATGTTGAGTAGCATTGGTAAAGCACCAATTAAAGGTATGGAATTATAGACCATAACGAAAAATGTTGCTCTTTGTTACCTATTTGACTATGGTAGAAGCAAAGAGAATCGAGGATTTATTAAAGAATCAAGATGGAAATAGAAGAAGAGGATGATGAGGGAGAAACCCTACCCAGTTAGGCTCAAAAGAAAAGAGAAGAGTTGCTTAAAAAGCAAGATTAGAAGCAGCAATGGCTAGAGAGCTCCAAGAGAGGCAGATTTCAACATGTACAACACTATGGTCATCCTTAAAATGGTCTACTTGGTGCTCCCACAAAACAAACATACTTCCACATAAACTAGGCATCGTTTGATCCCATTATCCTAGCTTTGTCTTCTTGAAGTCACCAACACAGAAATTCATAGTTGCTACAAGATGCGCCTCCAAAATGATAGGCATGGGCCATATCATATTGCCACCATGGTCATAAGTGTCTTTTTATTTATAACGAAAAAAGTTCAAATATTTAAGATCTTTCATGTGATGTTTTGTTTCACATATAAGGGCTATGAACATGGCCTATTATTTGATACAAAATTATTGACGCTCATAGTGATGCATGCAAATTACACCGTGTCGCTTCATTGTTCACATGCAAGACCCCCCCCCCTCCCTCTCTCCCTCCATGGGTAAGAATCTCTCTTTCTCTTTCTCATTTGGCTGTGTTGTGTGTATTTTTGCAGGTTTGTTTGGGTTTTGGCTTTTGCACTGGGGGATTTGGCAGCCATTGATATGCATTGTTGCTCTATATATATATATATATATATAGAGAGAGAGAGAGAGAGAGAGAGAGAGAGAGAGAGGACAAGGGGATAGGTATAAGCATGAAGTGGTGCTTATGGTTCCCTTTCACAAAAGGAACATGCTTTTGTAATAGGAGTAGAAAAGAGTGGTGCAATGCATTAATTCTAAGAAGCTTATGTTGCATGCAAGCTTTGGTGCATATTTATCATACACTCCGTAACTCTCTTTATGGCCTTACTTTGAATGGGAGGTGTCTTACTCACACATGTTTTCGAATGTTTTCGAATGCATAGCAGGCTCACTTCATGGATTTTAGATGACACATAATAGATTTTATGCCATTTGTGGTTAATTGGAATCTCAAGGCCAAGGTACTTGAATCTATTCAAGTGACCCATGATTATACAAAATGAATGGTTAAAATTCTCATTGTTGTGAGAGTTTTTACACACACATGCATTTGCACACGTGTGAAAGACGACAATGCGGAAGTGTAGAGAGAGAGAGAGAGAGAGAGAGAGAGAGAGAGAGATTGCCCTAAATCAACCACCTTAAGCAATGCATTACATTATTATGCAACGGGAGCTACTGTGCTCCCTTTATACCACCTCCTCATGCTTTTTCCGACTCAGTACCATGTCATATAAGTAAAATAAATACCTATTAGATAATTATATAACGGGGGATGGGGTGCTTCTTCTTTACGACCACCTGGGGTCCTTAACACTAGTTTGGTACCTGGACAATGAAATGTCTTGTGAACATTATAATGTCCTAAAACTTGGAAAAAATCATAGGTCATTTATATGCTCCAAACAGTGTGAAATGGATTTTTTTTTGGGAAAGCTACCAATGGAGAAAACTTATATATATATATATATATATATATATATATATATATATTACAATTTCAATGGACACATGAATGTCCCCTGTTTTTTTTTTATTTTTGTCATGCCCACTCATATTGAATGATTTTTTTCCCAGGTCAAATGAAGTTTGTTTGTCACAATACTTTATGTGCCACTCTATATACTTACAAACACTACATATTCATGTAATTTAAAGCCAACAAATTTCTATATATATGATTTATACACCACTTACTAGAATTTACACACACTTTTGTAGACATGGTATTAAAGAACCTTTTATTTACTAAACGTGACGATCGATACAATGGCAGAAGTCATGGAAGAGATGCTGATGGAGATCATAGCAGACATGATTGACATGACAATGGAGATGGTGGTCGACATAAAAAAAGGTACAGAATACAAAGAGACCATGACAAAGAGGATGAGTATAGAAGAGATCATAGGCAAAGGGATGTTGATTGACGAACTCAGAGAGCACATCGCTATTGAACGAGACAATCAACATGATGGCAGAAGTCCAAAAGAGATGATAAGGTAGGCGAGCAAAGGCTTTTAAATAAGCTGAGCACTACTAAAATGACAATTGACTTAATGAAAAAAATTGTAGAAGAGATGATGATGAGGATTGAAATAAACATGATGATGATCGACAAGGGAGAAGGTATGAAAGACGAAGAGACCATGTAAGAGACGATGACATAGAAGAGATAGTAAGAGAAGTGAAGGTGATTGAAGGACTCATGAAGCACATCGCTGCTAAACATGGTGGTCCACACGATGGTAGAAGTTGAAGAAGAGATGTTGATGGACATCACAGTAGATATAATTGACATGATGATGGAGATCACGGTCAATATAAGAGAAGGTATGCAATTACAAAAAGATCGTGACAAAGAGGACAAGTATAGAAGAGACTGTAGACAGAGAGATGGTGATCGAATGACTCAGAGAGTGCATCACTATTGAATTTATGACAATCGATACAATGGTATAATTCGCAAAAGAGATGATGATGAGGATCATAGTAGAAATGATCAACATGATAATGGAGATATCGGACAACATGAGAAAAGGTATGCAAGATGAAGAGACCATGTCAGAGAGGATGATTATAGAAGAGATCATTGGTGCAATGATGGTGATCAAAGGACTCACAAAGCGCATCGCTCCTCTCCGCGATAGTCTTAGAAGTCGTAGAAGAGATACTGATGGAGATTTCAATTGTAATATGATGGACATGATGCTGAAAATTACGGTCAACATGATAGAAGGTATGAAACACAAAGAGACCTTGACAAAGATGATGAATACAAAAGAGATCGTAGCCAAAGGGATGGTGATTGAAGGACTCACAGAGAGCATTTTTGTTGCGATTGACATGATGGCAAAAGTTGTAGAAAAGATCTTGATGAAGATCACAGTAGACATGATCAACATGATGATGGAGATAGCAATCAACATGAGAGAAGGTAGGAAGGATGAAGAGACCATGACATCAAGGATGAGTATAGAGGAGATCACAGTGAGAGGGATGGTAATCAAAAGACTCACAAAGAGCATGATGATTGTCACTATAGAGATGGTACTGCAAGATTGACATCATGATAGAGATTGGGGCCGACATGAGACAAGGTATGAGAGACATGGCTTGTGTAGCTTGTGGGATTCATGATCAAAAGTTTGGATGAATATCAAAGAGATCATAACCAAAGGAAATGTGATCAAAGGACTCAGAAGGAGCGTGAATATGGCCCTGATAAACACAGAGACCAAGGTTGGAAAGATCAAAGATGATACTCTAGATATTCAAAAGGGTATCAACCAAATGAAAACTCTTGGATCATGGATGCTTTGCGTAGGTTGCGGGTTTTGTGAACACTCCGTGCACTTTATAATAACTAGGTGAGGACAGTGCCACCTCCCTTTCGTATGTGCCTATGGTTCACCTCCCTATCATATCTACCTATGGTTTTTTGGGCCACAAGCATACAAGCACATAATACATTGATCATGATCTTCTTCATCCAAATAATTTTTTTTACTATTACAAATATCTGACTTTTATTTTTCCATTCTTGCCAAGTTTGGAAGATTGGTAACTTGTTTACACATGCTTTGGGACCAATTTTTGACACAAAATACAGGTACATAGCTACCCTTTTGGGGCATATTCAATGGTGGTTTATTGCACGAGTGCGACTTGAATCAAACTATCCTCTACCAAGTGATCATGGCACATTAGTTGCAATCTAAGATGTATCTAATAGGAAGCCACATGCTAGGGTGTCCATGGTAGCTTCTTCATCACATTGAGCTTCTTATATATGTCCACTATGGACTGCAAATAGGGTGTTAAAGTTTATGCATCTCAAGTGAAAGCCCAATGTGATCCCATTATTTATGTTTCTTTTATATCTTCATTTGACTTATTTGACATGGAATTGGGTCAAAAAATCTTGAGGGAAGGTTCTCAACACTAGTTTGGTACCACAATTGGACATTATAGTGTCCTTTTTGGATCATTTTGTAGAAATACCAAGCTAAAATCATAATGAATTTCTATCAACTTACATAGTGTGTGACTTTCCCCATAGGTATACTACACAATTAAAACACTACAAAGTTGTTTTGAGAATCACTATTTGACTCATCCTAAAACTTTGTAGGCATTATTTTGTTTATGCACACATCTAGAGTAGCCAGTATATGCTCCCAACTAAAAGGTTCAAACAATTCTTCAAGAAATGGTTCTTTGACATAGTATTTATCCTCCACCGACCGCTCGAGGATACAATATTTCTTTCTTTGGTTTTTGCATTCAGATGCTCCGCACATCCAAACATGTGCTTGTTTCATAAACCAAGCAGGCAATTTTGTTCCTAATCTCGTAGTTACATCAAAGTCGTACTCCGGTTCAATCTACACCTCTGTAACTATGGTCCTTTGTGTTTACCCTTGTGTCTCAATTAGATATGGTCATAGCCCCAATTTAACCATTTTAAGTTGCCTCATGAATGGACATCCCAAAATTGACATCAAAGTTGTTGCTCTTTCCAAAATCCACTATTGGAAAGGTATGCTCGTACTTGATTTCACATGAGGATACTATGATATAGTCCAGCATACCCAAAGATCTTTCTACAAACCCATTTGAAAGTTGTAATTTCATTCATGTCTTCTTGAGAGCTGGTCTCCCCCATTTTTCCCAAATTCCTTTTGTAGCAATGACCACTCTAGTCCCACTATCCGTACAGCAAGCATTTTCGCTCCTTTGTGTTCTAGCGACAAGGTGGTGTCTCCTTCTTCTCCTTCACAATAATCTCCCACCTTGTTTACAAGTATTGGTTGTGCTTGTAGTTTCTTTGGAGCAACTTTACTCATTTATTCATCTAAGGAGATGTCTCGATGATGAATTTTGAATCCCATCTTCTCTAGATTTTTGCTCACTTCTCCCCATAAGTGGGTTTTGATTTTCAGCTACTTCAAGAGACGAAGTGTGCATTGTATAGGAGAAGACATCAATTTGTGAAAGCTTTTGGTATTTATCACTTTTGGTGTTGGCTTCCATTGAGATGATACCACTCTAATCTCAGATTTCATTTCGTGTTTTCCCATGAAAGAAGCTGGTAGAGTCTGTAGAGAGTGTGGCTTGCTCTCTTCAGATGCTATAGACCCAGCATCATCGTATAGAGATCATATATCTCCAAGATAGAACTCACGATCCATATTGATCTCAATGATAGGTGCAGACTGTAAAGTAGCACCACCATATTTCCTATTTCAATTTGTCTCCCATAAGGATTGTGGCCACCCACGACTCGTCCACTTCAGGAACTAGCTAAATCTCTTGAGTTTTGGCCTCATCCGTTGTGTTTGCAACCACCCTCGTATCCCATGGCTTTTCATTTCTTGATTTGGTAGGATCTCTTCTGTTGTTTTCTTTTAGTGCACTTAAGTTCACATTTTCTGGCACATACACTACTAGCTCAGGGATTTTCAATGTTTCTGGTTGCATAAGAGCTTGAGCTATCTCTATGAGCCTTTTGCACATTTCCATTTGTTTTGTTTCAACCTCCGGATGCAGAGATGTCTACAATCTTTGTTTTAGTGTTTGGTTGTTTTTTCAACCTCGCCTCATAGGCTTACAACATGGCATCTAAGTGCTCGTTCACTTTCTCAACCAAGATTGAACATACCGATGATATTTTCTTTCTCCATTCGTTCCCTATTTTCCTTTTCTAATTTCAATTGCTCTCTGAGTTGCTAGGACGATTTTCTCTTCAACCTTTTTGCTTTCATTCTTTCTCTTTTTTCTCCAAGTTTTTCTTCTAAACCACACTAATATACTTTTGATTTCCGTTTGAATAGGCATTTTGTGTTCAACCTCCATGGGTACGTTTCTGGCAGCTTCTTGGGCTTGAGCTTGAGTCATCATATTTATACGAACGTTGGGTTCCAACTCATATCTACTTGAAGAAGGCATCACTCCTACAAAAGTTCATTGTCGCTTTCCCCTTGTTGTTTGGATGTTTTGGACAATTAGGAATGAGATATGTAACATCACAATCTAAACAATATACAAATTTTTCTACATTTTTTGCCTAATGAGTACAATCCCTTGGCCAATGGTTGCCTCCACGCTTGTAGCATGGTCCCATTTTTGCATAGCTGGTGGTGCAACCAATGGTTGTTCCTTCCTGGCACACAATAGAGAGTGTATTACTTAGTGTGCAATGGAAAGATAGATAGCCCTAGAGTGACGGGCGTATATACAATGCTCGGGGGGAAAAACCTCCTAAAGAGGGAAAAAATGCCACGGCGGTCCTAGTGTGTTCACTTACATCACTACCACATGTATATGCCCTGGAGTGATGCGGTGAACGAGAGCTGGCACATGAATAAAGTGAAGTGCCATGCCCTGAGGACATGATCAGTCCACAAAGGGGAGTAAGCCCAAAGCTTTGCGGAAAGCTTCAAGCTTCTCACGAGACAATGCCTTTGTGAAAAGATCTGCAAGGTTGTCCTGTGTTGGCACATAAGCCAAGCTGATTTCTCCTGTTGAGAGCCTCTCCCTAACATACTGGTAATGCACCTCAATGTGCTTTATGTGAGCATGAAAAACTGGGTTCCTTGCAACTGCCAATGCGCTCTGACTGTCAGTGTAGATAGTGTTGGCAGTGTCATGTCCAACACCCAAATCAGCCATAAGGCGTCTGAGCCATACACACTCAACCGTAGCTGTGAAGATTGCCATGTACTCAGCCTCACAACTCAAAGTGGCCACAATAGGTTGCTTCTTTCTCAATCATGATATACATGAACTGCCAAGCATGAAACAAAAACCACTTGTGGACACTCGCATGCCAAAACAACCAGCCCAATCTAAGTCCGAAAAATCATGTAAGTCTCGCGGCAATGATCCCTCCTCGGGATAAAATAAGCCAAGATGTAAAGTGCCACTAAGGTAATGGAAAATCCTCTTGATAGCCAACCAATGCTTAGACCCTGGGCTATGCATAAATTTGTTGACCTGTGAGCCGGAAAATTGAATATCCGGCCTCGTGTTGCATACATAAATGAGGCATCCAACATCAGTTTGGTAAAGAGTGACATCAGCAGGATCACCAGGGTCATGAAGACTCGATTTCAAACCTATTTCCATGGGAGTGGCAATAGGTTTGCAATCCAAACTTACATAGCAATGTCTCTATGTAACTTTTCTGACACAAAGCAATACCACCATCACATTGTTTAAACTGTATACCCAAGTAATGATGCAACAGCCCCAAATCTTTCATCTTGAAAGTAGCATTCAAATCAGCCTTAAATTCAGCAATTTGTCTTTCATTTGGTCCAGTGGTCAACAAATCATTGACATAAAGAACCACAATGAGAAGTACATCACCCTCACGCTTTACATACAATGTGCTTTCTGTTGGACTGTTACAAAAGCCTTGTTTGACTAAATGAGTGTCAGCTTTCTCATACCAAGCACGAGGAGATCGCTTCAACCCATACAAAGCCTTGTTACATTTGCACACTTTGTCCTCTTGTCCTTTCTTGACAAAACCGTGAGGCTGCACATAAACTTCCTCAAATATGTCACCATTCAAGAAAGCAGTAACAATGTCTGATTGATGTACATCCCAACCAAAATGAGCTGCCATTTTCCTATAATGAGGCTTCAGTCTTACAAACATTGTACAAAAGAATTCTAAGACTGAAATTTTTTTGTACTTATCATTTCATTTCTTCCAAAGCCAGCTGTCTTTTGAATTTAAAAGTTCAATTATGTCATATTATTTATGGTAAAACAGCTACACACACACACACGGATTGGTGTAGCATGTTGTTATTTCCTTGGTATAGCTTGCTGAATATGTTGGCATGGGTACATTTGGTGACTCAACGGGCATGAAATTCACTGGGTAATTTTTTTTAAAAAAGTAGGTGGTACCTTAATGGTACATATCCCTTGGTTATTAAATGGTTAAGTGGGTTGGGCGTGTTGCCTGGCTCTGTAAAATGCTATCTTCTTATGCTTAATATTGAGGTGGTTCCACACTGGCGAGTCTGCACTACAAAACTCCCCTCTATATAAATCACTCCATGTACAGGATTCTGTCAAATGTTAGTCTTCGTTATTGGTCCAAGGAAGGTATAACAAGCATTGTTCTCTATAGTGGTCTTCTGGGTTTTCAAGAATGTTATATTTCACGAATCTTATGATCTTAGCTTTGCGCAATGGTTTGTAAGTCGTTCCGTCTTGTTTAATTGTTGATGCATATTCAGCCAAGCATAGATGATGGAGTTTTTGGTCTTTCAGCATATTTATCTATAATTTTTTGGAAGAATATGTTTGTGTCAAATGAGTCTAGTTTTTGTAGACATGCTTTCCTTTGAGAACTAATGCATGTTGATCAGGAGGGTTAGTACTTATGTATACAAAGTCACGAGTTGTAGTATGGAGTGGTAATGATAGCGCTATGTAAGATGCTTGTTGTACACTAATTTGTTGTGTGTTGAGAATAGTGTTGCCGACCTTATGTAGCCGCTCAATTGTTGTTGCGTTGTTGGCCACACAAATATCAAATTGAGATTTTATTGCTGCTATCAATGTGTTGTCAATTTTTGTCATGTTTGATGTGCAATAACTTGCTTCAAGACGAATTGAATATCAGTGTTTGCGTCCCATAGTGTTGCAATTGTGGGGTTGAAAATTTTTGTATAAATGTCCTTCATGTTTTGTTTCAAGAAGATTGTTGCTATGGATAGTGAGTTTGTTATTGCCAAAGTATTTCTTCGAATGTCAAATGCAGGCTTTGTAGCCATTCCTCAAAGGAAATTCTAGTTTCAGTGGGAAGTTTATTGAGGCTATTTTGAATGCATTTAAAAGTTTTCTTGTTTCTCATCTAGTTGTCGTAGTCATTGCTAGTTGGTCTGAGAATGATTGTGAATGGCATGGGGAACCTTCGGAAGGCAAAGCGATAGGATTTACCTTTCTTGAGGCAAGTTTTTCTATGATGGTGCGCTTGTATTTCACAAAGGTCTGATGGAAGCTTGGAGTCGTCTGTACTTATGTACCTGTCTACCAATGCCACAATAGCATCATCTGTGTCATGTTCGAATATAGGAGCTTGTTCAACCCATAAAAGACCATGATCATGCTCGCTGCCATGGCTTTGGAACTCTGTCAAGAAGAAATAATCAAGATTTTTTCCGCATAATTTGCTATCGTTAAGTAGTATTATTTTCATGGCTGTGAAGTGGTTCAGGTGAAGCGAGCTATTGTTATTGAATCTGTTATTGAATCCTCTACGAAATGAACTATTGCTTTCATCGCTATCTTGTTTAAGCGGCACTATTGTTCCAAGGCATCAACAAGTTTTTTCCAACGTTTTTCAGCTGGAGAAAATGTCACAAAGAAAGTTGGTGGCCCTAGTTGTCGAATCATGCCGAAAACCTTTTTTTTAATTTTTCTTTGTAATCTAGCGAGGTACGAAGCGCTTCGAAGTCTCTGTACCTTAGTTGTGACGACTACTTTTTCTATGTTTGTGTCCTGACAAACATGTCCAGCAGACAAGGTTCCTCCCTCAACTTTTGCTTTGCATAGGCGTATCCAAATGGAGGATAGTATTTTTTGTGTCATGATTTTCACAGATTTGAAAAATAAGTTTTCGATGTTGAGGGCAAAACGTCTATCTTTGTGCATGAGCTCCCATTTGGCTACTGTTTGGTAATTTTTAGATACATGTTGGTGGTATTTTCTAGGCTCTCCAAAGAAGATCGTAGGAAAACTGAGCTCCTCACAGAACACATCATCAAATAAACCAAGTGGATTGTTCCCCTATGATGGTGAGACATAAAAAAATTTATTGTTGTAATCAACAACTTGCTCTGTAGTAGTGATGTTGTGCAGGAGCACATCAGTGTCAATAGCTTCCTCGTTCTCCATCTCGTATGTGTTTGTGTCTAGGGGAAGTGATGAGTGTGAGATTTCTTGAAAGTGTGCAAGCCATTTATCATTTATGGTTAAGTTTTCCTTCTTATACAAAGAGGTATCAAGAAGAGCATGTGTGGCCTTTAGTGTCAGCAATGCTCTAAGAAGGCCAGATAAGTAGCAATGTGTGTACTCGAGCTTGCATTTGAGCCCTATCAAGACTGAAGCCTCATCTTGGATAAATCGAGGGAGAACTTGTTGTGTTTTTTTTATATTTGCAAGGACATTGACAACACTCCCTCGCAAACCATATTGGCCATCATAAGTTAGTTCTCGAATCTTTGCGAACGGTATGCGGATGGAGACCAGGCGTGCTTCGACATTGTTCAGTTTTGCAGGACTGGCGAAAGAGGGTCGTTAAAGCCCAATGCATGCAACCTCTCAAACGGCAGCATAGATTTGTTTGTTTTGCGTTTGCATGCACGGCAACAGAATAGAGAGGAGCATCTTTTTTGTTTTCCATCTCCAGCATGTAAGCACAGTGGAGGAGTGAAATGCGTGACTTGCGAGCGGAAAAACAAGCGGCCACACTTTTTGCATGGATATGTAGGTGTGTCATTAAGCCTCTTTAGGAATTTTTTTACAATCTTGTTTTTTGGTTGTGGATGAATGGAAGGATGTTGCTGCAATGAGGCAGTCTCTGTGAGCTTTATATGCCTTAGTCGCTTCAATTTTGTTGTAATTGCAGAGTGTGTATGGACACAAAGTGGTTGCTTTTCAATAAATAGATCTGCAATTTGAGTAGCTGGTTTATGCATGTTCTCTCTCCACAAGTGGGTTAATAAATCGCACTCTTCAATTGTCCAATGGACAAGTTTACGACGTGATTGTCAAGTCGTGAAAGCATAATAGATGAAGCCGATAATAGATCCATCTATAATTAGAAGTCCTTTTTCAAACTGTTCAATTGATTTTCCAACTACTTGTTTTTTGTTGTGTCCACTTGTAGCATTGTGAAGGATTACGGTAAGTGTTTTTCCGAATTTGTGAGTGAAAATATTGATGACTTTCATTGTGAGACTCATCGATGTTTTACAAGTATCATATAGAGCATGAAATTGTGTAGCTCTTTCAGTGAATGACCCTAGCTGTGATCCAAAGAAGAATGAAGCTGAAGAGTGCGTGATTGTTAAGTGGTTCTCAAACAAGCATTGTTGCATTGTGAGTCTAAATGACTCAAATCTTAAGTTTGTTTCCAATACACTATGGAGTGCTAGAAACAATTGTTGATTAAGAGGATGTGTTTGCATAAATAGCATGTCAATGTCTATCGCTTTTGGAATACTGAAACCAGTAGGATTTTCCATTATAGAGAGAGGAAGAGAGCAGTGTCACACAGAGAGAGAGAGAGAGAAAGAGAGAGAGAGAGAGAGAGAGAGAGAGAGAGAAGAAGAAGAAGAAGAAGAAGAAGAATGTGTGTGTGTGTGTGTGTGTGTGTGTGTGTGTGTGTGTGTGAAACCTACTCAAACCAGTAGGATTTTCCATTATAGAGAGAGGAAGAGAGCAGTGTCATAGAGAGAGAGAGAGAGAGAAGAAAAAGAAGAATGTGTGTGTGTGTGTGTGTGTGTGTGTGTGTGTGAGAGAGAGAGAGAGAGAGAGAGAGAGAAAAATTTTTGTGTATCTATGTGTACCTATTTGTATTTGATTCTAGATCAATAGAGAGAGAGAGAGAGAGAGAGAGAGAGAGAGAAGAGAAATACAAAAAAAATTTGAGTTCTCAATTCGCGGAAGAAGTGAACAATACTTACAAGCATAACCACAATACTTAGAACCACAACCAAAAGTGTGCAAAAGCACATTACAAAGAAGTAGAGGATGGAAGCATTGGTTTTTTTTTAGGATATAGTTAGAACAAGCAAGCAAAGTAAAGGGTAGCTAGTACTGAAAGGCAAACATTCACAAGACTAAGATTCAGTTTGATACGCCACCACGTGACCACTCGCGTTGATTTTGAAACGGCCAAACTGTGAGGTTGTTGCCAAGGTATCTCTTGCCTCAGAAACGGACTCAGCGGAAATTTGGTTGAAGGTTCTATCCAATGCAAGCACTAAATCCACTGCTGCACCAATAACTTGCACATCAAGAAGCTTTTTGTCTTTTGTTGCAATACGTGCTTCCAGCTTCAGTGTTGTGATTATTGTGGTCTTGTTATTGCAAGATCCACAATAAGGTGCCTACCTAAGTCTATACACTTTTGTGGATTTACAATTCCGACAATTCTTCTCCAGCAGCATACTATTGAAGTTGACGAATCGGAGGGTGCCAACAACCTAGACAAGGCAACTATCTAAGAAAATGAGAGAAGTCACTTCTAATTTATCACTATATGCTATATGAGTGTACCTCACGATTGTAGCCCAAATTTTCGGTTTGAGCCTGAAAGATGGCGGCAAGCTCCTCTCTTAGGCGTGCACTACGAACAGGCACTAGAATTGTAACATCCAGTATTGACAAGGTATTGGCCTTGGCAGGGAATGCACCGATGTTTCTTGCAACGCACATCACAGGGCCATCAACAACCATTTCTTGAAACAATTGTTGGCAATCATCTTTGCGAGAGTTCACAAACTCAGCTACTACAAGAAAAGATTAAATATGGAAACAAAATCAAAAAGAGCATCAATATATCATGGAAGATTTTAAATGTATAATAAAAGAGCAGAAAACAATAAGCAAGATAGGTCAATTCTTACAAATGCCCTATCTGAAGGGAGAGGACCATTTGCAATCAGAAGGTCACCAACAGACCCACCAAATCTTGACTACGAGTTGTGCTTTATTAAAATAACAAAAGCAAGTGTGCTCAATTAAGAACGTCCACTCGAAGATTGTTGTGCACCTATCTCATCAAGGAATGCATGTATCTTGCAATCAGGGGCGAATGTAAGAGACACCGGGAAAGGTTCCGTTGTGCTTACAACAGTAGTAGCATCGATGTACAAGGAATACGGTGCTGACCCCCATCTGCCCTATTTTTACGTCTAACAACTCGGTTGTCAATGTGAACAAAGTCAGCGAGGCGGAGCTTGTTGATGTAGAGCTCTATGTATGGATCATTGATCACCACAGTAATAATGTCGGTGCATTCTTCATCAACCAAGTCGAGCTTCAAGTAACAGTTGTATTTCAGTTGGTCAAGACCAACTTTGTAGGTCCCATATAGATTCAATATCCGGCCCTCAATACAGAATCGTGGGCTTCAGTCCAAGATATCAGTGATCAAGAATTGTGGGAGAAGACTTTGAGGAAATGGAACAAGTGCTAAGATCAATAAGCTTCTTATCTAGTTGAAATGATTCACCCAATCCATACAAGCCAGAAGGTTGAACAGAAGGCTCAATTTTAATCGGGCTCGGAACGTTGGCATTGTTAAGAGGTATGTCCTCAATAGGGTTTGGGACAATTGTTGCTTGGAGTGGCAAGCAAGGCTCAATAGACAAAGGCTCAATATCAAGATGTGTTGGCTTGTTTAGCGCATGGGCTGGAACAACTGTTTCAACATATGGTTCCTTCTTGATATTAATGTGCTCCACCACAGGTTGCTTGTTTACATAATCCAAAAGATAGCAACAAAAACAAACAACTCTATGAGTTGATGAAATCGCTCTTAGAAAGACATGCTTTTCCAATAATGAATGCTCACATGCAGAGTTCATCGGGTCATCCAAATGAAACAATGCGCGTGCATTAGGCTTGTGAGGCCTATGAAGGTCCTGCTTCGATCTTTTGTGAGGTGCTACTGATGTGCAAGCAGTTGGGGGCGCGTCAGAACGTTTACCGCTTGAGTTAGGAGTACCTTCTGCCAACCTTCAAAGCTCTGTAGAAAATTAATTATGAGCACTTAACGCCTTCCATATATAATGAAAAGTTTAATAATGATAGGTAGAAACACAAGCAGTCATTTGTCACACGAACTATTGAAGGTGACAACCTTGCCGTATAACTACTCCTTGTATATCAAACCACCTAGAAGACAAAGAGGTGCTTTCAATTATAGGAAGGTAGTAATTATATGAGAGTGGCAAATATTGTTGTGATACAAGTGTATGTATGTCTGTGTGTGTTGTAGAGAGAGAGAGAGAGAGAGAGAGAGAGAGAGAGAGAGAGTCAATGATTATGCGGCGAGAATGACGAGATATTAAGCACCGTAGATGACATGACAGAAGACAAGATAATAATTATTATCCTCATATATTACATAGGTAGCTTAGTTATGATGAAAGGAAGTTCGATACAAAATATGATGACCACAAGTCCATAGATGGCCTATTGAAAGGAGAGCATGTTGACCAAGTATGATTACTCAAGAGTGGCCTACCAATTGGCTTTTTAAAAGCTAGCAAACCTAAGAAACGCTTGTATGCACCATAGATGGCCTATTGAAAGGAGAGCATGTTGACCAAGTATGATTACTCAAGAGTGGCCTACCAATTGGTTTCTTAAAAGCTAGCAAACTTAAGAAACGCTTGTATGTATTCGCAAATATGGAGAAGAGGGCATGGACCTAGAACATTGATCTTTGAACTACATATTAGAAGGATTGTAGTCGTGCAAGCCTATGTTCATGGAGAGAAGCCACAATGTGGAGACGCGAAAGAAATCTTAGGTGTGTCGCACAGCACATGCATATGAAATGATCAAGCCATTTCAACCTTTGAGCCATATAGTAGAAGGATTGTAGCGGTGTAAGCCTATGTTCATGGAGAGAAGGCACAATGTGGGAATGCGAATGAAAGCCTCGTTGTGTATGCTCATTGCTTAAACATGTCGAGGGTTATGAAAGCTAGATTTTTAAAAACCAAGAGCGGCTTGGTGGAACGTGAGCAAAAAGCCAAGACTACACAAGCACTCATCAATAACAAGACAAGACGACAAGATGAGAATCCGCGAAGCAACCATCACATTTCCATAACAATAATCAAAGTAAGCATAATTAAACAATAATATCGAACAATCTTTCATAATGCCGATCAACAATAGATTCGATGATACAAATTCTTAAAGAGTTTGGCCAAGCAAAAAACGGTAAATAGAACAAGACAAAAATCTTCATTAGGTCTCACCGCCTTCAAAATCCATTCTGTCAGTACCATCAGACTCTCCAGTGCTTACATACCATTCTCGGCCTTCATGAGCAAAAGAACTCCCACTGTTTTGTTTGGAAGCCATTGCCAAACAAAGTAATTTTAGCACAAAGTATTTTCACACAGTTCTTCACATACACAAAGGCACAACAATGCCTGCTTTTATAGACTTTCACAAGAGGTCTTCAAAAGTGACATTCAATTCAGCTTCAACAAAGGCATTTGTTTATTGTAGGCTGAAAGAGCACGTTTGCCATCTTGGCAAATTGAAACAAAGGAATTTCCTCTTGGCAAAGTCAAGGTCATGGCATGTGGAAAAGAAAGGTCATGGCATTTAATGCCTTGTAAAGCTATGCATCCTCTCCACCACTGATAGGATTGGACAACCACCTTGTATTTTCTATGGACAATCATATCACATTCATGAAGCACTTTATGTCACCTATACTTCCATTTAGAATGACATTGTAAGAGTTGCGTCCCACTGGGCGCATGCAGTGCATAGGAGGTAGATCACTATGCGCTACAAACCCCCGACTTGTGGGACGGCTCTCACATGCCTTCTCATGAAAGCATCTCAATGAAAGAATGTGGGGACCTACCAGTTTTCGTCAACAAGGCACGAGTCTCTCTATGCACTATACAATGAAGCAAATTTTTCAAATTTTGGCATAGACAGATAGAGAGAAAGCACGAGTAGCATGGGCAAAAAGAGAAATATTGAGAGGGATTGCGCGTCCTCTTGCGCGTGTGCGTGGGGGGGAGGGGGAGGGGCGCCCTCCCTTTTTCCTCAAGGCATCTCCTATGATTCTGTGTTTTTTTTAAATAAAATTAAGCTGTAAGACATATTCAAATGTATAGGTGGACATTGGTCCAATTGTCTTGGCCCTTGGAAAAATTCAACCTTGACTCTCATAAGTTAAAATTACCAAAATACCCCTCTAATTTGTGGAAATTCCCAAAATACCCCCAATATTTGGTTATAAATTCCCAAAATGCCCTTCAAATTTTCCAAAATTCCCAAAATACCCCTGGTCGTGAGATTAAATTTCTCCAAAGATAAAAACATTTCTAGCTTTTTATAAGAAGACTTATTGTGTATCAATACAAGATGCCTAAACTAGAATTTGACTTTGTTACGTATGCTTTGGAGATGAAATGCTTCATTATTTTGAGATATAATTGTCTTTTTTGCAAGGTAATTTGTGAAAAATTACATGTTAAGCACTAACAAATGGATGTCAATTGTCAAAAAGGAATAAAGATTAGAAAATTTTAAACTATTCAACCAAAACAAGGGTATTTTGGGAATTTTTTAAATTAGAGGGGTATTTTGGTAATTTTCCCTAATCATTAATATCTTGCAGACAGGTAATTTGTATCTTATTTGAGACTATGCATGTGCAAGTTGTTGGGGGCAGGGCTAGAAAAATACATTTTTCCTAACCGATCAAAATAAGGGGAAACTTGAAATTCTCACGGTTTTTAGGTCAAAATTTGACGCTTTTGCCGGTAATTACACTAAAACTTGTGCAAATTTGCCGGTTTTCTTAAAGGCAAGCTCAAAATTTAACCGGGCTTTTATAATTTTAGCCGGTTTTTAATGCTCACACATTGGTTTTGGGGGGGTGGGGGAGGGACTTCGAGTTTCAATTGTCAAAAAGGAATAAAGATTAGAAAATTTTGAACTATTCAACCAAAATACCGCTCTAATTTGTGGAAATTCCCAAAATACCCTTCAAATTTTAAAAACACCCCCCAATATTTGGTTGTAAATTCCCAAAATGCTCTTCAAATTTTCCAAAATACCCCTTGTCATGAGATTAAATTTCTCCAAAGATAAAAACATTTCTAGCTTTTTATAAGAAGACTTATTGTGTATCAATACAAGATGCTAAAACTAGAATTTGACTTCATTACGTAGGCTTTGGAGATGAAATGCTTCATCATTTTTAGATATAATTGTCTTTTTTTGCAAGGTAATTTGTGAAAAACTACATGTTAAGTACTAACAAAGGGATGTCAAATGTCAAAAAAGAATAAAGATTAGAAAATTTTGAACTATTCAACCACATAGAAAGAAGGGTATTTTGGGAATTTTTGAAATTTGAGGGGTATTTTGGAAATTTCCACAAATTATCATCATGACTACTCTTCAACCAAAATAGAAAGAAGGGTATTTTGGGAAATTTTTGAAATTTGAGGAGTATTTTGGAAATTTCCACAAATTATCATCATGACTGCTCACACATCTCGACTTGCAATATAACGGTCATCGAAAGAGAATAAACTGAGATTACTTCATATGGTTACTTTTCTCTCTCTCTCTGTCTCTCTCTCTCTCTCTCAGGTCATTGTGATTAGATTGCTAGGCAGTGTCGTGCTTGGCATTGCTTTGGTTTCCATTAATCACCTTGTAAGGCGCACTCGCAGCACGCTTCCATATGCGCCCCTGGGGCATGCGCTGCGCGGCTACAGCCCTCCCCTCTTCCAGGCGCTACAGGCGTCCCGTCCCGTCTTCCAAGCGCTGCAGGTGTCCCGTCCCTCTTCTAGGCGCATGCGCTGCAGGCGTCCCCTCCCCTCTTCCACGCGCATGCGCTGCATTTAAGGTAGCTGGCCACGCACCATGCATCTCCACCCTCGAAAACGAACGGCCAGCAAAATGCCCGTTTTCTCCACCAGACCCCTATGGCCTCTGCAGGCCAAAAAGAACTCATTAATATATATATATTTATTTATTTATTTATGTGTGTGTGTATGTACACACATATATGTATGTATGTATGTATGTATAGAATCTACTAGAATTATACAAGGTGAAACTTCACATTGGCATTTTAAAAACAATCAAATGCAAGAAAAGTCAAGACATGTTAGGATGTGAAATGAAAGGTGAAATAAAAATATCCATTTAATGTTCTGAAAAACGAAATAATATTTAAGGTAAGTCTAAATCACCACTGAAAACATTGAAAGTATGCCTACCTCATCTCTCGTCTAAGGCTTCTTTTAGAAAGCCAAAAAGCAACGAGCAACAACATGACCCAAGATAGGAAAAATGATATTGATGGAAAAATGTTATTGATATTGATTTGCAAGGCCGATTGAAAATTCTATAATGTTGATGGACTGTTGCTACTAGAAAAAACGTTAGAGGGTGGTACTATTGCCAATGAAGTGTTGGGCACTAGATTGTTGATGATAGTAACTTACTTGCTTGGTGACCCTGGGATTATTTTCATATGGTATGCAAGTGAGGTATGGCCAACCTCGTTAGAACCCCAAAACTTGGTAAATGCTAGCTAAAATGTCACTAATAAGATGTTGTTAAAACTCATTATAAGAGGTGCTTCACATGCAGGTAAATACCTAGGATGGGTATCGTAGGCTAGAATGGAGCACTCCCCAGTGCGTACACCTAGCAAACACCGGTCGTGCTCATGTGCAATCAAAGGGTACGCAACTACTCTTACCTATCTGTACATGCAGTTCATGCATACTTCAATCAATAAACATGGAAAATGAGGTGCATTCATTGATCATGAGTTAGGAAACCATAAATTCATAGACCATCTCTTCTCTTTTTTATGACTAGAAAAGGACTATGCTTTCCAAAAGATTGTGGATAGAATGCACATGAAAAAGGTGACGGAGTGCCAAACTTTTCAACTAGTGCTAGCCAAAAATGTGATCTAAACTTGGCTTTTCTTCCTAAAACAATCAACTTTGGCAAACCATAAAGAGAATACCAATGCTTGATAAACAATCATGCTAATGCTTGTGTTGTGATTGTAAGTGCCAAGGAATGAGCACACAAAACTTGTTGATATGATCTACAAGGGTGAAACACTGTGTAATCCTTGAATGCAATCTTTCTATCTATCCTAAAGTGATATTCATACTTTTGAGCTGACCCATGAGTGGATTATGTTCATTGTGTAATATGGCTTTCGTATGAGAAGGTAACACACAAAGACAATGACAAAAATATAAGAGATCGTCATGAATGAAAGACTCAAAATATGCATATTGAGTTTTCATGCTATCAAAAGATACTTCCTGAGTGGGTACTATGGACCTCGACTCAGGAGCTAAGATATGTCCTTTGCAACTAACTGCATTTGCAATTGGGTAAGCTTTATAGAAACATAATCAATCAAACTACCTAATTGCTCAAAAGTCTGGGCCCATCGCTCCTAAATGCACTAGGTAGAGATTGGAGCCACTTGAGGGCTTGATGATCTCTATGAATTATTAAATCTCTAGCCTATAAAAAATGCTTCTCATGTGGGTAGAGAATGAATGACAGAGAGAGGTTCCTTTTCATGAAATGACTGATTCTTTTTTGAACTATTTCACTATTTATTGAGTTGCACAATACAATTGTACCCGTCCAAACCAAAGAGGAAAGCGTCCTTGAGATCCTTGTCTCACTTACACATTTGCAAAATACGGTTAGAAAAGGACGTAATGAGAGTCCCATTTTTTTTTAGACCGTGCCAAAATCCTCTTTCATCCAATCAAGATATTGTAAGACAGTGGCTTGTAATTCGTGGGATGCTGAAGATGCATGGCCATCTGCGCCTCTTGCTAGGCTTGATACCAATTAATGGCATCACCCAACAATTACATGATAGCGCTAAAAATTTTATCGTTACTACTAGCAAAGTAAGCATTGAATTGATGCGATGAAGAGTAAATTGCAAAAGCATCCATCTTACCCTCATACACATTGAAAGTCAACTTTTTCATGACTAAATTTTTGGAGTCACCATCTCTAACCGGTCTACATAATGACTCGCCAACCTCTTTGGGTGAATCACTCTTGGAAGAAAGAACTTGAAAGACCAACTCTTACATGCATTGGTCTCTTAGTGCTTCATGCTCGAGATCTATATCAGCCGCAATGCGTTGAGCTTCACATTCCCTTCTTAGAACCATTGTTTTCCTTTCGACTACGGTCCACTCAGCTTCCTGGTGTAGCATCAATTCCACCCTTTTCCTTTCAATTGTGGCTCATTGAGACTCTTGTAGCATCATCTCCCTCATGACTTCCATCCGAGCCTCCATAGGGTCTGGTGCAATCCATGGTGTAGATGGGAATGGAGGATCTAGAAATGGCCCTCTTGGTGTAGATACTTCTTCTCCCCACCTAGAGCTTCATGACCTTCACACAAAGTATCCATTCCGCTTCTTGTGACGACCATGCACAAAGTATTGGGCGCTTGAAAACTTGGGGTTCTTTGTACTTGGTCTACTTGCAATATGGCATAAGAAGGCTTTTCTCTTACACAAGCTTGTAATCCGTGGGATGCAAATAAGTACCTAAACCAAGTACTATAGGCTAGAATAGAAACACTTTCCACTATGTGCATCTAGTAGACACTCGTTGTGCTCATGTGCAATCAAAGGGTATACAACTTCTCTAAGAGACTGGGCATGCAGGTCTTGCGTACACGCTCACAAGGGTGTCAAAACACTTTCTAGACTCTCCTAAACTTGAGAAGTAAGAGTTAGCTTGTCCGCATGTACATATGGTTTAGCTTGATAGAGTAATCTTTATTAGTTTCTCTACATCATATGCATCGAACTCTCCCACCTTGTGTGGGATCCCTTTCTCGGCTGGATCATTTCGGTTCATAAATGGACTTATTGGCGTATATTGGTTCATAAGATCCACTTGCTATAACAATAGTCGCACAAAGAGCCTATTTCACAAGCATGCATTCTAAACAAGTTGGCCTTCAAATAATCAAAATTTCTAAGAAACAATTGAATATCATTGAAGATGGTATGATCATGTTTGTGAACATTGGCATGTTATGTTTGTGAAAGAGATACTATACAGTCATATCCATGGATAGGTGAGTTGTAGTCTACTTCTATTTTTAAGTCCTCTTAAAGAATTTTATTCGACTCTCACATAGCTTTCATTTACACAAATCTAAAGTCCAAGCAAGGAGAGTATGTTGAACCAAGAGTAATTCGTTTCCTGCTTCCATATTTGATGCTCAAGGATCGATACAATCACACTACAGCCTAGAAAGACTAGTTGGAAATTTGTCAATAGAAAAGAGTTTCCAAGCAATAAACATCACAGTGCATCATCCATACTGATATCAAGTGACCATACATGAGCGCACAATGTGCTGGCAAGAATCCCACAAGTGCATGTCCAAGTCTTTACAAAATCCATTGTGAACACTAGTTTGGTACCAAAACAGGACACCTAAGTGTCCTTCGAATGATGCAAATAAAATATTATTTGCATTAGGGAAGTCATCTTCAAAATCCCTCTTATGGAGTTAGAATATGTGACCTAGGGTGTCTTCAAAAAATGTAACCTTGCAGTTTACGATAAGGAATCACACCTTAGACTTGTGTTAGACTGGGACTCGATTTTGAAAGAACTACCTCATAAGCCAGGAGAGAAAAAATCACTAAGCCTTGTGAATATATCCCAAGTAATTATTTCGTGTGTCAAATATTTTGCCAAGTTTCACATGAAAAAACAATTCAATTGAGTGTCTAAAATAGTAGGAAGTTGGGTATGTTTAATACACCACTTTGTAGCATCCATTTGTATCAAAACCAATACATGGTTTTAATCTGTTCGCATGCTTTTTGAGGTGCAACAATGCCTACTTTACCCATTGAGAGCTTAAAGCCCCTTAGTAAGCAACACATGTTGATTGCTTCAAAATGTCAAAATTGTACACAACAAAAATTATGGATTTACATATGGGGTCATATGCACAACATTCCCGAATAAACTTGCAACATTTTGTCTATATAGCCAAGGTACATTGTACAAACATAATTTGGGCACCTAAAACCTTTCCTTCATGGTTGTTGAGATAGAATTTAGAAACTTCGAAAATTCAATGCTATTGAAAAACTAAGATAGCGCTCAAGTAGCAACATTTACTAAAGCTTGGGACCCCAAAAAAAATGTATTAACTTGATTTTGACCTATATATATTCTTTGATTGTCAATTTGCACTAACACAACCCTAGTTTTATGGAAGGACCTTTGGAAGGCCAAAATTTTCCTCGTTTTCAACATCTTGGCAACTATGAGATTTTTGTTATAGCTCACAACTTAGGAACTAGGACCTACAACTGTTTTAAAACCCCAAGTTCTACCAATTGACTTTTAGGAACGTAAAGAAGATTCACCAAGAAATTACAGGCATCATATGGGATTTTTGACAAAAAAGCTTCAACTTTCAAGTGAGAATATCTTGTCAAATTCCTAACATAGCTTGTGTTTTGACATGATGAAAAATCCCCTTAACTTTTTGCCTGGTAACCGACCTACGAGGGAAACAAGGGGCAAAAATGTTGCTTCTAGGTTACACCAAAAATTCCAAAGTTTTCGTGAGAAAATAGGACACTTCATTGTTCAATTACTAAAATAGTGTTAAGATTTTTGCTCAAAGCCATTGCATTATACGACAAACTACCCACCCAAGCAACAAATTTAAAAGGCCAAATACCTTATCCAATCAAATTAAGGCTAAGAATTCTCTTGTGGGCTTTACCTCCTTTCTAGACGCTCCTACGCTATAAACTTACTGACAAAAATCCATGTACAAAGTCAGTTTGTGTTGTTTTACTCTGATGAGAATAAGACTAGAAGTATAGCTTCACCATATGAGCCTTAAGTAAGATCAAATCATCACTAGGGCACAAACATCATAATGATTGCACATGGATCCTTGAGGACAACCAAGTGATGAAGGATGTTATACATGTACAGAGGTCCTCCCTAGAACCTTTTTGAAGCTCATCCAAGTGGCTTCAAATGTGGGCAATTTTACCGTTTAAAAACTTGGCCCTCATTCTGTAGATTTTAATACACCTTAGCAAAGTTTGTACTTGGGTGCAAGTTGCAACCCTTAGGGTCTCCCTTCAATGAGCAACTACAGCTCGCACATCATTCAATACCCCGTGTTACTTAGTCCTGAGGGAAGGCTTGGCGGTCCTAATCATCGTTGGGAGATCTCAAAAGAGTGAACGGACCCTGAAGCAATTTCTCACTTTCAAAATTCTTCGAGAGAGAACAAAAAAGTGACTGATATTTGAAACATTTGTTATCACAAAAAAATATTATCTTTCTTGAAAATAAGTGTACCAATGAACTACATAGATTATAATATTTTTCAAAAGCATAAATAATAATGACAAAGAAACAGACTTGGAAGCATTGTAAAAAATTGAGGGGGGGGAAAAAGTGACCGAGAGTGAGAGAGGAGATGTGTCACCCAATACTCAATGCCCCTCTTTAAATAGAGAGGTAAACAAATGTCAACACAATCTCACAAGGGCGTACAAGAAATAGTAAAAAGGAAAGTTAAGTACCATGTGACACTTATGAACAAGCTTTATCCGATGGTCCACAATTGCACACACAAAATGCAACCCTGTACTACGGCCTTATGCAGTCCCATAAGAAAATCAAGTATATCACGTAAGTAAGATTCTCAACATGTGAACTTCTTAGAAAACAGCGAGCACGCCAAAATGTAACACAAACGCAAATACCCTAAAGGCTGTAGTATAGAGTTTGAAGAACAGATTCATTGATACATAATAGGACTAGATGCCATGATTAAGGCCTCTTCAAGTGCCCCAAGATGCTGTTTGAACATTCCCACAAAGATCAAGTTTTCAGGAGCTAACACATTGAGAATCCGCCTTCAAAGACACTGTTATTTTGAACATGCCTCTTGACTTACGTAAGCCAAGAGAACACCCATACGAACATTGTAGGGAGCAAATGCCCACCAAGGATCAAGAGGACAACTGCAATGCATTCTCTAGTTGCATGAGCTAACAACCAAAGAGTTGCTGCAAAGGGACGCCAATATATCTCCAACATGGATAAACTGGGAAAGATATAGTATATCGGATACACATTCAATTGATCGATCGATAGCTACAGCGACATACAAACTTTGTTGAAAAGTTCCGTTTCATTAACACAAGGAGACGGTCATTATCCAATCATACGACAGATAAGGATATGGGATTAGAGTATCGAGAACAGCTCGCTCAAAGCTTTCAGCGATGTGATCAACCTTGAATGTAGTCCATGCACTTGGTAAGCTGCGAGTCTGACATGAAGGCTCACCTCACAACATTCGTGTATACCGCAAGACTCAGGGTGAATGAGACAAAACGTGTGCGTGTTAGAGAGAGAGAGAGAGAGAGAGAGAGAGAGAGAGAGAGAGAGAAAATGAGAATGAGAATGAGAATGAGAATTACAGTGCACTGCACTTAAATTGCAATGCGTACCTCAGGATTACATGTGGTCAGCTCATGACTATTTTACAACCGCTTGATTTTCAAGCGAACTACAGTGTCCGAAGTGCCTACTGAAGGCCTTGGTGGCAAAATTTTGATACCAGAGATGGGTGCAGCTGGTATGCGTGCAGCTTCTTCCTCATTTCTTTGAGGAGGCTGCTGTTGTTCTGGCTTTGGGCCTTGTAGTTGTTCCTGCTGCCGCAGTTGTTCCTGCATTTGCTGCAGACGTTTTCTCTCCTTCTTTAACCGCTTTTTCTCTCGATACTCGGGGTCATTACGCTTGTCATGAGAGGATGCGCCATGCTTGTGCTTATCCTTTTCCCTCTCCCGCTTCTTGCTCTTCCGCTCCTCTTCCATTCGCTTCTTCTTTTTCTGCTTGTTTGCGGCACCATCGTCTGCATCACTTCCGTTAAATCGGAGGGACCCCTCATTTTCGGGCTTCACCAATTGACCATGCAATTTAGTGTCAGGGGACCGTCTTCCTTGCGAATACTCAGATTCTTGAAAGACATCATCATGCTGCTGAGAGACAGAAGCCTCCATAGCCGATGCACTTCTATCAGGAACATCTACATTGATAGCTCTACTTCCTCCGAGAACATCTAGAGTGTCGGTTCTTTGACAAACTGCAGCTTCATTCAAGCTAATAGACTTCTGTCGCTTTCTCACTTCACCATTTTTACCAGAACTCCTGTCAGTAGAAGACCGCTCTTTCTGCACTGCAACTCTATCAGAACCATCACTTTCCTCCTTGACTACCATATTACCATACATAATACTATGCGGGCTCTCAATAGCTGGCGCCTCTTTCTTCATATTCATATCAACAGAAATGGAGGAGCTCTGTACAGCTCCAGTACCTTGAACCTCATCTCTAGTATCTTCAAGAACATTGTCCTGGGTTGATACTGTCGGTTTTAACTTCAGTTTCAAAACCTTTACTCTTCTCTCACTCTCCTGCTTTCCACTGGATGTTGTGCTCATTGTCTGGAAGGTATCTCTCATGGGTTGAGCTCCAGTGTTGACGAGGCGTATTCGAAATTGTTCAGCTGGAGTATCCGGTGTTTGCAATTGCTGTGGTTGTATGGCCAAACTTCTGAATTGACCTGCTGGAGTTTCAGGCTGTTGCACTTGCGGTGCTTGTGCCGGTGCTATGTTAAGCTTCTGCTCCTGAGTAGACGGATTCTCGACTGGGACTGCTTCCTTGACAGCTTGTTCATTCCTTGCATTTCGCATTTCCAGGCGAAACAAAGTAGCTGGCCTGAAAAAAAACATGGACCTCTATGCTATGCTTACCATCAAATTGAGCACTGAAAAGAGAATGTCTCTCAAGGAAATATGCACGCTAAGAAACCAATGCAGGTTGTCTCATTGTAAAGAAAGCATTCCATAAAGGGGGTAATCAAAGAAGAGCATTGATCTAAGAGCATACCTTCCAGCAAGAATTTGTAATATGCAGAATACATGATGCCGTAGAACGGCATTGCCAAATGCTTCCCTGCTCTGCAGAAGAAAAATAAGGCGAAAGAGTGTTGTATTCTGCACAGAATCTTTCAATTCTTCCAGTAAAGCACTAAGGCGCACAATAAACGCGAACAGATTTGTTTGCACTGCAAAGGATAACAAAACGTCAAATGGACCAATCAAGAAGTTTAAAAATTCTAAGAGAAGAATCCACGAGACACTCAAACCCCTTCTGCAGCTACCAATTTGAATCTGCTCAGTATCTATGTAAAAAGCATAAATGCTAACGCACCTCTCATTGATGGGTCCTCATCAACCAGCTGGAATGCTAGATTAATCCCTGAGTCAAGCCCTTTAAAATGAATCTCTAACTCAAGCAATGCTCTCAAGACTACTGATCTGACTTTCCAATGAACTGTTTTTGTATCTTTAAATGGCAACAAAATTTCTTCAATCTGATCCTGCATAGGTTGGCAAATATTGAGACCCAAACCAAAGCCTAAACAACACTCACACATCCATGGCAAGCAAGGCTCTGCATGTCACAACACAAAGCATACTCAAAGGCAGAAAAATATTTAACAAGCGAGACCCGTCAATGTAGTGGGATAGGGCCTTCAATTATGAGCAAAAATCACACATAATAATCCAGGCTGAAGCCTAGTAATCATCCTAATTGACATAAATTAGTCAAAATTAAACTGAGAAGAGCAATTACATGCTAATCTAATATGCAAGTGCAAAGAAACTGAATGGACAATCGCAATTGGCTAGGAGAGAGTGCCAATGCAATCTAGCTTAGAGGGATTATGCATGGGATCTAAATAGATTAGGAAGCACTAATTTAAGCCATACTTTGATACCACTTGATAGGTTAAGGTGGATAGGTTAGTGTGCCATTCATGGCATAAGCATGATTAGGATAGAGTTAGCTTAGGGCTTGATATTGGGCACACAGTACAATAGAGTATACTTGCAAAATAATAAACTTGATTTTTATTGCGCATAATGTGCCTCTATATAGGCATATACAAAGAAGTAGCCTTTTGCCACATGAAGCATATGTGTGGCTGCTTATGCACAAACACAAGTGGCTATGATTTACACATGAATTGTAAGAGGTTCTTCACATGGGTTATTGACACGTCACTTTTCTAGATGGAAGAGATGTCCCGAAAGCTATCCTCAAAGGTGCCCACATCTAGCCTATAAGAGAGATGCAGTTGAAATTTAACCAATTTGCAGAACCTTTCGAGGGGGCCTAAAATTAGAGAGTATATAGCTTATAAGTTGTACCACCAACTTATGGTACCCCATCCGAAGGGGCCCAAGGGACAAAACGACAAGAAAATTGCGCAAGGATGCTGACGCGACAACGTTGTAAAAACAACCGGCGTTTTTCGTTGATTGCTGACATGGCATCGTACAGATTTGCGAGATTTGCATTGGCTGCCTTGAGCGCTAGCTTTTAGAACTTGAAGCTTTTCTGGTACTACTCTTGAAGCTCTCTGTTTGGGCATCCCTTGTAGTGTTCTTAAGAGCCCTTGGGCATAGAAACAAGGGACCCGGGGACGTGGCCCTTTTTGGTAGGGACGCAACGGGGGACGCGGGACGGGACGAGGGGACGCGACGGGGACAAGTCCCTCACATGGGACGCAGAGGGGAAGCGGGTCCCCACTGACACTTGCAAGCGGGACGCGGACAGGGGACCCCACACCCTTTTTTTAGGCTTTTCAGAGTCTTGAGCTATATGCCAATGTCTCCCACCAAACTCTTCCAACCCACTCTTCACTTGTACATCATTACTTTTTCCCCTTTGAGTAGATGATTGATCATCACATCAACATGTGCAGCGCGTGCTCGCCGCTTTCTTACCGCATGTTATATTTTGGTATTTATGAGTGCAAACCCCACTTTTTCTTTGCAATCTTGTGCTCCTAGTGTTGTCTAGTATAAAACAAGTGTTTTTTGACATGCGTCCCTCGACCCGTCCCTTGTTTTGCCACCTCCCCATCCCCGGGACCCGTCACGTCCCCGTGTGACTATGCCCTTGGGACCTCACTCCGTAAGGTATCTGGATGCAGAGTCTGAGAGCAGAGGTCCCTCGAGGGTTGTACCTTGTTGAGATCAATAAATAAAGAAATACCAAAAGGGGCACCGGTCTTTGCGGCCAATGCTTCTGGGCACAAAACTCCGTCGTGCCGGGTCAACTCTCTCTCTCTCTCTCTCTCTCTCTCTCTCTCTCTCTCTCTCTCTCTCTCTCTCTCTCTCTCTCTATCTATCTATCTATCTATCTATCTATCTATCTATCTATCTATATAGATAGATAGATAGATAGATAGATAGATATTGATTTCTTGCTTGGAGTTTCCAAGCCTGTTATAATGGTATCAGACCTCAAAAAGATTCTTCTTCTTCAGAGGATCCGACCCCTTCTGCGACGCGCACAAATTCTTGAGGAGAACATGACAAAACACTCGGCCCCAAACTTATTAGCCACTCCCACCCTTCATACATCACGCATCCGGCGCCCTCCCGTCTTTATCACTTTGTCTTAAAATGCATAAGCCATAAAGAACCCCAGATTACACATGTTCTCGCAGACAATCTAGCAGAAATAACACCTCTCAAGGGGGGAAGTGAAGAAAAGTTGCAATTTGGCGGGGGAACTGAAGAAAAGAATGAAAATTTGGACAAATTCTTCGAGGCAAAGTTTGCCAGAGCGCAGTACAAATGTCAACTGCACGTGTGCACGTGTAAAAAGACTAATACTCAAGAGACCCAAGATTTGGGAAATACCTAAAGAATTACCCGATTGACGAGATCCATTCGCGATAAATGAGGCCATTGATTCTTCTTTCAAGTCGGGAGGAAAGCTGAAAGGACAAACGAGGGCACAAAAGCACAACCTATACTCATAGGAAAAAAAAGAGCTCCACAGAACTCTTGAATACAAGATGAACCAGAGGACTACCAGAAGATAAGTTAGAGAGTTCCAAAGCAATCGACGAGCACGCAAGAAAAGGAAAGACGAAAGCTCAACTAATACTAGGTTTTGGAGGAACCGTTGAACCTTATCAGATGGACCAAAGTATCGTGTTTTGCAAAGCATGGAGCAAAGTGCGAGACCAGAAAGCCCTTATCTTCTCTAATGGAGGAGCCAAGGCCAACTTCATTTCAACCGAATTGGCGGCTCGACTTGGAATTACGCCCGAGGAAATGGGGCCAATGGTCGAGGTTGTTCTAGCGACCAGGATGGAATGTTTCCATTACACTTGTCATTGGCAAGCGATGTTTGCATTGTCAGGGGTATTTAGGACGTCAGCACTTTTACATCATGCCTTTGGAAGGGTGTGACATCCTCCTAGGAATCCCTTGGTTCAACAAGAACAAAGTCGTGGTCGATTATAAGACAAGGAAGGCCATCTTGAAGAATGAGAAGGGCAAACTTTAAAGAGATTGTACTTGATGTAAAACAGAAAGGCGAGTCTGTCCCACTTGATGAAATCCGATCTTTTTGTTTATTCGATCTTCATGAAAGATGTTGCTAATTGGACTACTTTCTTATTTTTAATGATTAAATCTCTTTTTTAGGATATTTTATTATGTGCACTAAGAACTGTTAAAAGATAGTAGCTACAAGAACTGCCATCAAGAACGGACAAACTCAGATGTGTCATTTGATGGGTGACGGTAAACATCGCGAAGGAGTTTCCGTAAGTTCGGTGGAAAGGGCCGGGTTACGAGTGCCCCTGATGCGTCACATGATGGGTGACGGGTGCATCAGTAAGGGGGCATCCCGTAGGCTAAGGAGGAAATCCGAACTGAGTAAGAAAATACGCGTAAGAACGCAAGCATAAGAATAAAGATGGGTTTAATGAAGCTTTTTACGAAAAGCAGGAACATTCGCGGGAAGGCAGATGCTTTCCCGCGAGGAGTCTGTGTCTGCATTGCATCTATGTCGTATCCTGCACCCGCGGACGCCTGGAATGTGTTCGCGTAGCATTGTTTTCACTAATTGAGTGAGTTTTTAAAGTTTGAACAAGTTCACACTTTATTTTATAAAGTGGCCGGTCACTTTTAAGTGACCAGCCCTTTTATTAATAAAATAAAGCAAGCAAGGCTCTTAAAAAAAAGCCGGAAACAGCAGAAAGTGCTACCGCTGGGATTCTGGAGTAGAGGCTGGCGACAGAAAGTGCAAGTGTTCGCGTGACGACTGAGTACGGAGGTCGACTCACCGAGCAAGGAGCGACAGGTATAAGGTGTTGATACGCATTGAGAATTGTTGCTTTGTGTGGTTTGTTTTGCAAGAATCTCCCGTCTTACGGGAAGTACGGTTTCACGCCTAAGTCCCTTACGGGAAAGTACGGCTTCGCGCCTAAGTCCCTTACGGGAAGGAACGGCCTTGTGCCCAAGCCCTTTACGGGAAAGCACGACCTTCGGGTCTAAGACTACAGAACGGAGGGGTTTCCTCGCGTTCTCGTGCTTGTATAAGAATTCTCCCTGAATAAAAGAATACTATTAACGGGATGGGACCAGCCCATCTTCTGGTCCCCAATACTGTGTCGATCTTCTCCCTTCTCTCCCTTTTGCAAAGTATTTTATTTTTCAGATTTCTAAGTGCTCGTGTACGCTCCCGTTTTGTGACAAAAGAACTAAGTGATAATCAAAGGTCAAATATGTCTGACCTTGAAAACTAACGACAATATTTTTTGCAAGCTCAGCCTGCCTGTTTCTTGAAGGCTTAATAGGAGTGTTACCTCTTGCACGTCCAAAAGATCATACGATTGATTTGATCTTAGGCTGTACACCACCGAAACAGCCACCCTCCAAGGGCGACATCTTACTTGCAAGGAATTGCACAGACATGGTGGTCTAATTTCTCTACGACATGGGTAAAATTCAAGAGAACTTTCACGTCAACTTGGATATCAGACAATATGAAAAAGAGATGTCATTATAACTTGGCATTGTTTGAATGATTAAGAAAGATACATTGGGAGACTACTACGAGAGCATTGTCTGTAACACAAGTTTGACTCCATTCAGAGAATTATGGGACACGCTAAGCAAGGATTTGGGATGCATACCGGCTCATGGATAGGACAATATCCATCTTGTTAGGGCAAGTCTTCCAATTATGAGAACGAATTGAAGAAGTCGGATAACAGATCATCATTCCGGAGTAATACGAGAATCAATTGGTAACGCATCTAAGGATTCCAATGAACTTAGGGAACCTTATGCAAGATCATCAGAGGATTTCAGAAAAGAAAGAGAAAAATAATGAAAGAGCTTCAAGAGAAGGGTTTCACTCAGTCGAGTACACCACCATCAAGACCAGATTCCCTATCCCAAGGATCGACGATATACTCGACACACTTCAAGGGTCTACTTGCTTTAGCACAATGGATTTGAAGTGCGGATATCATCGAATCCGAATTGCTCCTGGAGACGTCTACGAGAGAGCTTTAAGGACAACTTTTGGTTTGTACAAATATTGGGTGATGCCATTTGGCGTTACGAATGCTCTGGCTACATTCATCCGCATTAATGGATAGGATTTTCAGGAGTACTGATCATTTGTGGGCACTTTCTTTGATGACATCATCGTCTTTTCCAAGTGTGAGGAAAAGATGAGCGACGCGAATTTCGCTTTTGAAGAGAATGCTTTTTTTTAACAAAAAAAAAGGAAACTTGAGAGAGAAGAGCTTTTGAGCTCTTATGCTTTTTATTTTAAAAGCTTTTGGGGCTCTGCTTTTGGGCATCCCTTGTATCTTTAAATAAGTGGTGAGGGCTTCACTTCTCAGAGCATCTGGACGCAGACTCTGAGAGTGAAACCCTAACCGCTCTCTTGTACTTTGATGATTGATTAATACAAAAAGAAATACCGAAAGGGGCGCCAGTCTTTGGGACCAATATCTCTAGGCACGGAACTCCGCCGGGCCAGTGTATATCTATTGTGATCTGTGACTTGTTTTGAAGTGGTTATTTGGTGCTGTCGCGGTTGATTCTTGACTTGGAGTGTCCAAGTCTGTTACACTTGTCACAGAAGTAGCTTTGAAAAAAAGCACATGAGGTGGGCTAATATTCTATCACAGCTTCATTTCTAGATGGTCCATGTTCAGGGACAGAAGAATTTAGTGGCAAATGCGTTGTCTCGCAAGCCCTTGGTTCTCGCTATTTCCACGATCAATCATCTAAGCTTCGAAGATATGATTGATCAATACGCCACTGATCTTGATTTGCAGATATCTTTCACCGGATACAGTGGGGAGACAGTTGCAGGCTATTCCATGCGGGACGGCTACTTGATGTGGAAAATGATGTGTCTTACACAATCTTTGAGGGAAAAGGTTTTGAGAGAATGCCATCGTCCACCTTTTTTGGGCCACCGTGGCATAGATACCACCTAGCAGGGTGTTGAACGTTACTTCTATTGGCCGAGGCTCAAAAAGCATGTGGACGAGTTTGCTCGCAATTGCTTAGTATGCCAAAAGGCCAAGTTTGAGAAGCATAAGGCACCAGGAGTTCTACAGCCTTTACCCTTACCACCATGTCCCTGGGAAATCATTGCCATGGATTATTTTTTTTATCTTCCCAAGACTCAAAATGGGCATGATGGCATTTGGACAATCATCAATAGATTCAATAAGCAGGCCCATTTCATTCCGATAAATAAGACAGTTAAACTTGATCAATTGCTGAGACTATTTGTTTCAAAGATTTTTTTAATGCATGGCATGCACGAGTCTATTGTTAAAAACAAAGACCCCCAATTTACTAGTTCGTTTTGTAGGGCAATCTAGGCAACCATTGGCATGCGGTTGAAGCTCTCATCCTCATTCCACCCAGAGACAATCGGGCAATCTGTGGTAGCCAATTTAGTGGTTTTGGATTTGTTGAAGTCTTATAATTAGGATCAGAAGACTCAATGGGAGAAGTGTTTGCCCTTGGTAGAGTTTGCCTATAACAACATAGCTCATTCATCCACGGAGGAGGACCTAGTAGATACTCCTCGGATACTAGAACTTTACCTTGAGGCTTTCAGTCTAGCTTTCACTATTCCGAGCGATCCTCGAGATCAACAGGGTTGAATCTGGTGCAGACGGGACTATCCCAAGAAGAGAGTCACTCCGTTTCTTTGTAACAGGTTACCCAGATGGAATAAAGTCACTCATTTTTCTTTGGATTTCAGGGATAATAATGGGCTGATAGTATTCTGTTGCATGACTTCATGAACGAAATACCTCAAGCTAGGAACTCCTGATATGGATCTCATTTTTTGTGCTCTCTCATGTGAGTAGTGTCTAAGTGGATGTTTAAAAGACACAATGTTTCGGTCTTATGATCCTTACCTTGAGGCTCTTGGTCTAGCTTTGACTATTCCGACAGATCCCGAAGATCAGTACGGTTGAATCTAATGCAGATGGGACTGCACAAGATTCGAGTCTCTACGCTCCTTTGTCACAGGTTACCCAGATGGAATAAAGTCACTGATTTTCCTTTGGATTTTAGGAATATTGATGGACTGATAGTATTCTGATGGATGACTTTATGAAAGAAGTACTTCGAACTGGGAATTCCCTACATGAATCTAATATACGTGTGCTCTCTCATGTGACGAGTGTTTGAGTGCATGTTTGAAAGACGAAAATGATTGCAGCATTTTGGTCTTGTGATTCCCGATGAGATGGACATGATAGCAATAAGAATTAGTCAATCTCGACATCAATGAGATCTGGGATAGATCTAGATGCAATTGCTAAACATATTGCTGATAGATCATGATCCGATATCTCAATGGATTAATATGTGATGAATGTGATTTGAATGTTCAGTGACTCTCGTCTTTGTGCAAGTGCTGGATTTGTGTTGTCTAGTGCGTTGGTACTTAGAGTCAATCTCTACTGACCTAGTTTCTCGCTTATGTTGGTTTTGCAGGCGTAATCAAATGCGATTACAATTCTTTCAAGAGGAGGGTATGTCACAAAGTGATGACGTAGCATGACTGTCACGAGGACGTGCCAATTATTAACCATGTCACAGAGATGTGGCAACTGCTAACCTTGGTTGTTGGTTTCTTTCCAATGGGGTTTATTTTATTTGTTTTGAGACCCTCTTTTTGAAGTAGCAAACGGTTGGACATTGTATGGCCAATGTGAACGATACATTCACCCGCAGACGGGAAGTGGTCGGCACTGGAATTCGTATGGTAAGAGGATGTCTAGGCTCAGAGCAAGATCATATAGGTCCCTCCGTCGCACTTAGCAAGTTGGTGGATACTACAAGGTGAACTCAATTAAGGCGTAAAGTCAAGGTGGGACTACCAACAAAAAGTATCCGACAGTTGGGCCACATTGCACTTTTGGATGCGGTTCCAATGAGGATAGATGGTCAGAAGACAAGTGGGAGCCTAACGGAAGCATCTCCTAAAATTTAGGGAGCTGCTATTTTGGGCCGTGAAATGTGTTCGCATCATTACCTTCGGTATGACTAGGGGAACATTTTACAACTCTGCCGCGAAGTCAACTGGACAACCGGTCAGGATATTTTTAAGCGGCAAACCCGAAACGGGAAAATGCTTGAAAATGCGCCAAGTGTCAGTTTTTCATGGACTTTCCTCCTACAGAAAAATGGGCGCTGATTTTTAAGCTGGGAGAGGCCTCATTTCAGCTTTTGTCACAGGTTAAGAGCTATGGAGTGCTTCCTTTCCCTCTCATGTACAGTGTGGTGCTTGGAGTGATGCCCTGCACGCTACACACTGCTCTCTCTCTCCCCTACGAGCAGTATGTTATGCCCCACTAGTGGGCTTTTCATTTGACCAATGTACAGTTATGTGGGTTCATGCGCGATTGCCGAGGCAAGAGCCTCTTGCACACGTACTGGATTAGCTAGCGGCTAATCCCCCGCAGGTACAGGTGAATTCGGAGAGGTTTCACGCTAGAAATCTCGTCCGATTCAAAGGGCAAGTAGCCCTATAGGTGCAGGAGCTCGAGGTCTTGCTACTGATGCGACCGGCACGCGAAACGGAGCCCAAAAACAGGGAATTACAGCCTGCTGTGTATTTTTGCAGGTTTAGGGTTTCGGCCCTAAACGGACCCTAATACCCCCAGGAGGTTCGGGGACGCAAGGGGACCGCTGTACAGGTGAACTGGCGCATTTTCGGGACAGAAAACAGAGAATTAGGCGTGCTGCAGATTCTCACCAGGTTTTGCAAAGTGTCCGTATGCGTCGGGAAAGTCACCTATTGTGTGGGAATACTGACTGTGAAGCGTCCTAGTACAGTTATGCTGCCGAAATCGGGCCAGACCAAGCGTTTCTTAGCCTAGATTGTGCGGGGCAGCTTGCGGAAGATCACAGGTTTTATTCCCTTTGATAAAGAATAAAGAAATACCAAAAGGGGCGCCAATTTTGGGGCCTACTGGTTGTCGGTGTAACTCGGAGCATTCTAGCTTCCGAGCCGTGTGTGTGATTAAGTGTTAATTCCCGTCGCAGGGTCTCCTTTGCAAAGTGCTCTCTGTGTGTCTAAAGTAAAGAATTTCGGGTGAAAGCCAACGCCTACCGCCCTACAGGCCGGTTTCATGGTTCCATTGCCGGGACATCAATCACTTTTTCCTTAAAGAGTGAGTCTGGATTGTTTTGGGATAAAGACACGAAGTGCAGGAACACGGGGATTACACTATGGCCGACAAGGGGAAGGGAATTATGGAAGAGGGTTCCTCTTCAAAGGACAGGCAGGAGATTCCTATGGTTTTTGAGATTGGCGAGAGCTCACGGCCACATCAGTCTGTACATCCTGTCAACATGAATGTCCCTCCAGTAGTACAGGGCTTTATGACAAGGCAACTTGAGGATGGTGCGTTCAAGACTCACTTAGTTGCCGCGGTGAATGTCTTTTCGCAGCTGGTGCAGAATCCAAGGTTTATGGAATTCTTGCAAGTGCCACCAGTGCAACAGCAAAACAGGCAACCTACGCCGCGTACGGAGCTTGTTGATGCACAAGCCCAGGTACTTCATGTGACGCAGGAGGAAAGGGAACTGTCACAAATGTGGGCACCACGTGCCAATAGAAAAGAACAGACTGAACACACTTTTAGCACTTCAATAACAACTGTTCAATAACAACTGAACTGAGAGAGAGAGAGAGAGAGAGAGAGACGACACGCGACACGGAGTGGCGAAATTCCACCCCAGAGAGTATTGGCCCCAAACCTTGGCGCCCCTTTCGGTATTTCTTTATATTACTGCTGATTCGCAAAGTACAACAGCCGGGGAGCACCTCCTCTGCAATCTGCGCACTGAAGAGTGCCAGAGAGGGCCCCCAAGGCTCATATTTAAAGGCCCAAAGCCTAAAAGCATCAAATATGAAAAGCTGACCCCAAAAATCACTTTCAAATCCACCGCGAATTCCGGGACGTCCGTACAAGTGCCACATCATCATATTTTGATGTGCAAAGTCTTTTGAGTGTGTTCTGCTTTATTTTTAAAGCCTTTATGCCACTTGGGGCCCCATCGGACGGGGTCCCCATAAGTTGGTAGGGCTTCTTTTGTTGCTTGTTCTTCTTAGGGTTTATAGAATTAGGGTTTGCAGGTTTTAGGGTTAGGGTTTCCAGAATTAGGGTTTGCAGGTTTTAGGGTTAGGGTTTCCAGAATTAGGGTTCAGCAGTTAGGGTTTCTGGCAAAAATTAGGGTTTGCAGGTTTTAGGGTTAGGGTTTTCACAATTAGGGTTTCAGCAATTAGGGTTACCACGTCCTCACTCTGTGACACTTCTTCTACTGCTTCTTAGGGTTTAGGCCCCTCGGCCGGCATCTGTAAGTTGGCTCCATTCTTTAGGCTTTGACACGTCAGCAGTTTGTTACAGGAACACTCGCATGTTGTGGAGTCACGGGCTCCAAAGTAGGTTCCTCTCGTGCTTGAACAGGTGGCTAGAACGCCTATTCCACAGGTTATGCCAGTTCAGCCCGCCACCTTTCAGAGCCAGCATGCTATCTTGAATGGACAGGCAGCTGGATACCAGGCTATGCATTCAGTTTTTCCACCACCCTCGGTACATCCTGGGTATTTCGGGGGTGGATCAGTGTTCCAAAGAATGGCTGGTTATGCATATGGAAGTCAGCCGTACATGCCAGGAATAGTGTTCGGGGGTATGCAAGGCATCATGCCAAACCCCATGTATGGTAGTATTGGCATGCAGCACAGTTTTCAGAGCAACCACGGCCAGTTTAGGGTGCTACAGGGTCATTTTGGCATGGCTGGTTTTTCTGGACAGCAGCCAGATATCGCACCTCTGACGCAAAATGTGAATGGCCAACACGTGCCGATCATGCCTACTACAGTGCCCATGTTGCAAACCATTCCGTATGACAATTTGGGGGCACTAGAGAAGCCGAAGGCTTACAAAGAAGGTGGTGCAGCGGTAAAGTTCAGTACCTTCAATGGTTTCGAGGACAAGACAAAGGCACTCACTTTCCTCTAGCAGTTTGATACAGCTTATGCGGGAGGGAATTTTACAAAGGCCTCGAAGGTCAAGAAAGCTGCCACTTTCTTAAAGGACAATGCGCTTACATGGTGGACGACATTGTTAATGCAAGGACAGGCACCCGCCACTTGGGTTTACTTCAAGCAAATGTTTGCATCTGCTTAGCTATCAAATGAATTTGAAGCCGATGTCCTGACAGATTGGCACCAGCTTACTGCAGCTTCGTGCAAGAGCTTGCTGGAGTACAATAGGAGGTTTTGTAAAGTGTTACTCTCAGTGAGCTCCTACAGATTTGTGCCATTGACAGAGCAGATAGAGAAGTATTATTGTGGGCTGCCTAAAGGGCTTCGCGATTACTGTACAAAGAACAGAGTGGCTACCCTTACTCAGCTTATGGAAGTTGCGAACACTGGTCTTGCCTTGTTGGAAGGAGAGGACAGTGGATTTCCGAGCAGTCACAAAGGAGGGCAGCAAAAGAAAAATTCAGCGAAGAAGCCTTTTGTGAAAACCGCTCCTGATGCGTCACAGGGGTCAGAAAAGGCCACCAAAGACAAGGATTCAGCCGGGACTCCCGGAGCACAGGCAAAGAAACAGAAAAGTAAGCCTTTTGTGCGCAAGTCGCTCAAGGAAAAGAAGGTCCTAATGGCTAAGAACAAATGCTTTATATGTGAGCAGCCTGGTCACTTTTCTATCAATTGTCCACAAAGGAAAAGGCCAGCTGACTCAAAGGATAAAGAAGACCAGAAAGGCAAGAAGCCAAAACCCACAGCAGGTTTAGTGCCAGACATGGTGGGTGACAGGCCCAGCACAGATGCCAGTGAGTTGTGCAGGGCATGGGGTAAAGTTAGGGATCAAACGGCACTCATCTTTTTTGATCCAGGTGCCAAAGCCAACTTTATCTCACCAGAGTTAGCTATGAAGCTGGGCATCAGAGCTGAAGAGATGGGGTACACAGCAGAGGCAGGGTTGGCATGTCCTGGCCACTCAGAGTGTGTTACTCCCATCATTGGAAAACTGCGTCTGCATATTCAGTCGTATGTGGACACTGAAGAGTTTTACATCAAGCCGCTGGAAGGTTGTGACGCCTTGTTGGGGATCCCGTGGATGTTCCGAGTGCATGGAGTCTTGGATGCCTACAACGAAAAGATCACTGTACAGCATAGGGGCAAAACTCACATCTTGGCTGTAAAGCTTATAGGAGAGTCAATCCCTATTGTATCTGCTTCTGCTATCACTTCTGTAATAAAGAATCATCTTTCTGTGTACTTGATTTTTGCACGTGATGTCTCAGATAGTGATTAGTCAAATTTATCTGTGTTAGATAAAGAAAGGTCAGCATTTTTGCAAAAGTTTAGTGACTGTTTTTCTGATTCATTACCGTCGCAATTGCCGCCAGAGAGACCTGAGGACCATCGGATAGATTTGGTGCCAGGGTAAATAGACCTCCCTACAGGGTTAGTGCGGCGCAGCAGAAAGAGATTATGGGCCAGGTTGAGGAGTTATTAGAGAAGGGCCTGATTCAACCTAGTTCTTCACCCTTTTGCTCCCCAGTGCTCCTAGTGCAGAAGAAGGATGGCTCATGGCGCATGTGTATTGATTACCATGCGTTGAATAAGAATACCATCAAGAATAGGTTCCCTATTCCTAGAATTGATGATATTCTCGATCGTTTAGAGGGTGTTGTAATTTTCAACAGGATAGACCTTAAGAGTGGGTACCATCAGATTCGTATAAAGCCAGAGGATGTGCACAAGACTGCGTTTAGAACGACATTTGGTCTTTATGAGTTTCTAGTGATGTCGTTTGGGCTAACAAATGCTCCTGCCACGTTCAACAGAATGATGGACCGGATTTTCCGCTCGCATCAACAGTTTGTTGGAACGTTCTTCGATGACATGATAGTGTATTCGAAGAATGAAGAGGAGCATAGGCGTCACTTGACCATTGTGTTCGAAGAGCTGCGCAGTCACAGGTTACTTGTCAATCCTAAGAAAAGTGAATTCTTCCTCGAAGAGATCCACTTTCTAGGCCACATAGTCTCAAAGGATGGTGTTAGAATAGATCCCGCAAAGGTCGAAGCTATCAAGACATGGCCAGACTTGAAGACTGTGCACGATGTCAGAAGCTTCTTGGGATTGTGTTCCTACTATAGAAGGTTTATCAGAAATTTTGCAGAGATAGCATCGCCTCTTCACGCATTGCAAAAGAAAGAAGTCACTTTCAGATGGACCCAAAAAGAGATTTCAGCTTTTAGTCTCTTAAAGGAAAAGTTGACTTCAGATCCAGTTATTGTTTTGCCAGGTCTCAGGAAGTCATTTGTGGTCCAGTGTGACGCGTGTGGCAGTAGCATCGGAGCAGTGCTAATGCAAGATGGACGGGTAGTAGCTTATGAAAGCCGAATTTTGCAAGGGCCAGAGAGGACTATGCAAGTCTATGAGAAAGAGCTCTTGGCCGTGATTCATGCGCTTTCTAGCTGAAAGCACTACCTCTTAGGTGCTGATTTTATTGTCCAAACAGATCACCAGACCTTGCGATACTTCTTGACACAGTCAAAGTTATACTTCTTGACACAGTCAAAGTTATCCGAAAAGCATATGCGATGGGCAAACATTCTTTCCATGTTCCACTTCCAAATTATGCATGTGGAAGGCAAGAAGAATGTTGTGGCTGATGCGTTATCAAGAAAGCCACAAATTTCAGCTGTGTCAATTCCTTATCATTATAAGTTAGATGACATGAAGGAACAGTATACTGCTGATGAAGATTTTGCAAGGATCTTTGAACAGTTACAAGAGGGCCAACATCACGAGCACTACCTCCTCAGAGATGGTTTTATGATGATGCATGGCAGTCTTTGTGTCACTAGGCCACTGCGACATAAGGTCATGGAAGAGAGTCATGTCCCACCGTACGCAGGGCATCATGGCATTGATACAACAGTTAAAGCGGTAGAGTCATTCTTCTATTGGCCTACCTTGAGGAGAGATGTGGATGCCTTTGTGCGAGCATGCATAGTTTGCCAAAAGGTCAAGTTTGACAGGCAAAAGGCACCAGGGTTGTTACAGCCACTGCCGATTCCGGATAAGCCATGGGAAAGCATTGCTATGGACTTTATCTTTGATCTTCCAAGGACGCCAATAGGGAATGATGGTATATGGACCATTATCTGCAGCTTCAGCAAGCAGGCCCATTTTATCCTTGTCAAGAAGAAGATAAAATCTGATCAGATGGCACGCTTGTTCATGTACAATGTGTTTAAGTACCATGGTATGCCACAATCGATTATCAGTGATCGTGATCCTCGCATGACCAGTTTGTTCTGGAGAGGATTGTTTGAGAACATGGACACTACGCTCAAGTTTTCGTCTTCGTTTCATCCACAAACTGATGGACAGTCAGAAGAGGCTAATTCTATTGTCTTAGATCTGCTGAAATGCTATGTGTCAGATAATAAGGGCAAGTGGGAACATTATTTGCCTATGCTTGAGTATGCGTACAATAATACGGTGCATTCGTCTACTGGCAAAGCACCTTTTGAGATTGTTGAAGACGGCAAAAAGGTTCCTCCCATTTTGCATACAAAGGACAAGATCTTTGAGGCAGATCGATATGTTGAGAACATGGATGAGATGTATAAGAAGATTAAAGTTGTCTTGGAGAAGACTCAGGCAAAGCAGAAAAAGGTTGTTGATCGTCACCGTCGTGAATTGCTACTATCACCTGGTGATTGGGTTCTGTTAAGGTTCGAAAAGGCAAGGTTAAAGAAGATGAAGGGCAAGGAACGGCTGTTTCCTAAGCTCAGCATGCGTTACTATGGGCCTTTTCAAGTGCTTGACAAGATCAGCGATGTGCCTTACAGACTGAAACTGCCTGATGCGTGGAAGATTCATAATGCGTTTCACGTGAGTCTTCTAAGACCCTTCGTGGGTGATGTGCCAGAAGATATGCCAGTTGAGGATCAGCCAGGAGTTGAGGAACTTGATGAGATACTGGTACCTGACCAAGTTCTGGCACATAAGGACAGAAAAGTTAAAGGACAAGTTGCAAGACGCTATTTGGTGAAGTTCAAGAACTATCCGCCTATGGATGCAAAGTGGATAGAAGAGCATGAATTTTCAGAGTCACCAAATGTATTGCAGCTTTACCTTCAAGCCTTTGGGTTACAGCCTACTTATGCCCCAACCCAACGTGTGCAAAGGAGAGGTAATGATAGAGCTAGTACATCAAATGTACATATGAATTCAGTGCCATAGATGGAAATGGCAAAAGTATGAAGGCCTCATTAAGTCATTTGTATCTATGTATGTTACGACCTTTCTTGCGGATACATGCGATGATAAAAGAGTGTTGATAGCACAAGATCATCAATGGCGTGTATTTATGGTATGCAATCGAGGACGTTTGCGATTTCAAGAGGGGGGTATGTCACGAGGACGTGGCAGTTATTAACCATGTCACAGAGATGTGGCAACCGCTAACCTTGGTTGTTGGTTTCTTTCCAATGGGGTTTATTTTATTTGTTTTGAGACCCTCTTTTTGAAGTAGCAAACGGTCGGACATTGTATGGCCAATGTGAACGGTACATTCACCCACAGACGGGAAGTGGTCGGCACTGGAATTCGTATGGTAAGAGGATGTCTAGGCTCAGAGCAAGATCATGTAGGTCCCTCCGTCGCACTTAGCAAGTTGGTGGATACTACGAGGTGAACTCAATTAAGGCGTAAACTCAAGGTGGGACTACCAACAAAAAGTATCCGACAGTTGGGCCACATTGCACTTTTGGATGCGGTTCCAATGAGGATAGATGGTCAGAAGACCAATGGGAGCCTAACAGAAGCATCTCCTAAAATTTAGGGAACTGCTATTTTGGGCCGTGAAATGTGTTCGCGTCATTACCTTTCGTACGACTAGGGGAACATTTTACAACTCTGCCGTGAAGTCAACTGGGCAACCGGTCAGGATATTTTTAAGCGCCAAACCTGAAACAGGAAATGCGCCAAGTGTCAGTTTTTCATGGACTTTCCTCCTATAGAAAAATGGGCGCTGATTTTTAAGCTGGGAGAGGCCTCATTTCAGCTTTTGTCACAGGTTAAGAGCTATGGAGTGCTTCCTTTCCCTCTCATGTACAGTGTGGTGCTAGGAGTGATGCCCTGCACGCTACACACTGCTCTCTCTCTCCCCCCTACGAGCAGTATGTTATGCCCCACTAGTGGGCTTTTCATTTGACCAATGTACAGTTATGTGGGTTCATGCGCGATTGCCGAGGCAAGAGCCTCTTGCACAAGTACTGGATTAGCTTGCGGTTAATCCCCCGCAGGTACAGGTGAATTCGGAGAGGTTTCACCCCAGAAATCTCGTCCGATTCAAAGGGCAAGTAGCCCTACAGGTGCGGGAGCTCGAGGTCTTGCAACAGATGCGACCGGCACGCGAAACGGAGCCCAAAACAGGGAATTACAGCCTTCTGTGTATTTTTGCAGGTTTAGGGTTTCGGCCCTAAACGGACCCTAATACCCCCAGGAAGTTCGGGGACGCAAGGGGACCGTTGTACAAGTGAACTGGCGCATTTTCGGGGCAGAAAACAGAGAATTCAGCGTGCTGCAGATTCTCGCCAGGTTTTGCAAAGTGTCTGTATGCGTTGGGAAAGTCACCTATTGTGTGGGAATACTGACTGTGAAGCATCCCAGTACAGTTATGCTGCCGAAATCGGGCCAGAACAAGCGTTTCTTAGCCTAGATTGTGCGGGGCAGCTTGTGGTAGATCACAGGTTTTATTCCCTTTGATAAACAATAAAGAAATACCGAAAGGGGCGCCAATTTTGGGGCCTACAGGTTGTCGGTGTCTGCTCGGAGCATTCTAGCTCTCGAGCTGTGTGTGTGATTAAGTGTTAATTCCCGTCGCAGGGTCTCCTTTGCAAAGTGCTCTGTGTGTGTCTAAAGTAAAGAATTTCGGGTGAAAGCCAACGCCTACCGCCCTACGGGCCGGTTTCAATGACCATCTAGGCGGACTCCGGAAGGCAGGTCCAACTCTTAGAGAAAGATGCAAATGAAGTTTTACCAATTTGCAAAACCTTTAGAGGGGCCTAAAATTAAAAAGTCTGAAGCTTATAAGTTGTATCAACTTATGGTACCCCATCCGAAGGGGCCCCATGGACAAAAGAACAAGAAAATTGTGCAACATTGGAAACGCGACATCGCTGTACAGACAGGCCGTGTTTTTCGTTGACTGCTGACGTGGCACCGTACGGATTGGCGTTATTTGTGCTGGCTACCTTGAGCGCTAGCTTTAAGGCCTGGGATGCTTTTGGAACTTGAAGCTTTTCAGGTACTGCTTTTGGGGCTTTGCTTTTGGGGCATCCCTTGTACTGTTTATAAGAGCCCTTGGGGCCTCACTCTGCAGGGCATCTCGACACAGAGTCTAACAGCAGAGGTCCCTCGAAAGTTGTACCTTGTTGAGATGAATAAATAAAGAAATACCGAAAGGGGCGTCAGGCTTTGGGGCCAAAGCTTCTAGGCGCGGAACTTCTCTCTCTCTCTCTCTCTCTCTCTCTCTCTCTCTCTCTCTCTCTCTCTCTCTCTCTCTCTCTCTCTCTTATTTTATCATTTTGTCATTTCATTTTGTTACTCTTGACTTTGTATCAGATCCACCACATTGTAACGCTATGGTCTCATAGGTCATTTTGGCCTTTTGAAGACGTTAATATAACATTTCGTTTCGTTTCTCTCTGTGCGTGCATGCGTGTGTGTGTGTTAAAGTTCAAAGATTTTGAAGTTTCTGATCATGTGTTGCTATTGATTTCTCGCTTGGAGTGTCCAAGCCTATTACAAAGGCTATGGCAAAAAGACAAGTCTAAGAAGAGGGAGACTATGGTGGGATAGGCTAAGGCGGTTGGAGAGGCCATGGCAAAAAGAAAGTCTAAATTACCGAGTATTGCAGATTCTTGCGGATGCTCGAGTCAGCCTGTCCTCAAGGAAATCAAAACATACGTACAAGGACTGTAAGCTCAGGGTGGTCTGTGGGAATCATAGGATATAAACCACGACGGTGGTGAATAATGCCAAGTAATCCAACCATGTGACACTATAAGGAACGTAGTGGTATATACCCATCGTCTCAAGAAAACGTGGCTGCCATGGAGGAGCTGGGTGAAGCATCCCACTAACTACGAAGAGTGTGAACTATGTCTAGATACCACTAATTGTATCCACAGAAGTGGGATCCTCTTTAACAGCATTAGCTAAAATGAGCTCGCACGGGTGAGACTCAAAAGCATGTATAGTATCTGGCAGCATATCCAATGTGCGACAAATGTCTGTCAACAAGGAAATGGGATCTTTTCCTTCCCCCCAACAAGTGAGGTGGGAACTTCTGGACTGTAACAACTAGAAAATTAAACCCCACAAGACAAGACCTGTGCAGACACCCACCCGACATAGGAGGTCACACACTGCACGCCTTAACATATGCGCATGTGGGCAACCCAACGACAGTGGTTAATAGCCTCATCTACATGTAAGGTGCAGCACGAACAAGAACGCTCATAGCCAACATTGCCAGCCCAAGTGCCCACCAGGAAACCAGCATGAACGATCAAACACATGGCATAGAGTAAACCGAGGCTGATCTGCAAATCCCAGAGGAAGGACCAAAATCTAGGCCAAGATCCAGCCAAGACTCCAATTATGTAGGCCAACAAGCCAAACTCTTGCTGCAGCAGTAGAATATGGCGACCAATGCTAGAAGAATACTTAAGAAAGGAGACTACCTGGTGGATTTCCGCAGTTGAGGGCCAGCAGCACTCCGCAGGGTCCATAATTTGGATTCAACAGAAAACCCTAACTCTAAATTCCATCACCACACCCCCTTGTCTGGTTACATGTAAGTCAATCAACTCCCATCACAAACACCCCCCACGCAGTTGCTTTTTTCCACACGACACAACTGAAAATTTGTACAAAACTAATCTTACTTTAGCATGCCCCCATGTGCACACCTGAACGTATGCACACCCCCACAACCTCGACAGAAGTTCAGAACAAAGATAAACATGATTACCATCCTACCAGTGGCAGCACAACAGAGAACTTTAAAGCCAATTTGGTCAGTGTCTGAATGCAGCTCGTAGTCAGCAGATGGTTGTAGCTAGGCATTATTCTGGAAAAAAAGAAAAAAAACATTGTAAATGGAAACTTGACAGATTCACAACAGCTACTTAAGCTCTACCTCCTGCTGCACCCTCTTAACATACCATTTTTTGTCTGACCTCTTCCACCTACCCAACCTAGCCCATCCCTACTTTCCTATACTTAAAAGAAGATTTGTCATTCCCTTCCTTATGCTCTCAATTACAATACCTGTCATACTGCAGAAATCTATCAAAGCGCTTTAATATCCGTGATAATGCTCGAATACTCTGGTTCAAAAGAAATAAACAAAACAATAGAATATGAGCGGTCTGCCGCGAGGGGTGGGGGTAGCGGCAAGTGCGGGATGAAATGTTATGCTGAACAGAATATAAGAATGTTACTTCAGTTCATGACCTACACAAAAGATTATTTCTTCTCTATTTCACCCAACATATTACTTAGACCTTCAACTAGAGGTGGCAAGCATTCAAAGGAAATCGCCAAGGTAGCAACAAGAACTCGGTTGTCAATTGTACTCAAGTATGATAAGACACAGTTGTAAAGGAGCATGAAAATACACGCATAATTTACATCCCTTGACCTAATAGATGGAGGGTTCTTTTCACCTGAATTAAATGACAGACAAAAATAAACCTTCCATCTAGACAGTAACATTCACATATGCTCATATGGGATTATTGCCATCAGCATGGGGCTTATCCAGAACAAAAATATGTAAAAGACATTCCCCCCTCCCCTTGTAAGCTCCTCTTTTCAAACAGCTTCCATGCGAGCTCAAGGTTTTCAGAGCACATAGTCTCAGACACATATTGATGCATTAACGAAACACTCTCCATGGAAGAATCAGGGAAACGGATTGCACACATTATGAAAAAAACCAATCCTAGGGCCAACACTCTTAGGTCTCCGAATTCCATTTACTTCAAGGAGAGAGGTGCAATGACACAATTGCACCCAATCAATGCTTACTACCGTCCTTTCTGCACCAGACATGTTATTTGATAAAAACATCCGTATGTATTTGGCTAGTCAAGCTAGGGGCTGGCCTCAGATTTTCTACAATAGACTTATGACTCCAACTGATCCTATTTATCACTCGCCTTAAATTGGGGACCGAGGGGTACTAAACATGCAAACCGCATAGAGCAGGGGAGCATCCATTGCATTTTCCCTGTGCTTTTGAGATACTTCCTATGGTCGGACTTATAGATCAGAAATGTTTGGGTTGCAGATGTAGCCCTACACTTTAGCTCACGACCAATGTATTCAAGGGAGCCATGTGAACAGCTTTGAAGCCTCCTTTGCAGGCTTCAGAGAGTCAGCAAAGCTTCTAAGCCAGCTTTATCACCTGCAGCGTAAAGAAAGCTAGCCCCAGAATAAGTGTATCCTTTATTCTTGCTGTCCTGAAGCATACACACACATGCAAACTTGAAGCTCAGCTCAAATTTTAGAAGGATTCCAACATCAGCTTGTAAGATGCCTTCTTTAAAACACAGATGCAAAACAAGCACTTTTATGTATTGCTAGTTTTTTCAAAAAACAGTTAGAAGCAAAGAAAAGGAGTCTAAGATTGCGACGGGAACAAAGTGATCACAGATCATGACGAAGGCATTTAGCCTGAGACGGCCATCAGAGCTAAAGCCAGCCGCTAAACACACAACAATCAGACATGGGACATATTTTACTTTGTTTAGCCTCATTGCTTGACAGGCAATGAGGCTAGACAAAGTTTGAGAGGACTTACACCTAGCCATCGTTTTTTGAAACCGGCCATAGGGCGGTAGACATAGGCTTTCACCCGAGACTTTACTTTACTTTAATACACAGAGAAACTTTGCAACTAAAAACCTATAACGGGAAATGATACTTCAAAGCACACACGGCTCAAAAGCTAGAATGCTCAGAGTAGACGCCAACAACCTGTAGGCCGCAAAAACTGGCGCCCCTTTCGAACTCGCTAGAACTCGCTTCCAAAGACATAAACCCTCTGTTTCCAGTCCAAAAACAGCAATTACAGCTTGCTGTATTTACTGGTTTTTACCATGTTGTCAGCCCTAAATAGTCCCGGAACTGTCCTCTAACAGTGGGGCACTATTCCCAATGCTTCTGGCATCCATACGGCTGCAAACAGTCCAAAAATAGCGCATAACCAGCGCTGAAAATGCACCTATAACTGAGGTTATCACCCTCACCAGTGCCTACTTGGAGTAGCAATTAGGTCAAGGATACTACGCTCCTTGATTAAACCTGTCTGTGTCCCATGTATAATGCTCTCTAGAACTGGTTGAATCCTCAAACTCAAGAGTCTTGGCAAGAATTTTGTAGGCTGAGTTGAGGATGATGATGGGTCGCCACTTTCAAATCTCATCCAAGGAAATGACACCCTCACTCATGCTGCCAGGCATCTCTCATGTGTGCAGGATGTACTAAAAAGCGCTGCAGAGATCTGAGCCAAGCAAGTCCCAATACTCTAAGACAAAACTGGGAGTCAAACCATCCTCATTTGGGCAGCTATCACGGGGAAGTGCTATGAGGGCCACATGGAGGTCCTCTAGTTGAAGAGGCTGCTTAAGCCTCTGGCGTATCTCTTGAGTCACAAGACAAGGCATCTGTGCCCATACCTGCTCTTTGCAAGCATCCTGACGCTCTGATTGAGGCTCTGCTGAAAGCAGGTCCCAGTAAAATTCGGTAGGAATTGCTCACATGTCCTCAAGCTCTGAAGCAACTGACCCGTCAGGCCTCCTCAACTCGCTGACCCTTGCATGCGTATGCCGGGGTCACACTGCCTCAAAGAAAGCCCGTGTCACTCTGTCACCCATTTGGGTCCACTGAGATGCCTTCCGATGAAAGGCAAACTCATGGCGCCTCTCCTCTGTGCTGGCAAGCTCCTGACGAGCTTGCTGCAACCGCTCCTCCAACCAAGTACTGTCTGGATGCTGCTCCTGTATCCTCTGCAAGGAAGCAACGCCCCAGCGGCGGCGCTGCTCCTCTCTCGTTGTAGCCAGGCAGGCCATGGACTCCTGAAGAAAAAGCTGATTGAGCTGAGCAAGTCCAATAGCCACCCTGTCAGCAGGAGAGTCCTGCATGGCTAAGCCCTTTGTCCAAAGAGCCACCACTCTCTCTCTGAGCGTAGAGTCCAGCAAAACCCTCTCAGGAATACGAAGCATCGTGCTCTCTTTCCTCTGTCTATCTGTCATTATGAGGATCACTGGTGCATGGTCTAAAAAAGTACCGGCCAGAATACAGACTGTCCCACCCAAGTCACAAAAGTGGTCACTAGAGTGGAAGAGATCTATCCGAGATAGATTCACTCCTCCCACTCTACGGTCCCAACGAGAGAAGGCCAAACTGTTAGGGGGCCTCACAAAGCTCCACACATCTGAAACCCGCAGTGTCATACAAAAGCTCTCCCAAGCTGCCAACTCACCTCCATGCACAGTAGTATGGCTACCTCCAATCCTGTGAGAGGGGTCCTCCAACATGTTCAAGTCACCCAATCAAGGTAGGATGAAAACGTACATACGGATCCGGATCCTATCGTACGAATTTACTGTACGATCTGTACAGTACAAATCGATCCGTACCTGGCACTTTTTTTTTTGGAAAAGCGTGGCTGAGGGTTTTTGATGCATTTTTGCTAACTTCTAAGCAACCAAAGCAGTTCTCATTTGAGCTTTGATATGCATGTTCAATCATCAATGTCGTCTAAACTTTAAAGTCTCTTGCAGTAGTTACACAATATGTGGTTGTCTTGTAAAACATGTCTTCAAATGTCTCTAGAAGTTGTTGCCCTCTCTTGTTTTTTTTACAAGAGTACGTATTTTTACGTACATAAATTTTTCTCTTGTACGGAACAACGTACAATACGTACATATATGCCACCTTGCCCCCGATGCACCATTGCTCTGCCTGTGGCAGAGACTCAACAGCATAAGACCAAAATTCTGCACGTGCACTCGCCACATTGGGCGCATAGATGTTGAGGACGCCCACGAGGCAACCCTGAACCAGCATAGTGATCCATTGAGCCTTGCCTGACACAATAACCTCTCTGCTCACTATGGCTTGCATACATACATCTCCGTCGATGCCTCCAGATCCAAATGCAGCTGACCAAAACGTCTCATAGCAACCACGCAAAATTTGACCACATCGTCGAATGGGACTCTCACAAAGATGATGCTCTTGTAGCATAAGAATGTCAATCTTACCACCCACAAGGCATCTCTAAAGCCCCTGACGCAACCGACCCCTCTGACACTGAAACTGGGGCCCTCTTAATCCCTGCACATTCCATGAGATGATCCTCATGGAGTCAAAGAGAGAAAACAGCTGCTGCCACAGCAGCCAACCTCGCTATCTTTGAGGCCGGTTTGGATGGGGAGTAGTCCGCATTCGAACGACCTCTAGACAAGCCAGATAGGAGTGACTATTGCAAAAGGAGATGCTGCAGTGGGGCTGTCCCTCTCGAGCCACACGGCTCGAAATGAAGGCACTACCAAGAGATCGCCTCACGGAAAACGCGTGTCCAATCCCCTGCCTCTGAGGAGGAGTGGAGGAGGGGTGGAGAGATGAGGCTGAGGGCTCCATCAGGGAGAGATGAGGGGCGGAGAGATGAGGCTGAGGGCCCCACCGGGGAGAGAGGAGGGGCGGGAGGCGGCGATGGAGGTGGGGAACGCGGGAGGGGTGGAGGAGGCGGGGAGGCGGACCAACATCATCTCGAGGGAGGAGGAGGCGGAGGAGGAGATGAAGTGGATTGCGCCTCCTTAGGCGGGTCTTGTTGAAGGGGGTCAAAACGGTTTCAGTCGGAACCAAGTGTTGCTCAGCTGCAACAGGTCGACCACCAAGGGGAGCAATGGGGCAAGCCCACCCCTGTCGGCGGCGGCTAGACACTTGTGCCAACCGTCAGTTGTCTGATCGTTGGTCTCAGTCGAGGTACCAACATGTGTGTCGTGAGTGTCTGGCTGTTGAGCATGCTGAGCCTTGGAAGACTGCGCATGAGCTGTGGGTCGAGGTCTCTTGCGAGGAGAGGCCTTTGCCTAATGGCCCATCTGTCTGCAAATGAAGCACTGATTCGGGAGGCCCAAATACTCCACGCTCTGACGAAACCAATTATCACTCACCCGAGGTAGTAGGATGACCTTCGGAAGAGTGTTGGTGTCTCGAACCAGAACACGTATTGTGGGGGTGTCGACCGCCTTGGCAACTACAGTGGCTGTCGTGCGAGGTGTCTCCAGGACGGTCCCAATCTCTGAGCCTATCCTGGACAAAAGTCGCAAGTACTCCCTCCTTAAACCGGGAAAACGGACAGAGATGGGTAGGTCTGTCTGCTCTACCAGAACATCAATAGCTGGATTGAAACCATGCCTCCACTATCGAAAGTGGGCTCAAACTGCTCGGATGACCAAGAGGCTCATCACAATGCCCTTGGTTGCCATCTCGGAGGTCTCGAATTCTATCTGAAAGTAGCCGCGTTGGAGGAACTAAACATCCAAGATCTTGCCCACCTCTGCGAGAAGGCAGGCCTGGAGAAGATCCCACACCTCTCCTTTGCTGGGTCTGGTGCCGAGAATCTTGCTGATGACAGAAATCACTTAAAGGCGTTCTACCTCTGCTGCGAGGCTCGCTTGCTCTGTCGGCAAGAGAGCAAGTTGGATGGTGGGCTGTGTAGGGTTGGGCGAGGGGCCCTCCTGACAGTCCCTCTCAGGTGGAGCATGAGCCTCCATCAATGTATGCTGCCTTGAAGAAAAGGCGAAGAGTCATTGATGAGTGGTGGCCTTCTGTGACCGAGTACGTCGAAGGAGATGACGACTTCAGCCGAGTGGAAAACAGGGGGGGGGGGGGGGGGAGAGTGGCGATGCGGAGAGCGCGGGATTGCGAGGCTTGGACATGCACGCTGAGGCATGGTGAAAGGGATTGAGGCGTGGCGGGCGCGCTCGGGCTGCCTGCGCGCTTGTGTTGACTACGAGCAGGGCAGGACAGGACATGTCAGCGCGAGACCAGCTCGGGGGGGGGGGGAGGGCGAGGGCGAGGGCAACAACGAGCAATTCTTCGCAATATACAATTGAAGAGCCGCAACTCTCCTTTCTGCGGCTACTTGCAAGAGCCTACAAGAGTACAATCGGAGGTTTTGTAAATCATTGCTCTCAGTAACCTCCTACAGGTTCGTGCTATTGACAAAGCAGATAGAGAAGTATTGTTGTGGGTTGCCTAAAGGGCTTCGTGATTACTGCACAAAGAACAAAGTGGCTACCCTCACTTAGCTTATGGAAGTTGCCAACATTGGTCTTGCCCTATGGACTAACGAGCGGACATGCTTGCAGGAGCTATGTCTCCCAAGCACCAAATAGATTAATCATCCATCTTGGATTGGTGTCGTAGAGAGAGGACAGTGGATTTCCGGGCAACGTAAGAGGGGGGCAGCAAAAGAAAAATTCAGCAAATAAGCCCTTTGCAAAAGCAGCTCCTGGAGCATCACAGGGTCAGAAAAGGACAACAAGGATAAGGACTTAGTCGGGACTTCTGGAGCGCAGGCAAAAAAATAGAAAAGAAAGCCTTTTGTGCGTAAGACGCTCGAGGAAAAGAAGATCGTGATGGCTTAGAATAATTGCTTCGTATGCGAGCAACCTGGTCACTTTGTTGCAGATTGTCCACAAAGGAAGAAACCAGCCGATTCAGATGATAAAGAGGACAAAAAAGGAAAGAAGCCTAAGCCCACGGCAGGTTTGGTTCCAGATATGGTGGGTGACAAGCCAAGTACAGATGCCAGCAAGCTATGCAAAGCTTGGGGTAAAGTCACAGATCAGATGGCACTCATCTTCTTTGATCCAAGTGCCAAAGCAAACTTTATCTCTCCAGAGTTAGCTATGAAGTGGGCATCAGAGCTGAAGAGATGGGGTACTCGACAGAGGTAGGGTTGGCATGTCCTGACCACTCAGAGTGTGTCGCTCCCATTATTGGAAAACTCCGTCTGCATATTTAGTTGTATGTGGACATTGTAGAATTCTATATCATGCCATTGGAAGGGTGTGATGCGCTACTGGGAATTCCGTGGATGTCCAATCGAAAGATTTTTAAGCGGGAAGCCCAATGCAAGGAAATTGCATGCATGTGTAAAGTGGCACTTTTTGGCCAAGTTACCAAAACTGTGAGGAGGGGGCGAGTTGAAATCAGCAAGGGGCGCATTAGTTTCGTGGGATAGTTTCCTGCGACGGTAAATTACTCTTCTTCTCGGGTGTGTATGTGGGTGTCTGTTAATAAAAGGAGGAACCTTTCTATCACCCAAGTGTGGTAGATTGGTTATACCATTTCCCTCTTGAAGAACAGGTCTTGAGTTCGACTCTCCTCTTGGATAGATCTTTAAGGTCACTTGGGATAGTTTCCAAGGATGTTAAAATACTCTTCTTCTCGGGTGTGTGTGGGGGTGTGTGTTAATAAAAGGAGAAAATGGTAGAACCTTTCTATCACCCAAGTGTGGTAGATTGGTTATGCCATTTCCCTCTTGAAGAACTTGTCTTCAGTTCAACTCTCCTCGTCGGATAGATCTTTAAGGTCTCTTGGGATAGTTTCCTACGACGTTAAAATACTGTTCTTCTTCATCTTCTTCTCTCTCTCCCCTACATGCAGTATCGTGATGCCCCACGAGGGCTCTTCATTTGACCTATGTACAATTGTGTGGTCTTATGCTTCTGTGCCGAGGCAAGAGACTCTTTGAGCAGGAACAGGATCTTTACATTTTGGGAGGCTTCTGCCCTCGCTCGCCTCCGTAGTGAGGATCTCGTGATACTTCTTCTCGACTTTGAGAAGGCCTATGATAGAGTTGACTGGGACTTCTTGGAGGCCACTCTACGCAGGATGGGCTTCTCAGATGCTTGGATCAGAGGTGTCTCAGCTCTCTACAGACGGGCACACAGTCTCGTACTGTTGGCAGGTGGCAGAGGAGATCGCTTCATGCTCACACGTTCAGCCAGACAAGGCTACCCTCTTGCCCCCTTTCTCTTTCTATTCTATACTGAGGCGATGAGCAGATTTTTGGTTTCACAGCAACGTGGTTTACGTGGCTTGGCGCTCCCTATTCGGGGCCACGAGTTGCTACATGCTGAGTTTGTAGACGACTCAGCTTTGTACTTCGAGGGCCAAGAGGCCAACCTTCAAAGGTATGAGCAAGCGCTTGAGGCCATTTGTTATGCATTAGGCGCACAGATCAACTCGAGAAAGACAGTGGCGTTCTCGGTTGGTAGCGCTCTTATGCCAAATTGGCTGCCAGGTGAGGGTTTCAGATAGATTCCCCCGAGACTGCAATTCGATACTTTGGCTATCAGGTTGATTTGGACTTGTCCCCTGAGCAGAAAATTGCTCCCCTCCTCCTCTCCATCAGAAGGAGGCTATTACATTGGGGGTTCGCACGTCTTTCCTTGGCAGGCAGAGTTGTAGTGGCCAGCCAGGTGTTGTTGGCTACTATGTGGTACATCACTTCTTGCTGGCAATTTTCGAGTTCCTGCATCAGTCAGCTACAGAGGCTAATCAGGAACTTCCTTTGGTCAGGGCACGACACTCAGATAGCCCGAGCCAAAGTGGCCTGGCAGGTCATCACTCTTCCTTGTTCTCAGGGAGGGTTGGGGTGTCACAAAGTGATGACGTGTCTGCCCAAGAGCATGCGGGAAACCCTAGGCCTGACTGCTGCTGAAAAGCTTGATTCTCCAAATCCTAACCCTAAAACCTGCAAGCCCTAAAATTTGCCAAAAACCCTTAACCCTAACCCTTAAACTTGTCCTAAACCCTAACCATAACCCTAGGCAGCAGGGCAGAATTACCGAAAAATGCGCTGGCATGCTGATGTGTCACCGTACGGAATAAAGCTGATTTTTTTGCGCTGATTTTTCAGTCCAACGATGCAAATTGGGCTGTTTTACTTGCTCTACGCAATTTTACTTTATTGCTCCACGCAAGGGGGGGGGGGGGGGAGAGAGAGAGAGAGAGAGAGAGAGAGAGAGAGAGTTGCACTGCTTTATTTTATGGAAAGCACACAGAAAGAGAGAGAGCTTCTGAGAGAAGCATTTTGCTTTTAACTGAAGCTTTTGGGGCTCTGCTTTTGGGCATCCCTTGTAATCTTTAAATAAGCGGTTTAGGGCTCACTCTGCAGAGCATCTGGACGCAGAGTCAGAGAGTAAAACCCTAACCGCTCTCTTGTACTTGGACATTGATTTTAATACATAAGAAATACCAAAAGCGGCGGCAGTCTTTGGGGCCAATATCTCTAGGCACGGAACTCCGTCGGGCCTGTGCAAATCTATTGTGATCGGTGAATTGTTTTGAAGTGGTTATTTGGTGCTCTTTGTGATTGATTCTAGACTTGGAGTGTCCAAGTCTGTTACAGTGGTATCAGAGCACGGCCGATTTCTCTTCTACGGGAAATCTGATCCCTATTTTTTTTTCGAAACCTTCTGATCACAAGCAATATTCAAAGAAAGAATTAGAAGAGGTGGTTGATGCACGGATTGCTCAGCTTTTTGACACACAAAAGAAAGCCAAAAGGCACGGCAAAAAGCAGAAGAAAGGCACTAACTTCCCGGGTTATTTGGGTCGTCAGTCAACATTTGACAAAGCAAAGAAACAGAAGAATCGTGTTCACTTTGAAGGAGTACTTCTTCTTCTTCTTCTGACAGTTCTTCTAGCTCTTCAGATTCGAGCGAAGAAGACAGAAAGCCAAAAAGCGAAGCAAGAAACAACGCTTCGGAAAGGGCAAGAAAAAGGCAAAGAAGTCTAGATCTCGCCCAATGATTGACAGTTCTACTGAGGACTCGTCTACAGATAAGAAGAATTTTTATAAAGCCAACCAGTATGACTTTCTGGAAGATAAAAGCAAGAAAGTCCGAGAGTTTAAGGAAGGTGGACAGTCGATCAAATTTGACACTTTTACTCAGATGCTTCGAAGGCTGTCTTTTATACAGTAGTTTGGCATCGCTTTTGCAGGAGGACGCTACTCAAAGCACTCCAAGATTCGGAGAGCTGCCTCTTACTGCAAGGGGAATGCTCGCACCTGGTGGTCCATGCTTCTTTTAAACAAGACTGCGCAAGTTAAATGGCTGAAATTTAAGAAGCTTTTTATTTCTTCTTGTTTGACGCAAGAGTATGAACGCGATATACGAGCTGCTTGGAACCATCTTCGGATGACCATGAGAGATACAATAAATGCTTACTGTGAGAGATTCTGGAGCTCTTTTCTACCCGCCTCTTCATTCAAGAAGATCTCATTCAGAGAACAAATTCAGCGATTTACCTTGGGCCTACCTACAGAGATCCGAGATCACTGCTTGGAACAATAGTCAGCTTCTATTCACGAGTTCATGAGTCATGCGAAAGGGGGCTTTGCCATTCACTCTGGCAATCTGACCTACCCCACCGATGAGGTCATGACACAACGAGCCGAACAGACTTCAGCGAATGAAAGTAGAAAGAGAAAGAGGAACCCAGAAAAGAAGGATGCACGACCCAAGCCTACTCCTGAGGAGAGAGCTCGCTTCATCACCGAGGGAAAGTGCTTTGGATGCGGGGAACATGGACATATCTCCGCGAAGTGCCCTAACAAGGCACCAAATGAACAAGATGAAGAAAGGCCAGAGAGTTCAAAAGCAGCTGAGACGTGGCAGAAAAGCCAGCTAAAAAGTAGAAGTGGTACCACATCGCGTGGGACATGAACCGAATCAAATGAATAAAGTATAAACTTTGCCGCTTTTAGGGCAAAGTGAAGAATCAGAAAGATCTTTTGAAGGAGCCAAGGCCAACTTATGTTACTTGGAACTGGCGGCTCAATATGGAATTACGCTCGTCAGACTGACACCACAGGCGGAGATAGTTCCACAGGCACCCGGATAGGGGATGTTGCCATTACACCGAGCCTTGACAAACTTTGTTTGCAATGACACGGGTGTTCAGGGCACGTGAGTGACGTTCTACTCGGAATCCCTTGGTACCACAAGAACTACGCCATGGTTGAGTACGGGCCGAGAAAGCGACTTTGACAAATGAAGGGCTCAGAGATTGTACTTGATGAACTTCAGTTTCTTTACTCATTCTTAAGAGAGAACTGAAAAATGAATAAACGTCAAATATGTTTTGACCTGAACAAAAGAACGCCAAGATTTTTCTCCACATTGATGTCGTTGCTTATTAGAGGGCCTAAAGATCATACCATTGATCTAATACAACACCAACGAACCCGCCACCTTACCGTGTGAGCCGAGCACAGAATGAAGAGATAATGAACCAAGTGAAAGACCACTTGGAAAAGGGTCTTGTCCAACCTAGTCATCAGATTAGAAATCGCACAGGGAGACGTCTACAAGACAACTTTCCAGACGACTTTCGGGTTTTTTGGTGATGCCTTTTGGCTTAACCAATGCTCCTACGACATTTAACTGGATGATGGACACAATTTTTCGAGAGTAAACGCTATTTGTTGGCACTTTCTTTCATGATATCATTGTTTTCTCCAAGAATGAGGCAGAACACAGAGATCATCTACTTCAGCGATACACTTTTTGGGACACATTGTCTCACCAGCAGGAGTGCAAATGGATCCGGCCAAAATAGAGATTATCCGTGATTGGGCCGATTTGAAGAATGTCCATGAAGTTAGAAGCTTCTTGGGACTGTGTTCGTACTACAGGCAGTTCATTCCAAAGTTTGCAGAGGTTGCTTCCCCTTTGCATATCTTGACACAAAAAGGAGGCCTTTCTTGTGGGGACCCACAGAGGTGACTGCCTTTCAAACATTGAAAAAGAAATTGACTACAGGACCAATTTTGACTTTGCCGGACTTGCAGAACTCATTTGGAGTATATTGTGATGCTTGTGGTCGTAGTTTGCGTGCGGTCTTCATGCAAAAAGGCCATGTCATTGCTTACGAGAGCCGATTGTTCTCAAGGCCGGAGATACGCACAGATTTATGAAAAAGAGCTTTTGGCGGTTATCCATGCTCTTACTCAGTGGCGGCATTACCTACTCGGAGCAGATTTTACTGTCTTTACAGACCATCAAAGTTTGCGGTACTTCTTGTCACAGAAGCAGCTTTCAAAAAAGCAGAAGCGGTGGGCGAACATCTTGTCACACTTTCACTTCCAGATTGTCCATGTGCAGGGACACAAGAATGTGGTGACAGATGCTTTGTCTCAGAAATCGTTGGTTCTAGCTATTTCCGCGATAAATCATAGAAGCTTTGTAACTTAATACTGAAGCCAAAGGATATAGAGAGAAATAAATAGAGAGAGAGAGAGAGTGAGTGTGAGAAGATCGACACAGTACTAGGGACCAAAAGATGAGTTGGTCCCCCCCCTAAAGAGAATCCTTTATCAGGGAGAATCTTTTTACAAGCACAAGAACCGGAGAAAACCCCTCCGTTCTAGTTCTCTGACTCGATGGTCGTTTCTTCCCATAAGGGAAATCCGAGAGACAAGCTCTCAATCCTTTTTCCGTCTGTACTCGGAGTCGAGATTCCGTAGACAATTTCCGAATTCCCTTCCCGGAATTCCGAAGTGTAGGCCGTAACCTTCTCGCTTCTCCTTCGCGGTGAAGTACCTGCAAACACACGCAAACACGCGACAACAATTCGTATGGCCAATCCACAATAGATCTTGCGACGGAAAAGCGACTTTCATGCTTCATAATCTCGTGATCTCTTGCGTTATCTGGCGACAGAGTCTTCTCTTGCTGACGTTGGTAACTCCCTTTCAGTGAGGGCATGTGGTGCTTTTATAGCTCCTTGGCCACGGCACGAATAGCTGCTCGCGTAGAGATCGCGCCCGTGTTTGTTTTTTCTTCTTTTTTTTTCTTTTTTTCTTCTTTTGGTGCTGCTCTACCCGAAATAGAAAGAGAGAATTCGCTGACTGGTTTTGTTGCTTTATTTTCTAAGTGGCTGCCCACTCGTTAAGTGGACGGCCGGCATATTTTAAAATTGGTCTGAACCTGCCCAAAAACTCAATAAAACCTTATAAGTTTAAATCAATGCTTTTCAAAACACTTCCCATGCATCCCTGGATGAAACCACATGCACAAATGCAATGCAGACATAGATTCCTCACGGGAAAGCGTCTCCAGTGAGAAAAACCCTCTCACTTAAAATTCCAATAATTCATTTAGAATTATTTTCTTGGTGTTCCAAGCGAGAAAACCCTCTCACTTATAAATCCAATAATTCATTTAGAATTATTTTTCTGTCAGATAAAGCCAATTTAGCAAACTATTATTCGCGATGTCTTCCTTCACAAACAAAGTCTATGATCACCTTAGAGAAGTTTCTTGTTTGGAGTCGTCCCTCAACGTAGGCAGACGGTTCCAATCCGAAGATTCCTTGTGCACGGCGGCACTTCATTCCAATCTTTTCCTCCTGCGAGTTATTACCACTAGCAGTGTTTTCTAGACGCCCATTAGAGTCTCTTCCTTACAGAATCATAAAAAATGACGCCTTGCAAAATCTCAAGCAGATAGGATTCTAGCCATAGCATTTTCTGAACGTACGTTCAAACCTGGTTCACAATAGAGCGAACCCTCTTTGATTCTTACCATTTCGAAACAGTTGGCGAACTATATTCTTACGAACATAATAGTTTGAATTTATTCCAGCAGCGTGTAAATGCTACTTGACCTGCTCATAGAGAAACATATACCGCAACCAAAAGTTGCTACTGTAATGGTAGAAGCACATAGCGTACTCAATGATCAACGACCATCAAAAAACCTCTTCTCGGTAGAGAAACTCAAATTCCTTCTACCAAACACATCTCAAATAGAGATTCTCGTGTCGGAATATCCTTGCGCGCAAAAAGGCGCTCAAGAGAGTATAACAAACTCTCGTCCAATTCCTGATCTCATTCCGTTCAGCAGAAAAAAAAAATCAATTGGTAGATTACCCACCTTAGCATAGGTCTGCATCTTCGTGTGTTATCCATGTACCAAAAGGTGTACAAAATTTTTAAGTTGTGTGAAAGTTTCGGTGAACCTGGGAAATTACCTTCCCTTCGTAAGATCCTTAGAGCGAAGACACTCAACTTGACGATCCCTTGGCTCGATCTTAGAGCAAAACCCCCTCGTCAAATAAACTAGGATTTCAATCCTTGGATTCCTCGAGCACAGGCCGTAGTCGTCGCTTGTTTCTTCCCTCGTAAAGAGAGTGTTCATTCACTTGTGCAAAAAGCACTACGATATCTTCCCTTACCGGGTAGGGGGTGTGGGCTTAAAGTACTCAAGTTTCATGAAAGCTTTTCTTTGCTTGAAAGCTCAGAATGGTTCCTTCATAATTTACCCACAGTAGGAGGTATCTATTCGAGAATTACCGGATCCCATATCAATAGTTGACCTTCCGGCTAGTTAAGCAAACCAATTCATCTTAGAAAACAATGTTTCAATTTGATCCTGCTCTCATAAACACTCGAGAGTGAGTAGTCCCGGTTAGACATAACCATGGTCCATACCTCGTGCAAAAGAGCAAACAAACACAATGCACTTTATGATTTCCGCAAAGATGTAACTTTGATCGAAAACTTGCCCCCTCACTTAAAGTTCGAGGGTCTTCTATTCAAGAACTCGAGAGTTAGATTGAATTGCCTTACTCCAAACTTCCTGTGTTCAATGGTTCCCGTCCCACTATGGGGATTGGATTCTATGTACACTTTCAACTTTTATTGTTGACTCTACATACTGCTGCAAAGTATTTTACAGATGCATCTACAAAATTCGGGCAAAGTCCATTGTTGAATTTCTTCATCTTTCCTCCCTCAGAGGGGGTCGAGAGGGGAGCTACCTTGGCAAGAGTGAGCAACTACTTGCTTTGTCTCGCTCATATTCCTATTAGGCAAACCGATCCCAATCTTCTTTGATGCCTTCCTCAAAGCGTAGAGGAAAAAGAAATTGTTGAAAAATTCAGCCTTGAATTAAATCTAAGTCTTGATATACGTTCCTTGCAGAGCTTTGGTATACCACCAAGTACTTGCAATCCCCCTTGTGGTGTTTGGTCACATGTCTCACCTTCAACGCTTTTCAGAAATTGCCGCTTGCAAAGGCAACTTCAAACTGTCGAATGAAAGCGGTAGCTTTTGGGACATCTTCCCATCCGTAAAAAGTATCAAACTTGACCGAAGTGTTCTGAGGTCTAAAGACCTTCTTCATATCCTTCCCGAAATGACGCGATTTCTTGGCTATGGTTTTGGATTGATGTTCATGGATATTTTCTAGATTCTAAAGGATCTTGAGCATTCCGCTCCTTGGATTCTCTAGGATCTTGAGCATCATGCTCTTGTCGCCTTCTCAGAGAATCCCAAGTCTTGTATCGACTTCTTGCAAAGAGAACAAAAATTTCCAACTCTGCGAGCTTTTCCTGCAGGACTTAGGTTTCCGCCTGCTTATTTCTCTCTTGGCTTGTCATGGCTTCTTCCCGTATCTTCCCAGAGTCGTCCTCCTTTACAGAGAAAGAGAGGAGACCATGCTCTGATACCACTGTCACAAACGGGAGCGCATAACAATATAAAATATACTCGGATAAATAGAATTTATCACTTAATACTGAAGCCAAAGGATATAGAGAGAAATAAATAGAGAGAGAGTGAGTGTGAGAAGATCGAGACAGTACTAGGGACCAGCAGATGGGCTGGTCCCCCCCTTAAAGAGAACCCTTTATTAGGGAGAATCTTTTTACAAGCACAAGGACCGGAGAAAACCCTTCCGTTCTAATTCTCTGAATCGATGGTCGTTCCTTCTCGTAAGGGAAATCCGAGAGACAAGCTCTCAATCCTTTTTCCGTCTGTACTCGGAGTCAAGATTCCGCAGACAATTTCCGAATTCCGTTCCCGGAATTCCCAAGCGTAGGCCGAAGCCTCGCTTCTCCTTCGCGATGAAGTACCTGCAAACACACACGCAAACATGCGACAACAATTCGTATGGCCAATCCACAATAGATACCTGTCACTCTTGCGACGGAAAAGCGCTTTCCGTGCTTCATAATCTCGCGATCTCTTGCGTTATCTGGCGGCAGAGTCTTCTCTTGCTGACGTTGGTAACTCCCTTTCAGTGAGGGCATGTGGTGCTTTTATAGCTCCTTGGCCACGGCAAGAATAGCTACTCGCGTAAACATCGCGACTGTTTCTTTTTTCTTTTTTTTGGCGCTGCTCTACCCGAAATAGGGAGAGAGAATTCGTTGGCTAGTTTTGTTGCTTTATTTTCTAAGCGGCTGCCCACTTATTAAGTGGGCGGCCGGCATATTTAACATTGGTCTGAACCTACCCAAAAAATCAATAAAACCTTATAAGTTTAAATCAATGCTTTTCACAACACTTCCTCTGCGTCCCTGGATGCAACCACATGCACAAATGCGACGAAGACATAGATTCCTCGCGGGAAAGCGTTTGCTCTTCTCGGAAAACTCGTTCAAATTTTCCGCTTTTTAAGAAAAGCTTCTCAAAACCCATCTTTATTCTTGTCTTGCGTCTTTACGCGTATTCCTCTTCCCAGTTCGGATTTCCTCTCGACTATGGATATTCCCTTTCCGATGCACCCGTCACCCACCTTGTGATGCATCGGGAATACCCGTTACCTAGTCCTTTCCTACCGAAATTACGGTACAATCCCCTTCACGATGCTCTATGTCACCCATCCTATGACGCATCAGAGATGTCCATTCCCGGATGGTCGGATACTTCTTACTGATGCTCCCTGTCACCCATCTGATGTGACGCATCAGAAGTACTCGTTCCTAGTGGCCTTACAGATATTCCCGTTCACAGTGCTCCCGTCATTTCTTTGAATGACGCACTAGGGATACTCTGTACTCGGATGTCTCCAGTGAGAAAAACCCTCACTTAAAATTCCAATAATTCATTAAGAATTATTTTCTTGGTGTTCCAAGCGAGAAAACCCTCACTTATAAATCCAATAATTCATTTAGAATTATTTTTCTGTCAGATAAAGCCAATTTAGCAACAAGCTTCGAAGATATCGTTGCCTAGTATGCCACAGATACAGATTTTGAAGATATTTTCACACGGATAAAGGATGGGGAGACAGTAGCGGGATACTCCATTCGGGAAGGCTACTTGATGACAAAAAAAACCATGTTCTGCATTACAAAGCCATTGAGGGAAAAGGTTATGATTGAATGTCACTGTCCACCTTTTATGGGTCACCGCGCTACCACCATGAACGGGGTAGAGAGATACTTCTTTTGGCCGACTCAAAAAGGATGTGGAGAGTTTGTGTGTAGCTGCTTAGTATGCCAGAAGGTCAAGTTTAACAGGCATAAGGCACAAGGATTGTTACAGCCTTTACCCATACCCACCCACCCCTAGGAAAGTATTGCAATGAATTTCATTTTTGATCTCCCTAGAACACAGAATGATCACGATGATTTTCCGATTACATGGCATGCCTGAGACGATTGTCTCCGACAGGGACCCCAGATTTACCAGTTTTTTGGAAGGCAATTTGGGAGAACATTGGCACGCGGTTGCAGTTCTCGTCATCGTTCCACTTGCAAACTGACTGGCAATCTGAGATTGCCAATTCAATGGTTTTAGATTTATTGAAGTCTTGTGTATCTCGGATTTGAAGACTCAATGGGAAAAGTACTTACCTTTGCTGGAATTTGCCTACAATAACACAATACACTCTTCGACGGGGAACGCGCCATTTGAGATTGTTGAAGGTGCAGCGAAGGTTCCACCCTTCCTAAGCACGAAAGATAAGATTTTTGAAGCAGATGAATATACGCGAGACTTGGATACGGCTTTTGCCAAGGTTCACGAGACTTTGCAGAAGTCTCAAGAACGACAGAACAGGCAGCGGATTGCTATCATCGGGACTTGAAATTGAAGGAGGATGATTGGGTGCTCTTACGTTTTGAGAAGGAACTCCTAAGAAAGAAAAAGAGAAAGGACAAAGGAGAGACTTTTTCCAAAGCTTAGTATCCGATACTACAGACCTTTCCCGATCACTGAAAAGATAAATGATGTCTCCTTCCGACTGAAACTGCCAGATACTTGGAGGATTCGCAATGCATTTCATGTGAGTCTCTTGAAACCTTTTAAGGGTGATATGCCTCATGATGGGGAGCCTGATGAGCAACCCTAAGTGGAAGAAAACGAGGAGATCCTTGTTCCTGAACAGCTTTTCGCACATAAGGATACGAAAAATAAAGGTAAAGTGCAAAGGCGGTTCTTGGTTAAGTTCAAGAACTATCCTGCATTGGATGCGAAGTGGATGGAGGAGGAGGACCTGGCAGATACTCCTCAGATTATGAAACTTTACCTCGATGTTTTCGGTTTAGCATAGTCTACTCCAAATGGAACCCAGAATTCAGCTTGGCCGGATATCTGGTGCAGTGGGATGCACAAGAGGGGAGTCACTCCGCTCGTTTGTCAACAGATGCCTCGATTTTGATACTAAAGTCACTAATAACTCGTTGAGCTTCAAGGATACTGAAAGCTAACAATATTTTGCTGGATAACTTTATGAAATGGAATTCCAATTTATGATATTGATTTGTTCTTGACTTCTTTTGAGTGCAGAAACTGATGGACGAAATGACTGCAGTATTTTGGTTTGATTGATCTTGAATAGACATGGTTGCAATAGGGGTTAGTCAATCCGACATCGATGAGGTCCCGATTGGATCTAGATGCGATTGCTAGCTACATTGCCGATAAATCATGGTCTAAGATCCGAATGAATTTTGAATGTCATGTAATGTCCTCTAATGTCAATGATGTCCTATGATGTGTGTGATGTGACTGTCAATTTAGTACATGTGCTAGATGTGTGTTCCTAGTACGTAGGTACTAACAGTCAGTGTCTGCTAAGACGGTTTATGGCTTCTGTCTATTTTGCACGCCTAATCGAGGGCGATTACAATGCTTTCAAGAGAGGCGTTTGTCACAAAGTGATGACATGTTTGCCCGAGAGCATGCGAGAAACCCTAGGCCTGACTGCTGCTGAAAAGCCTAATTCTGCAAACCCTAACCCTAAAATCTTCCATAAACCCTTACCCTAACCCTAACCCTAAAACCTGTCCTAAACCCTAACCCTAAAACCTGTCCTAAACCCTAACCCTAACCCTAGGCAGCAAGGCAGAATTACCGGAAAATGCGCTAGCATGCTGACGTGTCACCGTACGAAATAAAGCTGATTTTTTTGCGTTGATTTTTCACTTTACTTGCTCTACGCAATTTCGCTTTATTGCTCCACGCAAGAAAGAGAGAGAGAGAGAGAGAGAGAGAGAGAGAGTTGAACTACTTTATTTTATGGAAAGCACACAGAAAGAGAGAGAGCTTGTGAGAGAAGCACTTTGCTTTTAACGTACGCTTTTGGGGCTCTGCTTTTGGGCATCCCTTGTAATCTTTAAATAAGCGATTTAGGGCTCACTCTGCAGAGCATCTGGACGCAGAGTCTGAGAGCGAAACCCTAACCGCTCTCTTGTACTTTGACATTGATTTAATACATAAAGAAATACCGAAAGGGGAGCCAGTCTTTGGGGCCAATATCTCTAGGCATGGAACTTCGCCGGGCCAGTACAAATCTATTGTGATCTATGAATTGTTTTGAAGTGATTATTTAGTGTTGTCGTGATTGATTCTAGACTTGGAGTGTCCAAGTCTGTTACATGGGGGTCCGGGGATCATAGACCCAACACAGCAGGGCAAAGCCCTTCTTGGGAAGTTTGTTGTCACAGGATCTAGGGGCGGAGCTCTGGAAGGAGTTTTTGCTTCAGCAGCTTAGTGCTAGGGTGCCCTAGGCTGGAGGCCCCTGGCGACCTTCAACCAGATGGATCTTCACAAAGATGCGCACAGTTGTTTTAAGCAAGAGATTGGAGGACCGTTTTGTTGTGAGTCTTCTCCGCTCCTAGGAGCGGCTGCGGAGAGGTCTGGAGCAGTATCAGTCTACTTACACTGAGAAGCACCTGACGCAGCCCCTTGTTTGGAACCCCATGGTTAGCACTGAGAGGCCACTTGGTTGGTAGTAGGCCTCATGTTTCTTGGGGTCCCATGGCAGAGGGTCCAGCACGCACTCTAGGTTACTGGTTACAGTTCGAGGTAGTGCAAAGGATGTGTTAGTGTAGACATGTAGTAGTGTTAGTGTGTATACACGCTTCACCAGGGGCACTTTTCTCCCACTGGGTTTTTTCCCCTGGACATCTGGTGTGAAAGGACACCTTATCTCTTAGGGTCTCATATAAGCTTTGTAGCTCTGAGTTTGTAAATACTCTATTATTCTAATACAGAGAGATAGACTACAGAGATCTCGTACACAAGGTCTGTGTCTTCTCCTTCTCCATCTTCTTCCTACTCTGAGTTGCTATCTTCCTTCGGTTTCCTGTTTCATCATCTTCAACAATTGGTATCAGAGCAAGGTGATTTCCAGAGCCTCTACTTGCGTTTTCGCGTCCGCGCGCGCAATCGTAGTTTTCAGGCAGTTTTCGGAAAATTTGCTCGTGGGAGCATCCTCGACGTTCCAGGAGTGTTCTCACCAAGTGACCTAATGTTTTACCCCCCTTTTGAAGCCGTTCGAGCCCTCATAATTTTGTTCTGAGCAACGTAGCAGAAGTTACTTTTCGGAGGCGTTTAGAACAAGAGGGTGTGCTTTTTGTTAGATTTTCTTCAGGTAAACAGTTCTTTTGGGAAGCAGCTTGTCTTAGCTTTGTGCTGAGATTTTGTGTAGAGTTTTGTTTGCAATGGAGAGGAGATTTGTGAATCTCTTGGAGGTTCTTTTGCTCTCTTGTGTACATCCACAGTATGGCTCAATCTACAGAGAAAGAGATTTTTGGTGCGTTTCCATCCGAAGACAAATTAGATAGTACCAACTATTCTCTTTGGTCTTTTATGGCCAAAAATGTTTTGGTTGGTAAAGAATTGTGGGATTATATATCTGGAGATGAAGTTCGTCCAGATAGCATTGCACCTGCCACGCCTGGTCGTGGTGCAGCTGTTGGTGCAGGACCCTCACAAGTCACTCCAGAGCAAAAGAAATGGGATACTAAAGATGCACAAGCTATGGCTATGATTGCCTTAACCATAAAGAGGACAATCACACCACATATCAGATCTTGCAGAACTTCTGAGAATGCTTGGGACACTGCAAGCTATGTTTGGAGGAAGAAACGCTGCCAGAATAGAGTTTTTAAAGAAACAACTTGACAAAATACAAATGGACGAAGGTGACGATATCGTCGAGCATCTTACAAAAATCAGGGATCTTAAAGAGCAATTGATTAGCATTGATGAAGTGATTCCAGAGAAGGACTTGGTTTCCAAAACACTCAATTCACTACCACCATCTTATTTGACTTTTCAGACTTCTTTGACTCTGTCTTTGCGAGCTAATCCTGAGCCTCGTCGTTTTGAAGAGTTAGTGGCTTTGCTATTGCAGGAGGATCAATCACGTAAGAGCAAGTCTTTACAGGTGGATGGTATGGATCATGCTCTTGTTGTACAGAACAAAAACAAGGGTAAAGAGAGTGCTCATCACTCCAAGTCTGGTGCAGGACAGTTTTCAGAGAAGTCTAAAGGTGATTCCGACAAGTCCAAGAAGAAAGGTAAATGTCATTACTGCAAGAAACCTGGTCACTACATTAGTGAGTGTAAAAAGCGAATTACTAAAGAAAAGAAGAAAGAGTTGAGTTTGGTTTTTTCAGCTTCTGGTGATTCTTCTACAGCTAAAGAAGAGTCTGCAAACTTTGTGCATAATTCTTATGCTTTCTTAGTATGTTCAGATTTTTATGCTTACAATGTTGACGAGACACAAATGATTTGGTACTTTGATAGTGGTGCATCCAGGCATATTACTTCGAGGAAGGATTTGTTTTGTTCATTGGATGCAGCTTCAGCAGGAAAGAAGGTGACATGTGCAAATAATGCTTCTTATCCAATCAAAGGCGTTGGTAAGATTTTGATTACCATTTCAGATGGTTCAGATTTATGCTTGCCAGATGTCTTATATGTTCCAAGGATCAAGAAGAATTTGTTGTCTGTATCCTCTCTTGCAAAAAATGGTCTTCGGGTCATTTTTTAGGATGACAGATGTGTTGTACGAGATCGAGAGAATGGTTATTCTCTTATAACTACAGGTACGCTCGAAAATGGACTATTTGTGCTAGATCGTTATGAAAAGCAGATTCAGGTATGTATTGCAGAAACAAAGACCCAGGCCATGCAGGATGCTGAGTTGTGGCATGCTAGATTTGGGCATTATGGCAGTTTGATGACTTTACAACGTCATAATATGGTGCATGATTTGTCTTTATTGGGATGCCACCAAGACATGTATGTGAAGGTTGAGTTCTTGGAAAGATGCACAGATTTTCATTTTCGCAGGATGGTTCAGTTAGAGGGACACGAAAGTTGCAGCTTGTACACAGTGATGTATGTGGTCCTATGAGGACGCCATCTATAGGAAACAGACTTTATTTTGTGACCTTCATTGATGACTTTTCCAGGTTTTGTTGGGTGTATCCACTCAAAGCAAAGTCAGATGTGTTTGCAATTTTTCAACATTATGTCGCCATGGTTGAAAATGAAGCAGGTTGCAAAGTACAGACTCTTCGTACCGATCGAGGAGGTGAATACATGTCAGGTGCATTTAAGAATTTTTTGGAAAAGAAAGGCATTAAACACCAATGCACTATGCCATACACACCACAACAGAATGGTGTTACAGAAAGGAAGAACAGGTCTTTAATGGAGACGGCTAGATGTATGCTCAAGGCTAAGAGTTTGCCTCATAAGCTATGGATGGAGGCAGTTGCTTGTGCAACACATGTTTTGAACAAGTGTCCTACTCGTGCCTTGAAGACCATTACTCCATATGAAGCTTGGTATGACAAAAAACCTTCAGTCAGTTATCTTCGTGTTTTTGGTTGTCTTGCTTATGCCCACATCCCTCAGCAGTTACGTGGGAAGCTTGATGATAAGGCAATCAAATGTATATTTGTTGGGTACATTAGTGGAAGTAAAGGTTATAGACTTTACAATCCTGCTACAAACAAGATTTTTGAAAGTCGTGATGTAATTTTTGCAGAAACTACTGCTCAACCTATGGTTGCTTTTGATGTACCTCACATGCAAACACATGATGTATTTGAAGGCTTGCTTCCTTCTTTTGTGGAGAATCAAGAATCACAACAAGTTGATAATCTTGATCAATCTTTTGATCAGCATGTGACACCCCATGATGTAGAGGAAATTGTGCGTGAAGAGCAAGAAGTTCTCAGGGAAGAAAGAACCTTGCCTAAATGGGTTCAAAAAACTTTGCAGGATAGTAAGTTGGATGCACCGTTGCCACGAAAAACACGTGCTGGTACTACTTTTGGCAGAGAGCAAGTAGATTTGGCTTGCTTTAGCACTCTTTGTGATGCAGATGAGCTTGATTCATTTGAACAAGCTTTAGAGTGTGTTCAGTGGAAAGATGCTATGCACCAAGAAATTGATTCTATTCATAAGAATCATACATGGGATCTAGTGGACTTGCCTACAAGTAAAAAGCCTATTGGTACAAAGTGGGTTTTAAAGGTAAAAAGGAAACAAGATGGTACTGTTGACAGGTACAAAGCAAGGCTTGTGGCAAAAGCCTATGCGCAACAGAAAGGCATAGATTACCTGTGCTCCTACTTCTCGTGCGTCCACATTTAGATCACTAGTTGCAATTGCTGCTCATCATGGTTGGAAAGTGCATCAGTTGGATATCAAAACTGCTTTTTGAATGGTGATTTGCAGGAAGAAGTTTATGTAAGTCAACCAAGTGGTTTTGTTGTAAAAGGTCTAGAGCAAAAGGTATGTAGATTGCGTAAAGCTTTGTATGGTCTCAAACAAGCTCCAAGAGCATGGTATGAAAAGATACATACTTATTTGATTGGCCAGGGATTTCAGAATAGTCCAACAGAAAGTACTTTGTATGTCAAAAAGAGAGATAGAGTTCCCATTATGCTAACACTTTATGTAGATAATATGCTTCTTACAGGCAATACTGCAGATGAAATTGAAGCGTTTAAAGATGCTTTGAGAAAAACCTTTGCTATGTCTGATCTTGGTTTGCTACATTATTACTTGGGTATTCAGTTTGTGCAATCAGAGGATGGCATATACATGTTGCAGGCAAAATATTTGCATAAAATTTTGGACAAGTTTGGTATGCAAAATTGTAAACCAATCTCTACACCCGTAGAAACTAGATCAAAGTTGAGCATGCATGATGCTGGAGAACCTTTTGATGTACATACTTATGCAACAGCGGTTGGTTGCTTGATATATTTGGCAGGCAACACTCGTCCAGACATTCAATTTGGGGTTTCACAAGCAAGCAGATTTATGCACAGCCCAGGTATGCATCATTGGCAGGCTGTGAAGCGCATACTTCGTTACCTTTCAGGTACCCCTAATCTTTCCATGTTCTTTCCAAGGGGGGATATGTATGGAAAGCACGGTCCTATGCAGCTTCTTGGTTACAGCGATTCAGATTGGGCGGGTGATTTTGACACACGACATTCCACAAGTGGGAAATTTTTTTTCTTGGGAAATGCATGTATATCTTGGCTAAGCAAGAAGCAACCCACAGTGGCTACATCCACTTGTGAAGCTGAGTACAGGGCAGCTTTCACGACAACAGTTGATTGTGTATGGATATGCAAGTTATTGGCAGATCTTTGTGAGTGTCAACAAGCACCCACTACCATTTTCACTCACTGTCAGAGTGCTATGGCAGTTGCAAGGAATCCAGTATTTCATGCAAGAACAAAGCACATAGAAGTTCACTACCACTATGTCAAGGAAAGGCTACATGCAGGGGAGATCACACTAACTTACTGTCCTACACAGGATAACATTGCAGATCTATTTACGAAGGCGTTATCACGAGAAAAGTTTGAAGCTTTCCGAAAAGCTTTGGGCTTACTCTCATACACATGATGATCTGCTACCTTGTACGGATTCACACGATCACTACAGGGGGGATTTGTAGACATGTAGTAGTGTTAGTGTGTATACGCGCTTCACCAAGGACACTTTTCTCCCACTGGGTTTTCCCCCTGGACATCTAGTGTGAAAGGACACCTTATCTCTTAGGGTCTCATATAAGCTTTGTAGCTCTGAGTTTGTAAATACTCTATTATTCTAATACAGAGAGATAGACTGCAAAGATCTCGTACGCAAGCTCTGTGTCTTCTCCTTCTCCATCTTCTTCCTACTCTGAGTTGCTATCTTCCTTCTGTTTCCTGTTTCATCATCTTCAACAGTCAGGACATCAAAGAGCCAGTACCAGCTACGTGGTTCACTCCTCTTGAGTCAGCAGGGCCCGAATGGATGGGAGCCTTCATGCGACTGGAGGTTCTCATCGCAGTTCGGGATAGCTCAGAGACTGTACCCTCCCTGTTCTTCGAGCTACAGGGTGAGAGTTATTTACATCGAGTTTCAGTAGAGGCCCCTCACGTGGCAGAGTGCTATTTTCAGAGGATCCGAGTTGTGGGCATCTATGAGAGGACTTGTGTCATAGATCCTGACCCAGCACCTCTTGAGACTGGCCACTGGAGGCTGTGGGCCTAGGAGAGTTGTTCCCTGGCACGTGTGCAGTGGGATCCTGGAGAGTCGTTTTAGAGGGACCCCTTCTCCTCAGCCGACCACCCAAGTATTCCTTTCTTTCAGTACACTGTTTGTCTGGAACGTCACATATCGACAGCGCGAAGAGAGGCGCGTCCTGCTGCAGCACCTCGTTGGCAGGAGGGCGGTCTCACAGTTGAGTTCTTGTCAGCTCTTTGGGCGAGTTTATGGGCCTCCAGACAGCCGCAGCGAGTCACTTTGTTCTAGTGGCTGGTTGCACATCGAGCTACCGCAGTTGAGAGCTGGCTTGTACATAGTGGTCTTTCGGCAGCATGCGCAACTTGTGACCATCCTGTGGAGAGTCAATGTCATTGTCTTTGGGACTGTCCTTTGGCGCAACAGGTTTGGCTTCGAGTCCTTCGATTGATGCCAGCTCTTTCCTCAGCACGCAGTGCACCTGGGGAGCAGCTGCTTGGCCCACTCTTACGGGCCCGGCACTTCAGTTTGAGTTGTCCTCCACCTGCAGGATGATAGTGGTGCAAAGGGGTCGATCTACACTCCAACCTGCTACGGAGCTTACTCCATAGGAGTGGAGCAGAGATAGAGAGAGGAGTGTTGGGAGCTTGTCTGCGGCCTGACACTTTGGTTCATCTTGCGGGCCCGTTGCTTCCGCATCTTTGAGGCTCGCCCTGTACCACCAGCACAGATAGTTCAAGATCTTTGGCTAGAAGAAACTTTGCAAATAAAAACCTAAAACAGGAATTAATACTTCAAAGCACACACGGCTCAAAAGCTAGAATGCTCCGAGCATACGCCGACAACCTGTAGGCCCCAAAGACTGGCGCCTCTTTCGGTATTTCTTTATTCCTTTAGAGGGTAAGGTTACAAAACTAGACTCCTAGGGATCTTCACCTATATACATCTAGATCACACCTATTTTGGCAAAACTTCGACACACAATAGCTCTTAACATGTGACAAGAGATGAAAAATGCGTCCCCCTTGCTGATTTCAACTCGCCACCTCCTCACAGCTTTGGTAAATTGGCCAAAAAGTGCCACTTGGGGCTTATGCATGCAATTTCCCCCGCTTAAAAATCTTTCAACTGGTGCATTAGTTGGCTTAGCGACGGAGTAATGAAATGTTCCCCTTGTCGTTCTCAAGCTAATGACGCGAACAAATTTCGTGGTCTAAAATAGTAGTTCCCTAAATTTTAGGAGATGCTTCCATTGCTCTCATTAGTCATCTTTCACCACACTGGGACCACATCTTAAAATGCAATGTGGCCAAGTTCTCGGGTGATTTTCTCTACGTGACCCCACCTTGGCACTATGCCTCATTTGAGTTAGTTTCCTAGTATCCACCAACTTATTTAGTGCCACGAGAGGACCTAGATGACTTTGAACTGAGCATAGACACCCTTTTACTACTCAAATTTAGTGCCGACCAACTTCCCGTCTACGGGTGAAACTACAGTTTCACACTGGCCATACAATGTCCGGTTATTTGGAACTCCAAAAACAAGGTCTCAAAAAAATTAAACGAAAATCATCGTAAAAAAACCAACAACTAAGGTTAACATTTGCCACATCCTCGTGACAGTTTTCTCATACATCAATTAATAGTCAACGAGAGTCGACTATGGAAGTATGATTCCAGCATGATTTCAACCCTTGCATTAAATCATACACAACACTAAATTTTTGGAATATCCTATATAGAAATATTTAATGTCAATTATGACCAAATGCAAAACTCATGAGAGAGATTAACCCCAATCTGTTTCATGGGTGAAGAGTCATCAAGGATAAAAGTGAGCTTCACAGAGTGCATGCATATAAAGTCAAACGAAAGAGTTGAAAATTCTTATCACATAAGTGAGAATTCCAAATGTTTGCAAGCAGCTGAAAAAGAATCATGCAAGTATCAATGCAACTTTGCACCTAGCAGGGCCAAGAGCAGTGATAAATAGGTATTTTGAACTGGCCTTTTCTAGCTCACCAGGGTGGTCATGCACAAGACAGGCAGTGTTCAAGAGAGAGCGATTAGCAAGAACACAGCAGTGTGGCTATGCTTAGGAGTATCATCAGGCACACTTTCGACAGAGAAAAGACTACTAAAAAAAAGCCCAATAAACAAGTTCATTTAAATAAACGACCATTCTCAAAAAAAATTACAAGGAGAACAATAATTGTACCTGCTGACCAAACTCTAAACTGGCAACTGATGTTATGATGGAAGAAATCCAAAACACATCCGAAAATTGATTTCCACTGTTGTCATTATGCTGCACCGCAACAGTACACTCAATTGCATGTAAATGCTTCACAGATGATGCTCAAAAACTGACAACAACATTAAACAACACCTTCAAGAAAATACCTTCAGAAGCTGAAGAATAAACTCTACTGCCTCGGGAGGGCTTTTTCCATCAGCTCCTCTCACACTAGCAACAGCTTGGGGAATTGCCTGAAAATACATTAGAAGGTTTCATCCTTAGACAAGGAAAAGGCATTAACTTTTTAAAACAACTGAAAAACTGACCTCAAGCACAAAGTACTCTGGTAAATCACGGAAGTCATTAGGCCTGCATGAGATAATATTACAGCTAGTTAAATCTAGCAGCCACCACATTCAATACAAATCTTGCAGACTATGGTACCTTGGCAGCCCCATATCCGGATCAAACTTATGACCTTTATAAAACCCCAGCAGATGGGAAAGCCCAATCCAGCCGTTAGCCTGTGAAAAAATCACTGGTGCATTAGTAGGCCTCTAATCAGTCATGAATATCTGTGTAAGCATAGAATTTAACAGCATATGTGTTATCCTCCACCTAATTCAGTAGAGTGTTAAAAGCATACACGAGGCAAGGAAGTTTTGGGCTTATGCCTGTTTTCTTTAGGTTTTGTTTGACGATGACAAGACCCAAAGGACCTTGCAAAGAAGGGCAAGTAATAATACCCTCTCTTCCCCAACTCCATCTACATCAATTATCTCCTCATCACCCTTTTTGGTTCCAATAATTAGAATTTTGTTAGCAACTGAAACATTTGAGAAGGGCCCACAAGGGTAGCTATCATTCGTTGACGTGTCCTGCTCAGACCCAGGTGCCCTTTATAGCTAGAAGATCCATCCTGATACTTTCATAATATCAGAGCCAGCGTGGCTATTTATGGTCTTTAATTTTGCCTAGTTCTTAAGGTCACAAAGGTCTTCGCAAGAATTTACATGATTGCATACAATTTTAATCCAGAAAGAGTGTGCACAATCCTAGCGTTAAAATACGACCTGATATTGAGTGTTCAGGGTGACGGATATGTGCACACACCTAGACGTCTGTATTCACCTTTAAAACAAAGTGCAAGTTGTAAACTTGGGATAGCCACTCATGAACCTGTATCAACTCCTGGGCATCGGGTCATACAACTTTTGCACCTTCCTTACTAATGTCATCAGTGACAAACATCGTGTATAAACATATATGGGATTAATTATCGGTTTAGGGCGATGGTATCTAGAACACCAACAATTAGGACCATCTGCCCTTTACAGCTCAGTCAAAAAGGAGATATGGCATGGTGCTGATGACAACCAAATTGGGATCTAAAGGCTCATCAATCTGATCTTTTAATGGTGCATGATAGTTCACAAGATGGTGGAGTTGACGCACCTCTTCAGACTACATTAGCGCATTAAACATAATCATATTAGCTCTATCTACACATATAAGGTCTATCTAAGCAGAGTTTCAAATGCCTGGAGGATGAGATGGTGGGTAAAATTGGTTACGCACAAGAGTGGTCTCTAACAAACAGGGCTGTATCATATTTACACTTTGTATGGTCTAGGCAGAAGGTTCCCATGTGGTTATGTACAACCAAAACGACTTACAAATAATGCAGCCTAGAACAAAACTCATACCACCAAAAATTAACGACGAATAACTCCCTCATAAGCATTTGCGAGCAGCCAGTAAAAGAAAAGCAACCTCTTTAGCGGTCCTTGCTAGTGCAAATGCTGCTTCTATCCTGACTCTGAAAAAAATCTGCATTTGAAACTTCTCATTTAAGCATGCTGCTCAGAAACGTTAAAACAGAACCACGATAATATGATGTATGACCTTTGTATCATTTAAACAGCTATTCAATGCATTCAGCACACCGAATGTAATTTGTGAAAGCGAACTCAAAGCGGAAATAGCTTGCAGCTGTGCAACCACATCTTTGTCTTTCTCCAATTGGTTTATCTGTCATCATAAAATAACACAGGCTCAACCACATTGTGTCTACAATATAAGAAGAACTTCGTTGAATGTTAATTAAAAAGCACGAAATGAATCTTACCCACATTTGCTCTGGCTGCTGAAGCTGAATATCAGACAGGTACTCCATTTGCGGATCAGCACGAAGCCAGAGTAAAGGTGATTCAATGCTGCAAGAAGATCAACTTCAGCCCAAATAGCTTGAAATGCATTGCTACAATTGACGATATTGATGGGAGTACCCTTGTCGAGAATCCACAGTAGCCAATTGCTCTGCCTCCTCTGCCCCATCAGCCTTGCTTCCTTTTTTTGGACGTTGAATTCTTCTACCGGCAAGTTTTGAGTGACAGTGTATTTCGAGAAGCTGGTAAGTATCCCCTGACATTGGCAAACTGGGATGATCATACATCCCATCAATCTCATGAACGCGAATGCTCATCATGCCAGGCCAGCCAGCATCAGTCCCCCTTGCTCTATCAGGAACCTCATCACCTCCTTTAAGTTCCATCACCTTCTCAGATGATGCTGTACAGCTTCTGAAAACAGCTAGCTCGATCATATTTCTCCTTTTGTTGTACTCAAACCCCATCCTACCAACAAAAACAACTGTCAAAAGAGCAGTAGAATCAATGGAAGCTACAAAAGCACACACTTCAAATAGAACTCAGCCTCCAAGAAAGGATAATAACAAACAGCCAGAAATTGTGATGAGAAGCGCCTTTGCTTGATGGAATTTAAACAAAATTGGGTTGACATACATAGGCATTACTTCCTAAGGCCTAAGTCCTGTCTTTATATAATAATAACTAACTGATAAGCCCTCTTCCCACTTCCTTCCTCAAGCTAAGTGACTGAATTTTAAGGGTAGCCTTTTACTTGTTTGATAGGGATTTGTGGCCTTTCTATACACTGTAATGCCTGTCCATAAGTGAGCACATCCAAAAATCTTCCAAGGTCCTCTCCACTCAACAGTCTAAATGGTAGGTATACATCCACACACAACAAACACAAGCTTGAAGTTAAGAGAAGAACCTCAAGACTGGACAGCCTTGGAATTCCACCCAACGAGGAAAGAACTCCTTTAAAAATGGGCGCTCAAGGTTTCCTAGCCTGTTTGCAAAATGCCGAAACTGGTGCCAAACATCCAACAACATGAAACAGGAAAAAGATAAACAAAATGTTACAACTTGATCACGTTGTATTAAACCTTGTAAGGAACAAACTTTCAACATTCACCATTTCACAAATATAAGAATACATTACTGATTTCAAACTCTGAGCATGGTCACTACAGACCACCTCACTCCTCTCAAGGATTTGTGAAGGTTAACTTCCATCTTTCAGGGGCTCCGAAATTAATAATTTAACTAATATTTCTTAGCACCCTTGGATATTAGCATTCCAGCGTGTGCATGCTACTTAATAAAACACTAATATCACCTATTTCTAGAGATGAATAAGGAGTTTCAGAAATGTGAGGTATGGAACGGGTATCACACATGTGAAACATCTTCATAAACGTTCTATAAAGAAAGAAACAATTATAAATATACAAATATATACTCGTGTATGTTCATAATTATGAATGTATGAGAGAGAGAGAGAGAGAGAGAAGCTTATTGACCGTCTGCTAGACGCCGAAGTGGCCCTATGACAAAGAACTTTCGCACAATTATAAATATACTCAAGTATGCTCATGTAAGAGAGAGAGAGAGAGAGAAAAGAAAGAAAGAAAGAAAGAAAGATTTTTAACGTCTATGTCAGGCCGAAATCGGCCTATGAGACAAATCAAATGTACATGGCGTGTATGTCATCCGTCTATCGGAAAGACAAATGAAACAAAACTGATACAAAACTGAACTGAATGTAGGTAATGGAGTATCTGAGGAGGGATGGGGTTCTATCTCTAGGGGTATATGCATGTCTATATGCTCAAGGTAGTACAATCATGAGAATGCATCAAGCTCTCTAGCTCCATCCTGTACCAATGGGGGGATGTAAGATGTGGTACATGGGCGGGGCTGGTGCCAAGGCTACCCGGATGAAAGCTGTCGGGTCGGCCCTCATCTGAGCTACTCGCTCCTCAGTGGCACGGCGCTCCCGGGCTCGGATCTCCTCGATCTGTCGGTGGTGGGAGCTCACGCCCCTGTAGCCTGTGACTCGTGGTCGTCGTCTAGCTCGGTTCACCTCCGCCTGTGGGAGTGTCACTCCTCTCTGAGTATCTGGTGAGGTAGGGGTGGCAATCCTCTGAAAGAAGTCTGTGAGCTGCGACTGTCTCCCCTCTGTCTGTGTAGCTATGCGTGGCTGTAGTAGTGTGTCCCGATGGCTCTGTATCTCTAGTAAGAAACGTCCGAGCTGTCTCTGATCTCGAGAGTCCATGATCTCTCGGAGAGTGGGCTGTCCTCTGAATAAGGCCTCATACCTGCCTCTGATCTCAGTGTATGCTCTGCATCTACATACAAAGTGCTCCTCACTCTCCACCTCCTCTGTGCATGCTCTGCAGACTCGCTCCTCCCTGGGAACACCAGTATGTCTCCCGATCTCAATCTCTAACCTGTGTGAAGCCACTCTCAGCTGACCAATCGCCACCCGTGAGCTATGTGGCATATATGTGTCCATATAGCGTGGTCTCTCTCTCTCCATATAGAGAGAGAGAGAGAGAGATGAAATGAAATGAAATGTTATATTAACGTCTTCAAAAGGCCAAAGTGACCTATGAGACCAGAAAGTTACAATGCGGTGTATCTAATACAAAGTTAGATTAACAACATAAATTAAACTAGGATACCAAAATATAAATATTGCGGGATCCTAAACTAAGCTGATAGGTGTGAAAGGTGAAAGGCATGAAATTTGTGAACTAAGCAGTACAATGTGTAGACAATATGGGAGGGAAGTAAAGATCCATCTTCATTTGCACTCTGGACGACGAAAAAGTATGGCTCGAAACCTTTGTTGTAGCCTCCTTCGAAACTATGGAGCTCCTCTTCTCCATCGGGGTTGTCTAGATCTCCCTAGCTCTAATGCTCGGTCTATGAGAATGCCAGTAGTGTGGGCAGACCTCTCCACTGTTGGCCGCTCCTCTGTCTGTTCTTCTGGATGTACAATATCTAGTGTAAAGGTTGCCAACCATAATAGTGCGGTAGTTATCAAGCTCTGTAGGGTCACCAGCCTTAAAGATGGGCACAATATTAGACAACATGTCACAAAGTGATGACGTGGCGGACAGCAGAAACCCTAATTTCTGGCTGAAACCCTAAATTCCTGCAAACCCTAAAATCAGCCAGAAACCCTAATTTGCAGCAAACCCTAATTTTAGGCTGAAACCCTAATTCAGAAACCCTAAAACTGTCAGGGGTGCCACGTGGCAGGGCCGTACGGATTTCCGGATTTTGCGCCGCAAATCACGCTGACAGCTTTTGGCTTGCTTTTTGGGCTCCACGCCAAGAGAGAGAGAGAGAGAGAGAGAGAGAGAGAGAGAGAGAGAGAGAGAGAGAGAGAGAGAGAACCTGTTTTTTTTTGTTTTTTAAAAAAAAAGATACTCTTTAGGAGAGAGAGAGAGAGAGAGAGAGAGAACTGAGGCTTTTTAATTTTTAAAAGCTTTTGGGGCTCTGCTTTTGGGCATCCCTTGTACCTTTAAATATGTGGAGAGGGCTTCACTTCTCAGAGCATCTCGACGCAGAGTCTGAGAGTGAAACCCTAGCCACACTCTTGTACTTTGATCTGATTAATATAAAAAGAAATACTCAAAGGGGCGCCAGTCTTTGGGGCCAATATCTCTAGGCACGGAACTCCGTCGGGCCAGTGCAAATCTATTGTGATCTGTGAATCGTTTTGAAGTGGTTATTTGGTGTTGTCGCGGTTGATTCTTGACTTGGAGTGTCCAAGTCTGTTACACAACCTCCAAGCCTCAGGTAATCGCTCACACATGGCACGATTGAACAACACTGCGAGAACCTCCATCAAGATATCCCTGGCATGTATAAAGTGCTCCGCTACTAGATCGTCATGATCATATGCCTTCCCGGTCCTCATCATGTCGATGGCCCTTTGTACCATCTCAGATGTAAAGAAAGTGCTCATAGCTGGCAAGGCTTGGTAGGGTCTGGAAGGGGTTCCTGTCCAAGGGCCGTATATAATGAAGTCGCATATTGGCCCCACACATCAAGTGAAGTAATCACTGGGGGTCGCCATGCCTCTCCTGAGTCCCTACTCAAGAACATCTGATATAAGTCTCGCTCCATCTGAGCTAGGTAAGCTCACTTCTTCCATCGCACAAGGCTTCGGAAAGCAATCCGAGACTATCTGTATGTGATGACTCTTAAAAGAAGATCCCTCTGAAGCTGGGCTCTCATCTCTCTGCACTCCTCATCATACCAACTATTATGGGGGCATGGTCCCAGAATGTCGTCTCTCGCCCGACTCAGTGTGTGGGTATGCCACAAATGCAGCCCCATGCAGTGTCTCAGTCAGTAGAGTGGTGCACTCCTACACTGAGAGACTTGTACCATTTGTGCCAGTTGTGGCTTCCAATAGACGGTCCCAGATTTCCTCTATAAACGGAATCAATCTCTGGTGTAAATGTATAGCGGGTGTGTGACCTGCCTCCTAATGTCTGGGTTGTACTATACTGAAATTTTACGGACAGTGTCAAGAGAGCTTGATCTACTGCTATGCTCACGGGCGTGGCTCCCACTGTGAAATCTTGAATGCAAGGGACAAAGCTCGGTTGTGTCATAACATAATCCAACGTACTGGCCCCAAGTCTGTGTGGAAAGCATGTGAAACCGGCTGCTCCAGGAAATCGCTGTAAGCCATTAAGTATGGCTAATCCATGTGTAGTCGTCATTTCCATGAGGTATCTCCCATACTCCGTCTCCTCTCTGTCATCTGAGCATCTATCAAGTCCCAACTCACCCACATCCGGCTCTCTAAGCATCTCATCTCAAGTGTCGTAGAAGACTGTCTGCGAGTTGCCCATTCGGGCATTGAAGTCCCCTAGGAGAATGATATCACCATCCCTAGAAAACTCACATATGTCATCATCTAGTATAGAGAAAGGCGACTGCCCTCTGGATGCAGCATACACTGATGTACTGGGAGGAAAGTAACATATGGCAATATATAGAAATCGACCTCTGTCAGCTCTCAATCTCACCCACATATATCTAGCATGATCATCTCTTCGAACAATATGCAGTAATGGTTGTAGTTCCTCTCTGAATAGCACTGCTACTCCTCCTGAACCTCTACTCCCATGCTCAGATCTCGCATTTGTCCTGTGAGCTGTCTCCCATCTGTATCCCACCACATGTGGCATCACCTGTCCAGGGGCCTGATGAGTCTCTAAGAGAGAGAGAGAGAGAGAGACTTTATGAACGTCTTCTAGAGGCCGAAGTGGCCCTATGAGATAGAACGGTGAACATGTGTGTGTCCTCTGTGTACCCAGAAAAAAGGACAGAAGTGCTGAAAATAGAGGCCAAAGTCGGGCTATGAGACAAACCCTCTACATGTGTGTCCTCTGGGTATTCAGGAAAAAGGACAAAAGTCCAGAGAGAGAGAGAGAGAGAGAGAGAGAGAGAGAGAGAGATACATATTGAACTACAAAAACAGAGGTGAAAGTTCCCAAATCTCAGCACAAAACACTCAAAAAACGACTAAATACATTGCAAGATATTAATCACCAAATCCTCGATCAAGAGATGTCAGCACACCAAAGTATTAGAGCCTAAATTCAGCCAACAAGATTTAACATTAAAAAATAAAAGGTTTTAAATTCCAGGATGGAAAAAAAGGGGTTTCATACGAACAAAACGTTTCAAAACAATTTGCACAACAGCAAAACTAGTATCCATGCAACAGTCAGAATGTCAACAGTAGAACCAAACCATAACTTTTTTTTTAAATGGGTGATGATATTGGAACTTGCCCTCAATAGAACATCATATCCTCTTTCTTTCATCGATAGGGATATAACCATGTAATTATTAACTGAATAGCCAGAAATACGTGATAATAGGCAGTGCTTTCTAGGTTAGCTCACTAAGCAGAAACAATCAATCTTGACAGTTGTCAAAATAAGAATCTCTCTCAAAGAAACGAAAGTTTTCACGTTATCAAACATGCTGAAGCACACCTCCTTCGCACTCAGAGTTCTTGACTTGCGCACTGGGTCTTGAGCCCTCAAAATAACCCTCTGGAGAATCTGCTAGCATACGAGGAATGTTTTCCATTAAACCAATTGCATATTTATATGATGCTTACAATCAGGGATGACTAAAGTCAAATTAACCTTTCGGAAGGCATCAGGCCCCATTTGCTTCTCTAACATATGAATAACAGCTACCTGTTCACAAGGTCAACAAAACAAATAAGCTGAACATTTTGGTGCACCATGATGACAAACAGAAAAGCATTTTCAAGTTTGGCAGCCTCAAACAACAGTTCAAACTTACAGATTTCCAAGAGTAGATGTGGTTAAGAATGCCAAATCGTTGAGTACCATGCAGTGAAGGGCAGCTTAGAGGAGGCACCATATCAATGTCAGCTTTGCACACAGCCTCATTTGCCTTTAGGGACATAAAATTTCCACACAATTATTATCTTAAACACCATGGACAAAAGAATCTGGATTCCAGATCTTTCAAATTTGCAGTATTCGTTACATTTGATATGCAATCAAAACTTCATAACATGGAAAAAAAACTCTTACACCACTTCAAAAACCACAACCTTCTTGAACCCAACCATGATCCTAAACTGAATGCAAGATGGAGGAATCAGCATAGTGGAGAGCCAAAAATAGAATATTTAAACATGGAACAATGAATGCTAAAAGTAAATGGCTTCACTCTCTGTACAGCTCACCATTACTGAGAATCATGATCAAGACAAAAACCTGCCAAAAAAACTATGGGCACCGAGTTGAATTCTCTCAAACTAGCTTTCTCGCCTTGCTTTCCACACAATTTTTATCTTAAAAATTGTGGACAAATCTGGATTTCAGATCTTTCCAAATGGCATTTAAAATTTGCAGTATCCGTTACAATTGATATGCAATCGAAACTGCATAACATGGGAAAAGAGCTCTTACACCACTTTCAAAAAACACAACCTTCTTGAACCCAACCATGATCCTTAACTAAAAGAGAGATAAAGGAATCAGGATAGTGGACAGCCAAAAAGAGAGCATTTAGACAGGGTACGATGAATGCTAGAAGTAAATGGTTTCTCTCTTAACAATATGGCAATTCTTAGTAGTGTATCATATACCCAAACCAAGTGAAAAAATGCATATACCAACAGAAGGGGACTTAATGTGCATTATTCAGGGTGACAATTGAAGATACTGTCCAAAAGAGGACATTGATTACAATCCCTATTAGACATAACCACAAGACAAAATGACTGCAACCTAATACAGCTAGATCAAGAGAACCAAATGCAAGACTGAATTCAAGAAACAAAGAGAGCTTGATAAAAAATGAACCACTTCATAGCATAGAATCTTTATATAGTTCTTCTTAAACACAACCCTAAAACATGTACACTGAAATCAGTTACTCCAACAAGAAAAAGAGTCATTGTTTGCCAGAAAGAGGTAAAGTACAACCTTGAAATGGCGGTAGTAAGCTTCGTTATTTCCAAAGTGCCGCTTGATAAACATATCCGTGAGAAAGACACACAAACCATCCAGCAACCATTCTACAGCCGTACCAAACACAGAAACCTCTAAACCTCTCTCTCTCTCTCTCTCTCTCTCTCTCTCTCTCTCTCTCTCTCTCTCTCTCTCGCACACTGCCTCTCCAGCCAGAAATTCAGAAAATTCAGCAAAAAAAATCAGATTGCAAATTTTTTGCAGAAATTGCAAGGGTACGCAAAATGTATGCTTGATGCGAGAAAATGTATGCGTAATGTGGAAACATATGTGCGCATAGTGTGGCTCTCGTTTTTTTGGCGGTGATTAAGCATGAGGAAGCAAAATGATAAGATTGACCCCTTAGAGGATGCCATTCAAAATTGCAAAGAAGAAATGACAAAAACCATTAGCAAGATGAACGGCAACCTATTGGGCACAATAAAAATGCTCGAATGACGCGTGTTGATCCAAAAAAGCACACTGGAAGATCGTGTGACGGCTCAGGATGAAGAGATTGCGTCACTCAAGAAGGAACTCGCTGAAGCACAATCAAGAAACACGCTTGAAGAGGGAGAATTGCAAACCTCAGTAATAGAAGAACTCAACACGATCAAGAAGCAAGTACGGGCCATCAAAGAGGGAGAAGAGCAGCACAAAGAAATGACGACTTCTTGGGTGGATGTTATTACAAAGACTCAACAGAAGATGAAGCCGAGCAATGGATTGAGGTTGCCAAGAAAGGAAAAGGCAAGGAAATCACATCCACGTCCACACCCACTATTATTAATCTGACACTAGAGGAGGAGCAAAGAAGACGTATGCGCGCTTTACATGTGAGAATTTGCGGCCTTATAGACAAAGATAATGTGGACAAAGAGGTAAAAGAACTCATGGCTTTGATGGGGGTTCATGAGCCAATGCACACAAGAGCTTGGAGAGTGGGCAACAAGAAAAATGGAAGCAATGGGGAAACCTCAAAAGAAAGGGCACTCATCCTCCCTTTTCCCTCCGTGGAAGCGAAGAACTTTTTGAAGAAAACGCCAACTCTTAAGAAGACGGTCATCTTTCTCGGAATTGATCTTACCCTCTCGCAGATCGCTCATATGCAGGAGGTAATGCTGGAGATTAGAGCGGCAAGGGAAAAAGGCAAGATTGCCTTTTACCGAGATGGAAGAATGCTAAAACTGGAGCTACGCTCCACATGACGATGCGAGACCTATGGGACCACACTCAAAGTTGCCACCTAGAATTGTAATGGATCTATGCGCCTTGATGTGGGTCCTTTTGAGGATAGTTTTAGTGGAAGAGACATCATCTTCTACTCTGAGCCACATCATGCCCCTGGGCAATCTATGCCTCACATCAGTGGATACACATGGGAGACAGCCTGCAGACAGGAGACGCGATCATAGCACATAGGGTGGGGCTTACAGGGACTGGCAATGTTATTCAAAGAGGAGTTGCAACCATAAATACATATAGCCCGCAGGGATGAGCAGGCTAGCTACATGTGGGTGAGATTGAGAGCAGAGACAAGCAGATATCTTTACATTGCTATTTGCTACTTTCCGCCGAGTATGTTAGTCTATGCATCACGCAGAGGACAGTCCCCCTTTTCTATTTTGGATGATGACATATGGGCGATCTCTATAGATGGTGACACTTCAATGCTAGGACTACTCATCACCAGACAGTATTTTATGATACTTCAGAGGAGATGCTCAGAGAGCTAGATGTTGTAGAGACGCGCTTGTCCATACTATCTCACAGGACATGGAACATACTTAGCATGGACGACACTTGATAGACGTGGGAATTGGCCATCTAGTGACACAAGACGGGCACCACGTGCCAAATAGAAAAGAATAGACTGAACAGACTTTTAGCACTTCAATAACAACTGAATTGAAAGAGAGAGAGACGACACGCAGTGCGGAGTGGCAGAATTCCACCCCAAAGAGTATTGGCCCCAAACCTTGACGCCCCTTTCGGTATTTCTTTATATTGCATCAACACAATACAAGCCGGTACTCCAGACTCGGCACCTTCTCCAGGAAGCATGCCAGAGAATGAGCCCTAACCTCATATTTAGAGGCCCTTGGCCTAAGAAGCAATTACATTGAAAGCCTTCAAACTCAAAAGCATCTGGTCCAAAAGCAAAGCCAAAAGGTTGCCATTGCAATTTACGAAAATCCATACAACCTACAACGTCATCAGCCAGCGCAAAACACGGAAAATCATACAACCTACCACATCATCATGTCTTCGCAATTTTTGGAAATCTACCACGTCGTCAGTTTTTGTGTGTGTGTGTGTGTGTGTCTGTGTGTGTGCGCCATAGTTACCCGGAACGCAGAAAGGGAACGGCGATGGGATCCCTGCGGAATGGGGGAACGGCTAGGGGTCCGGAACGGGAACAGCGCGGAACGGGAGGTATAAAAAACACCCAAATAGTGCATTTTTAGCTCCTTGTGTTTAAATACAAGGAGTATTAGAGTGCTTTGACTCTAATACTCACAAAAAACTCGTTTTGAAGACCATTCAACCTTGCTATGACTAGATGATGATGTGAGAGAGAGAGAGAGGGAGAGACTCGAGAGAGTGAGAGGGAGAGGGAGAGATTTGAGAGAGTGGGAGGGAGAGGAAGAGAGCTTGAAGGCGTGAAGTCTTGAGCCTTGAGAGAGTGAGTCTTGAGAGAGAGAGATCTTGAGAGTGTGAGATTGTGAGAGACCTTGCACAATTCAAAACAAAGGCCAAACATTTACTTCAATTTTTTCAATTTTTGCCAAATTTGTTTGTAGCCGTTGGCCGTTCCAAGGGCGTTCCGGAACGGCCGTTCCGGTTTGCACTGGCCACCCGGAACGTCAAACGTTCCGGGACGTCTCGGAACGTTCGGGAAGGGAACTGCTCCCCGGAACGCCGGAACGGGAGCTTTCCGGGACGTCTCGGAACGTTCGGGAAGGGAACTGCTCCCCGGAACGCCGGAACGGGAGCTAGGGGGCGTTCCCCGGTAACTCTGGTGTGCGCAGATCCTGCTGTATTTTAATCCTTTGTCACTTGGGGCCCCATCGGACGCGGTCCCCATAAGTTGGTAGGACTTCTTTTGTTACTTGTTCTTCTTAGGGTTTAGGCCCCTCGACCGGCATCTGCAAGTCGGCTCCCTTCTTCAGGGCTTTGATACGTCGGCAATTTGTGACATCTCCCCTTCTTGAAAGAGAGTAATCGTCCGCGATTACAACATATCTGCAAAACAAGTTAGCTCAAAATTTTCCAAGCATTCCGAGGGACAATCAGTTTGCTCTTTTTTGTTTAGGAGTTACCTTCTCCTTTCTGATCTTTTGATCAAGGGGTTAGCTTCTCCTCTCGGCTGTTTTGATCAAGGAGTTAGCTTCTCCTTTCTGCTCTTTTGATCAAGGAGTTAGCTTCTCTTTTCGTCTAGATCGGAACTCTTCTTATTCCGGCGTAGTAAAATTAACCATCACACCCAGACCATACTAATCTTCCACGATTGCCTTGATGCACTAAAAAAAAATTACATACCCAGGCAATCTCATCCAATTAGGAATATTCAATAATTGGCACATCACAATGCAACAGAAATGCTTACATATGCATGTTACAAGACTCAACGAACAGCGCCGCTGTAACAGACTTGGACACTCCAAGTCAAGAATCAATCGCGACAGCACCAAATAACCACTTCAAAACAATTCACAGATCACAATAGATTTGCACTAGCCCGACGGAGTTCCGTGCCTAGAGATATTGTCTTTGGGGCCCCTTTCGGTATTTCTTTATGTATTAATCAATGTCAAAGTACAAAGAGTCGTTAGGGTTTCACTCTCAGACTCTGCGTCCAGATGCCCTGAGAAGTGAGCCCTAAACCGTGCATATAAAGATTACAAGGGATGCCCAAAAGCAAAGCCCCAAAAGCCTCAGAACAAAAGCAATCTCCTCTCTCTCTCTCTCTCTCTCTCTCTCTCTCTCTCTCTCTCTCTCTCTCTCTCTCTCTCTCTCTCTCTCTCTCTCTCTCTCTCTCTCTCTCTCTCGCCAAGGCGTAAAGGACAAAGCAAGAATTGCGTCGCTGGCTTCTTTCCCCACTTCCATGAATCACGCCGCAAATCTCGGAACTGCTGTCACGTGGCACTGGCGCGAAATTTTAGGGTTTTAGGCAACAGTTAGGGTTAGGGTTTCCAAAAATTAGGATTTCTGGCAAAAATTACGGTTTGCAGGATTTTTTAGGGTTTCTGGCAAAATTAGGGTTTCTGTTGTCGATAGCCACGTCATCACTTTGTGACAGCCGCACTGAGCACTCCCCCAAGACAAACGGTCTACGGTATGAAGCTAGTTAACGACTACCTCGTCACTCCCCCCGCAAATAACCTTAAAGGATCCGGGCCATGAGCTCAGAGGACTTTACAACCAAACGCTCCCCAAACCGCAATTTGCGTCGCTTGGTTGGAGGTTCAAGCATACAACCAAACGCTCCCAAGGCATTGGCCTGCGTCGTTCGGAGGTTTTCTAGCATACAACAAAACGCTCTCGAGGCATTGGCCTGCGTCGTTCCGAGGTTCAAACAATACCAAAACAGTATTTCTCACTTCTCCACCCCAGGGTCAAACAATTAAAACCAGAGTCAAACGATTCAAATCGGCACCAACACACGTTTAAAACAGATAGCATCCATTTCAAACAAAATTCAAACAATACTTTCTCAAACAATGTTCAAATGTATCTAACTAGAAAACAACTAGAAAGGTCATTCAGGGTTTGGTTCGGACAACCGAACTTTGAGGACAACGGGCTTGCCCTTCTGCATCACAGTGATGGCTCGGTTCCGGACCTGGAGAGTTGCATCATTCTTGTCATGCCAGGGCATGCCCAAGAGAACGTCGCAATTGCCAAACTTCATAATGTGGAAATCGGCTTTTCCATGATAATCTTGTATAGTCACTGGAAGTGCACCAATGAGCAGTACCACTCTCTGAGTTTGCCCCGTGGCTAGCTCAGCTTCAAATTCTCCACCCTTTGCATCATAAGCAAAGTGCATCTGCTTCAAGAATTCTAGATGGATGAAGTTCTCCATAGCTCCGGGGTCAAAGAAAATAAGAGCTTTCAAGCCGTTGACTTTTCCATAAGCTCTGCATAATTCATTAAAACTCTCGAGGTGTATACCATAAATATCGGGTACTAGTCCAATAGCGGGTCTAGCCTTCTTGACCGGAGGTGGCCCCCTAGATCTGTCTGATGTGGGAGCAGAAGGTTGCATTGAGAACGTCGAGGCTCGGTCAGGACATGTATTGAACGTATGCCCTGTTTGGAAACAGTAGAAGAATCGGCCTTCTTGTAACAAGGCGTCTCGTTGACGTTGTGTGTGACGAGGCCGTTAAGGTTGGTTTTCACAAAAGGTTGGTTTTCACAAGATTCCAGAGAATTTGTTCGTTGTTGCCGAGAGTTCTGTTTAGCAGCCGGAGGTTCTTCTATGGTACTTTCCTTTCATGAGCTTGTAGCCGACCGCAGCATGGTCCATAAGCTCTTGCATGGTAGAGACTTGCTTGGAGAGACAATATTCCTACAATGGTGATGGGAGTCCAATGGTGTAGCGCTCGCACTGGTCCTCCAAGGGAATGAACTTAAAAGAAGGACACCGGGAGGTACACGTCGAGAAACCTTTGGTTATAGTCGTCCATGGTTTCGGTGGCGAGCATTTTCAAGTTGCCCCACTCTACCAAAATCCGGACTTCAAACATCGAAGTCATGTAACTACGTGCAAAAACAGTCTTGAAAGCTTGCCAGGTCCTTGGAGCGTGCTACCACTTGGGGCATCAGAGGGGGTAACATGTAGCTCAAAAATTGTTGAAAACTTTGCAACATCGGAAGATTCTGCTAAGGATGCCGCAAAAGAATGTCGTGAAGCTCGTTGAGAAACTGCAAATATTCTGTTGAATCCATGAATTCCAAGTCTTGGGTTCTTTATGGCTTATGTCCTCTAAGACCCAGCGATGAAGACGGGAGCGTGTCCAATGCGCGATGAAGTAAGGGTGGGAGTGGCTAATAAGCCTGAGTTGGAGGACGCAGATACCTCAAAAAAAATTCCAATAGCTCTGTCTGCTATTTTTTAGGACCGGTATGCTTTCAGAAAAGCACACGCTTGATGCTCTGATACCACTGTCACAAGACGGGCACCACATGCCAATAGAAAAGAACAGACTGAACAAACTTTTAGCACTTCAATAACAACTTAATTGAAAGAGAGAGACGACACGCGACGCGGAGTGGCGGAATTCCACCCAAGAGAGTATTGGCCCCAAACCTTGGCGCCCCTTTTGATATTTCTTTATATTGCATCAACACAGTACAAGCCGGTACTCCAGACTCTGCACCTTCTTCAAGAAGCATGCCACCCTAACCTCATATTTAAAGGCCCTTGGCCTAAAAAGCAATTACAGCAAAAAGCCTTCAAACTCAAAAGCATCTAGTCCAAAAGCAAAGCCAAAAAGCTGCCAGCGCAATTTACGAAAATCCGTAAAGCCTGCCACGTCATCAGCCAACGCAAAACGCAGAAAATCGTATAGCTTGCCACGTCATCATGCCAGTGCAATTTTCGGAAATATGCCACGTCATCAGTTTTTGTGTGTGTGTGCAAGTCTTGCTTTATTTAAATCCTTTGTCACTTGGGGCCCCATCGGACGGGATCCCCATAAGTTGGTAGGGACTTCTTCTGTTACTTGATCTTCTTACGCTTTAGGCCCCTCGGCCAACATCTGCAAGTCGGCTCCCTTCTTCAGGGCTTTACACGTCAACATTTTGTGACATCTAGAAGGGCCTACAGAGATTTCCCGCTATGGGAGGTTTAACATGCTTTCCACACGGACATGGAGCCAGCACAGTGGATTATGTCATGCAACAGCCGAGCGTCATCTCTAGTATCCAGGATCTCACGGTCAGACCCAGACCTGTTCGGGTTGCAGTGGATCATGCCCTTCCGACTATGACCATCTCTTTTCAGTTTAATGTAGCACACAGTCCACGGGCAGCAACACCTACTCGCTACACCTTCACACGGGAGGCGGACTATGTATATATAGATGGGATCTGAATACGACTGGGCACTGAGGAGCTAGGGTGACCTCTGAAGGAGCTTACTACTATACTGACACACAAATTACATGATGAAGTAGCAGAGGCATACCCACACAATCAGCTTGAGCAGAGACGCCATTCTAGGAGCATGCCGCAAAACAGTTGGTATAATGTGGAATGCCGCGAGACTAAAGCCGGACTTCAAAGGGAGGTGCTTTTGGGGGACATCACTCACAAACAATCACAAATTCACTTTTGACGTCGGCATTTTTGGCTTAACTAGAGTAGAATCTATACCAGCTATCCTTGAGTCAAGACTCACGTGAGACATGGCGGCTCTTTCATGAGCACCCCCCCCCCCCCCCCCCCCCCCCCCCCCCCCCCCCCCAAAAAAAAAATTACCTCTACAGAGGCCTGGGGCCAATACATTTCATCTTTGTACATAATTCCTGGACAAATGTCCCTTCCCGACCCTCCCGATCCATGCTCACACGCATGTGCTTTTTTCACCGCCGAGATGGTGAAGAAGGCCATTGACAGGATGAGGACTGGGAGAGCATATGATCATGATGGCTTAGTGGCTGAGCATTTCATGCATGCCAGAGATCTACTAGCAGAGCTTCTAGCAGTTATGTTTAACCATGCCATGTGTGAAGGCATGCCTGATACTTGGAGCCTATCTACTATTGTATCTATCTTCAAGTCAGGAGACCCTATGGAGCCTGGGAATTATCGCACTATCATGATTGGACACACATTGGCACGATTGTATGCATCCATTCTTGAGCAGCAGCTCAGTAGATGGGCAGAGAGGAAGAGGATGCGCGTAGCCAAGCAGGCAGGGTTCAAGAGAGGGTTTTCTACTCTTGACCATATCTTGACACTCAGAGTCATCATTGAGGAGGGCAGATCACATGGGAGGCAGATCAATTGTAGCTTTGTGGACTTCCGCAAAACATTTGACACAGTACCCAGAGCTAGATTGATACGCAGACTACAAGAGATGGGAGTACCAACAGACCTCATTTGGGGGTTCATGGCATAATTCAGGTCAATAGTGAGGCATGTACGCACATCACAAGGTCTATCTACACCGGTTCACTCCACTATTGGGGTGCAACAGGGCTGCGCGCTCTCTCCTACTCTATTCGGTATGTATGTGGATGAGGTTTCTAACTACATTGAGAGCAATGGTGATAGAGGTGCACAGCTGGCAGGGACATGGATTCCACTATTGTTATATGCTGATGATATTGTGTTGATGTCCGACTCTCCGAAGAGGATGCGTCACTTGGATGCTTTGCATAGGTTTGCCCACAAAAGTGCTTTGTCTGTCAACCTTGGTAAAGCCAAGGTTATGGTGTTTAATACCACCCCACAGTGGATCAGGAGGTCAACGCCTACATTCACATCCAACCAGGAGACCGTGGTGTATACAGATGATTACACTTACCTTGGAGTGGTTTTTAGCAAACCAGCAATTTCATTGAGCAGCAAAGACCAGATTGACTAGAGCCCATGCAGCATTGGGTAGATTGGAGAGGGTGTGTTCGCAACTTCAGTTTCAGGAGCCTCAGACAAAGCTCTGGCTCTTTGACACTCTGGTGGACACTTTGGTGGCTTCTGCATTGCTCTATGGAGCTGAGATATAGGGACCTTCATTGGATCATCACGGGAGGTCAGGTCGCATTGATGGATAGGGGGACATGGAGAAACCTCTAGTGTCTATCATCTCGCGGCTCATTAGAGCCAAGGCTTCACTACCACTGCCATTATCCGAGCAAAGCTAGCAGCCCCCCAACTAGTGGTTGAGGGCTCACCAAATCAGTCTCCTTCATACACCGCATGTGGGAACTTCCGAGACACAGATATGCCCACCTTGCACTTGGGTCCTCTCGATAGTTAGCCATGCAGGGAGATACAGCATGTTGGTATGGGGAGATGACATCATGATTTAAGGCGAATAGGGTCAGCACAGACAGGTTGACACCCTTCGAGTACTCACTGGATGCACCATCTCTCACTCTTACACAGTCCGAGATCACCACGCTCATCCGCAAGGACTTGACTCAGCTAGACACCAGGAGGACATGGATGCATCCAGCACAGGAGTTGGGCACGAAGATGGCTTTCTACAGAGAGCATCTTCGCCAGCTTACAGAGGGCGGTTTAGTGACGAGACCCAGATACATGGACAACCACCTCTTTCATGGGATACGGATTGCTATTGGCCAGATACGCACATTGTCACAAGGACGTGGTAATTACTGACTTGAGTTGTTGGTTTCTTTCCGATGATTTTTGTTTAATTTTTGGGACCCTTTTTTTTGAAGTTGCAAATGCCCGGCTATTGTAAGGCCAGTGTGAAATGGACATTGTATGCCCGGACATTGTATGGCCAGTCTGAGACGACCGATAACCGAGAGTTTCACCCGCAATCGAGAAGGCCAAGTCACCATGAGTTGGTCCGGCTAATCGATGCTTGAATCCGAGCAGTAAAAGGGTGTCTAGGCTCAATTCAGAGTCATTTAGGCACCTCGCCACACCTATAAGTTGGTGGGTACTAGAGAATTAACTCAAAAGAGGCATATGGGACACATGGCGGCTCCAGATCATTCTGCGAGATCTGTATGAAGAGGGGGTGCCCAAATTGAGAGAGGAGGCTAATTTTGTTCATTGGGGTGCTACACCGTGTGAGTAGTGGGTGCAGGTGATCACAGCTTTAATGGAAAGCTTTCCTTCTCCCTTGCACTATGTAGCGCGACGATTTGCTATCGCGCATCTCTCTCCCCCCCTCCCCCCCCCCCCCCCCCCCTTTGCACATATGGTAATGCCCCACTAGTTGGGCTTCTCAGATGACCATGTACAGTTCTGGGGGTTTTATGCGTGTTTGCCAAGGCCAGAGCCTTTTGTACAAGAACCAGATTAGCTAATTGCTAATCCCCTTCAGATACGCACAGTTCCATCGCGAAGCATTGAAAACCGAGAGTTTTCTCATGTGAAAACTCGTCCGATTTGAAAGGGAACTGTCCCATTGCGTGCGGGAACACCTGAGACTCGCGTAGGCGTGCTCGCTCCACACGAAACGGTCCAAAACAGGGAATTACAGCCTGCAATGTTTTTCTGCAGGTTGTACAGACGCAGAGCATCTGGACGTAAAGTCTGAGAGTGAAACCCTAACCGCTCTTTGTACTCTTTGATTTTAATACATAAAGAAATACCGAAAGGGGCGCCAATCTTTGGGGCCAATATCTCTAGGCACGGGACTCCGCCGAGCCAGTGCAAATCTATTGTGATGTGTGAATTGTTTTGAAGTGGTTATTTGGTGCTGTCGGGATTGATTCTAGTGTCCAAGTCTGTTACACCCATTGCGAGCGGGAGCACCTGAGACACGTGTAGGCGTGCTCGCTCCACTCGAAACAGTCCAAAACAGAGAATTACAGCATGCTGTGTTTTTTTGCAGGTTTAGGGTTTCGCACCTAACCCGCAGGGAATTGCCAAAGGAGCCTCAGAAAGGCCTTGGGATGTGTGTTCAAGGCAATAGGCACCTAGCAGAGGCAAAACAAAAAAATACAGCATGCTAAAATTGACCTGCAGCTCACTGGAAAGCTTCCATACCACAAGGAAAAGTGTCCTTGACTTGTACTTTTGACCTACAGGGATATTTGCGCCGTTACGCTGGCAAAATTGGGTCAAAAACCAGGGTTAGGTGAAAGCGTTCGCATCGTTTATTTGTCAGGGGAGCCTCGGGAAAGCATTGGGTGCTTGTACAGGACAATTTAGAGAGATTTCCCTCAAGGAATCTCGTCTAATTCAAGGGGCAAGTGACCCTACATGTGCGAGAGCTTGAGGGCTACCCAGAAAAGTGATCGGCACGCGGATCGTAGCGCAAAACAGAGAATTCAGTGAGCTGCAATTTCTCACCAGGTTTTGCAAACAGCTCGAAAGTGCGTGGAAAGTCAATGCTTGCATGGGATTTTGTCAGTGGGGACTTCTACTGTGGTTATGTTGCCGAAATCGGGTTGGAGTAGAGGAATTTCAGCCCGATAAAAGTGGGACAGCTTGTAGAAGTTTACAAGTTTTTCTCAAGTATAATAAGAATAAAGAAATACCGAAAGGGGCGCCAGTCTTTGGGGCCAAGAGCGTGTCGTTGTCTGCTTGGTAGCACTCTAGCTACTAGGCCGTGGTTTGTCTTGAAGTGTTGAATTCCAATCACAGGCTTATTCGTGAAGTTCCTTTGTGTCCTAAAGTCGAAAGTAAAAGTTTCGGGTGAAAGCCAAAGTCCACCGCCCCACGTGCCGGTTTCAGGGTTCCATTGCCGGGACAGAATTACTTTTTCCTCAAAAAGTGAGCCTTGGTTGGTTTGGTGAAGACACAGAGCACAGGAACTTGGAATTACACTATGGCTATCAGGACGGATGACACCAAGGAAGATGGTTCCTATTCATAGGATAGACAGAAAATTCCGCATGTTCGTCCTGCCAAAAAGTGGTCAAATTAAAGCTGATTTTCTGCTGCGTTTTTAGGGTTTGCAAGTATGAACCAAGATGAGAAAGGGAGAGGTCTCACGATGGTAGGCTGGCCACTAGGTCTCCTGCGGGAGTCATATGGGTCTTCCAGGTGACACGCTGCTCGCTGATTATTTGAGGCGATTGCTTGGATTCTATGACGCATTGGTAAATCATCTTGAAATTTGAGCTTACTTGGTCATGGGTGATCCGTCACAGTATTGTGGAATCATGCCCGTTTACAGAGGCAAGAGACTCTTGCACAGGTAAAAGTTACGGGACCCGTTGCTAGATGCTATTTGTTGAAGTTCAAGAATTATCCACCTATGGATGCAAAGTAGATGGAAGAGCATGAACTGTCAAAGTCACCAAATGTATTGCAGCTTTACCTTGAGGCCTTCCGATTACAACCTACGTATGCCCCAACCCAACGTCTACAAAGCAGGGGTAATGATAGAACTAACACATCAAATGTACTCATAGATTCAGTGAAATAGCAGTGTACATTGTTTGACAATGGTATGAAGGTCTGATTACGTCATTTGTGCACATGCTTTGACAGTCTTTCTTGCGGATACATGCGATGATAAAAGGGTGCTTACCACACTAAATCATCTATGGCATGTATATATGGCAAGCACTTTAGGACGTTTGAGATTTTAAGAGGGTGGTATGTCACGAGGATCTGGCAATTGATAACTTGAGTTGTTGGTTTCTTTCCGATGATTTTTGTTTAATTTTTGGGACCCTCTTTTTGAAGTTACAAATGCCCGGACGTTGTACGGCCGGTGTGAAATGGCCAATAGCCGAGAGTTCTACTCACAATCGGAAAGGGCAGGTCACCACGAGTTGGTCGGGCCAATAGACATTGGAATCCGACAATAAAAGGATGTCTAGGCTCAATTCAAAGTCATTTAGGCCCCTCGCGACACTTATAAGTTGGTGGATAGTAGGGAATTTCTCACAAACTGCTGACGTGTCAAAGCCCTGAAGAATAAAGCCAACTTCCAGACGTCGACGGAGGTGCCTAAACCCTAAGAAGAAGTCTTGCCAACTTATGGGGACCCCGTTCGATGGGGCCCCAAGTGAAATAAAGGATTCAAATAAAGCTGGACTCTCACACAAAAGACGCCTAAACCCTAAGAAGAAGTCTTGCCAACTTATGGGGACCCCGTTCGATGGGGCCCCAAGTGAAATAAAGGATTCAAATAAAGCTGGACTCTCACACAAAAGACATGCACAAACTGATGCAGTGGCAGATTTCCAAAAAAATGCGTTGACATGATGATGTGGCAGGTTGTACGGACAGTTCCATCACGAAGGTATGCGAAAACGGAGAGTTTTCTCGTGTGAAAACTCGTCCGATTTGAAAGGGAATCGTCCTATTGTCACAAACTGATGACGTGACTACCGACAGCAGAAACCCTAACTCTGCCAAAAACCCTGAAGTTCCTGAAAACCCTAATTTCTACCAAAAGCCCTAATTTTGCAAAAACCCTAATTTCTGGAACCCTAATCCTAACTGCTGGCTGAAACCCTAAAATGGCTGGAAACCCTAAAAGCCGCCACGCGGCAGCAGTGTACGGATATTTCCGGAAATCACGAAGGTGGGGGGAGGGGGGGGGGGGGGGGGGGGGAAATTGAGCGACGCAAATCCAAGCTTTTGGCTACACTTTGGAAGATAGAGAGAGAGAGAAAGGCATAACTGCTTTATTTTGTTCTCACTGAGAGAGAGAGAGAGAGAGAGAGAGACTGCTTTTCAAATGAAAGCTTTTGGGGCTCTGCTTTTGGGCATCCCTTGTAATCTTTTATATACACGGTTTAGGGCTCACTCTGTAGAGTATCTGGACGCAGAGTCTGAGAGTGCAACCCTAACCGCTCTTTGTACTCTGACATTGATTTTAATACATAAAGAAATACCGAAAGGGGCGCTAGTCTTCGGGGCCAATATCTCTAGGCACGAAACTCCGTCGGGCCAATGCATATCTATTGTGATCTGTGAATTGTTTTAAAGTGGTTATTTGGTGCTGTCGTGATTGATTCTTGACTTGGAGTGTCCAAGTCTGTGACAGTGGTATCAGAGCATGGCCGATTTCTCTTCTACGGGTTATCCGATTATTTTTCCGCAGCACCTATGGCTTCTTGCAAGGATCAGTCGACTCCCTCTACATCTAGAGATGCGGCCAGGGATCACAACGAAGATTCCGGTAGAGAGTATGGCCCGCCTCCGCCTCGGCCTACTTCGAAGGCTTTGTCTTTGATACAGCAGTTTGACATCGCTTTCACGGGAGGACGCTATTCGGAGCACTCCAAGATTCGGAGAGCTACCTCTTACTTTAAGGAGAATGCTCGTACTTGTTGGTCCACCCTTCTTTTAAACAAGACTACGCCAGTTAAATGGCTGAAATTTAAGAAGCTTTTTGTTTCTTCTTGGTTGACGTAGAATATGAACGAGATATATGAGCTGCTTGGAAGCATCTTCGGATGACCAAGAAAGATATAATCAACGCTTACTGTGAAAGGTTCTGGAGCTCTTTTCTACCCGCCTCTTCATTCAAGAAGATCTCGTTCAAATAACAGATTGAGCGGTTTACCTTGGGTCTACCTACAGAGATCAGAGATCATTGCTTGGAACAGCAATCAACTTCTATTCAGGAGTTGATGAGTCATGCGAAGCGGGGCTTTGTCATTCACTGTGGCAGTCTGACCTACCCCACAGATGAGACCATGACACAACGAGCCGAACAGACTTGTGGGAATGAAAGTAGAAAGAAAAAGAGCAACCCAGAGAAAAAGGATGCACGACCCAAGCTTACTCTTGAGGAGCGAGCTCGCTTCATTAGAGAGGGGAAGTGCTTTGGATGCGGGGAACATGGACATATCTCCGCAAAGTGCCCTAATAAGGCACAGAAAGAACAGAATGATAAAGACGACGACAGGCCTGAGAGTTCGAGAGCAGCTGAGGAACGTGGCAGAAAAGGCAGATCGAAAAGTAGAACTGGTACCACATGTGGGACCTGCACCCAATCTAATGAATGGAAGTACAAACTTTGCCGCTTTTGGGGCAAAGTGAAGGATCAGGAAGCTCTTTTGCGGGAGCCAAGGCAAACTTCTTTTCACTTGGAATTGACGGTTCGATTTGGAATTACGCCCGACAGACTGACGCCATAGGCGGAGGTAGTTCGACTGGCACCGGGACGGGATGTTCCCATTACACCGAGCATTGGCAAACTTCGTTTGCAATGACAAGGGTGTTCAGGGCACGCGAGTGACGTTCTACTCGGAATCCCTTGATACCACAAGAACTACCCCGTGGTTGACTACCGGGCCGAGACAGCGACTTTGATAAATGAAGGGCTCAGACATTGTACTTGATGAACTTCAGTTTCTTTACTCATTCTTTTGGGAGAGAACTGAACGATGGATAAAGGTTGAATATGTTTTGACCTCAACAAGAGAACGCCACAATTTTTTCTCCACACTCATGCCGATTGCTTCTTAGAGGGCCTGAAGATCAGACCATTGACCTGATACCTGGAAGCACGTCACCGAACCTGGAAGATCATACCATTGACCTAATACCTGGAAGCACGTCACCGAACCGGCCACCTTACCGTGTGAGCCGAGTACACAATGAAAAGATTATGAACCCAGTGAAGGACCTCTTGGAAAAGGGTCTTGTCCAACCTAGTACTTCACCGTATTGCTCTCCACTGTTGTTGGATTTAAAGAAAGACGGATCTTGGAGAATGTGCATCGATTATAGAGCTCTCAACAAAATCACCATCAAGAACAGATTTCCGATTCCTAGGATCGATGATATACTCGACAGGTTACAGGGATCCTCGTGCTTTAGCAGGATTGACTTGAAGACTGGATATCATCATATCCGAATCACGCCAGGAGACGTCTACAAGAGAGCCTTTCGGACGACTTTTGGGTTATTTGAGTTTTCGGTAATGCCTTTTGGCTTAACCAATGCTCCTGCGACATTTAACCGGATGATGGACAGGATTTTTCGAGGGTATAGGCTATTTGTTGGCACTTTCTTTGATGATATCATTGTTTTCTCAAAGAATGAGGCAAAACACAGAGATCATCTGCTTGAAAGATACACTTTTTTCGGATACTTTGTCTCAGCAGCAAGAGTGCAACTGGATCCGACCAAGATAGACACTATCCGTGATTGGCCCGATCTGAAGAATGTCCATGAAGTTGGAAGCTTCTTAGGATTGTGTTCGTACTACAGACGGTTCATTCGAAAGTTTGCAGAGGTTGCTTCCCCTTTGCATATCTTGATACAAAAAGGAGTCTCTTTCTCGCGGGGATCCACACAGGTGACTGCCTTTCAGACATTGAAAGAGAAATTGACTACGGGACCAGTTTTGACTTTGCCGGACTTGCAGAAGTCATTTGAGGTATATTGTGATGCTTGTGGTCGTAGTCTGGGTGCGGTCTTGATGCAAGAAGGCCATGTCATTGCTTACGAGATCCGATTGTTCTCTAGGCCAGAGATGACAGCACACAGATATGAGAAAGAGCTTTTGGCGGTTATCCATGCTCTTACTCAGTGGCGGCGTTACCTACTCGGAGCGGATTTTACTGTCTCTTTGGACCATCAGAGTTTGCGCTACTTCTTGTCACAGAAGCAACTGTCGGAAAAGCAGATGCGGTGGGCAAACATCTTGTCACAATTTCACTTCCAGATTGTCCATGTGCAGGGACAGAAGAATGTGGTGGCAGATGCTTTGTCTCGGAAGCCGTTGGTTCTGGCTATTTCCGCGATACATCATAGGAGCTTCGAGGATAAAGATACAAATTTTGCAGATATTTTCACACGGATACGGGATGGGGAGACAGTAGCTGGATAGGGAGACGGTAGCTGGATACTCCCTTCGGAAAGGCTACTTGATGAGAAAGACTATGTTGTGCGTTACACAGCCCTTGAGAGAAAAGGTTATGACTGAATTCCACTGTCCACCTTTTACGGGTCATCACGGCATTGCTACATTCATGAAGGGGGTAGAGAGATACTTCTTTTGGCCGGGACTCAAAAATGATGTGGAAGAGTTTGTGCGCAGTTGCTCAGTATGCCAGAAGGTCAAGTTTGACATGCATAAGGCACAGGGATTGTTACAGCCTTTACCCATACCCACCCACCCCGGGGAAAGTATTGCAATGGATTTCATTTTTGATCTCCCGAGAACACAGAATGGTCACGATGATTTTTCGATAACATTGCATGTCTGAGACGATTGTCTCAGACAGAGACCCCAAATTTATGAGTTTGATTCATAAGGCAAATTTGAGAGAACATTGGCACGCAATTGTAGTTCTCGTCCTCGTTCCACTTGCAGACTGACGGGCAATTTGAGATTGCCAAATTCATTGGTTTTAGATTTATTGAAGTCTTGTATCTCGGATCAGAAGACTCAATGGGAAAAGTACTTACCTTTGGCGGAATTTGCCTACAATAACACGATACACTCTTCGACGGGGAAGGCGCCATTTGAGATTGTTGAAGGTGCTGCGAAGGTTCCACCCTTCCTAAGCACAAAAGATAAGATCCTTGAAGCGGATGAATATACGCAAGACTTGGATGCGGCTTTTGCCAAGGTTCGCGAGACTTTGCAGGAGTCTCAAGAACGACAGAAAAAGGCAGCAGATCGCCATCGTCGCAACTTGAAATTGCAGGAGGATGATTAGGTGCTCTTACGTTTTGAGAAGGCACGCCTAAGAAAGAAAAAGGGAAAGGAGAGGCTTTTTCCAAAGCTTAGTATGCGATACTATAGACCTTTCCAGATCACTAAAAAGATAAATGATGTCTCCTTCCGATTGAAACTGCCAGATACTTGGAAGATTCACAATGCATTGCATGTGAGTCTATTGAAACCAGTTAAGGGTGATGTGCCTAATGATGGGGAGCCTGATGAGCAACCCGAAGTGGAAGAAAACGAGGAGATCCTTGTTCCTGAACAGATTTGGCATCTAAGGATACGAAGACTAAAGGTAAAGTCCGAAGGCGGTTCTTGGTTAAGTTCAAGAACTATCCTGCATTTGATGCGAAGTGGATGGAGGAGGAGGACCTAGCAGATACTCCTCGGATTGTGAAACTTTACCTCGATGCTTTGGTTTAACATAGTCTACTCCAAGCGGAACCCAGAATTCAGCTTGGCCGGAGATCTGGTGCAGTGGGATGCACAAGAGGGGAGCCACTCCACTCCTTTCTCAATAGATGCCTTGATTTTGATACTAAAGTCACTGATGTCTCATTGAGCTTCAGGGATACTGAGAGCTGACAGTATTCTACTGGACAACTTTATGAAATGGAATTCCGGATTATGATACTGATTTGTTCTTGACTTCTGTTAAGTGCAGGAACTCATAGGCGAAATGACTGCAACATTTTTTGTCTGATTGATGTCTAATAGACACGGTTTCAATAGGGGTTAGTCAATCGGACATCGATGAGGTCCCGATTGGTATGTGATTCCTAGCTACATTGCCGATAAATCATGGTCTAAGATCCGAATGAATGTTGAATGTCATGTGATGTCCAGTGATGTCTAGTGATGTTCTGTGAGGTCGTGTGATGTGACTGTCGATTAGGTACATGTGCTAGATGTGTGTTCCTAGTACGTAGGTACTAACAGTCACTGTCTACTAAGACGATTTATGGCTTTTGTCAGTTTTGCAAGCGTAATCGCGGTCGATTACAATGCTTTCAAGAGGGGGGTATGTCACAAAGTGATGGCGTGGTTATCGACAGCAGAAACCCTAATTTCTGCTAGAAACCCTAAATTTTGAAACCCTAATCCTAACTGCTGGTTGAAACCCTAAAATGAATGGAAACCCTAAGAGTAGGCGGCCATGCCACGTGGCAGTAGTGTACGGATATTTCCGAAAATCACGGTGGAAAAAAATTTTAATTTTTTGAGCGACGCAAATCCAAGCTTTTGGCTACGCTTTGGAAGATTGAGAGAGAGAAAGGCATAATTGCTTTATTTTGCCCTCATTGAGAGAGAGAGAGAGAGAGAGAGAGAGAGAGAAACTACTTTTGAACTGAAAGCTTTTGGGGCTCTGCTTTTGGGCATCCCTTGTAATCTTTTATATACACGGTTTAGGGCTCACTCTGCAGAGCATCTGGACGCAGAGTCTGAGAGTGAAACCCTAACCGCTCTTTGTACTCTAACATTGATTTTAATACATAAAGAAATACCGAAAGGGGCGCCAGTCTTTGGGGCCAATATCTCTAGGCACGGGACTCTGCCGAGCCAGTGCAAATCTATTGTGATCTGTGAATTGTTTTGAAGTGGTTATTTGGTGCTGTCGGGATTGATTCTAGTGTCCAAGTCTGTTACACCCATTGCAAGCGGGAGCACCTGAGACACGTGTAGGCATGCTCGCTCGACTCGAAACGGTCCAAAACAGAGAATTACAGCCTACTATGTTTTTTTGCGGGTTTAGGATGTCGCACCTAAACTGCAGGGAATTGCCAGGGGATCCTCAGAAAGGCCTTGCGATGCGTGTTCAAAGGCAGTAGGCACCTAATAGAGGCAAAACAGAAAATTAGAGCATGCTGAAATTGACCTGCAGCTCACTGGAAAGCTTCCATACCGCAAGAGAAAGTATCCTTGACGTGTACTTTTGACCTACAGGGATGTTTGCGCCGTTATGCTGGCGAAATTGGGTCAAAAACGTGCAATTACAGCCATGGACAGGTTTGGACAGTTTGGTGTGGGTTCGGTGAAAGCGTTCGGATCGTTTATTTGTTAGGGGAGCCTCGGGAAAGCATTGGGTGCTTGTACAGGACAATTTAGAGAGATTTCCCTCAAGGAATCTCGTCTAATTCAAGGGGCAAGTGACCCTACATGTGCGAGAGCTCGAGGGCTACCCAGAAAAGTGATCGGCACGCGGATCAAAGCACAAAACAGAGAATTCAGCGAGCTGCAATTTCTCGCAAGGTTTTGCAAAGAGCTCTAAAGTGCGTGGAAAGTCAATGCTTGCTTAGGATTTTGTCCGTTGGGACTTCTAACAGTGGTTATGTTGCCAAGATCGGGTTGGAGTAGAGGAATTTCAGCCCAATAAAAGTGGGACAGCTTGTAGAAGTATAATAAGAATAAAGAAATACCGAAAGGGGCGCCAGTCCTTGGGGCCAACAGGGTGTCCTTGTCTGCTTGGTAGCACTCTAGCTGCCATGCCGTGGTTTGTCTTGAAGTGTTGAATTCCAATCAGAGGCTTATTCGTGAAGTTCCTTTTGTGTCCTAAAGTCTGAAGTAAAAGTTTCGGGTGAAATCCAAAGTCCAATGCACTACGGGCCCGTTTCACACATCTTCACACCAGCTGCGGATTGAGACTGGAGATACACCGGAGTACCAGCAAAGGCCAGGACATGCCCCTTCTGTGACATGGAGCATGAGACAGAATTGCACTACACATGCCGTTGCCCCATCTACTACGAGATACGAGGCCGCTTCCATTGCTTGTTTAGAGAGGGTTTTGGACCACTCTCCAAAGTCATGGGATACGAGGATCAGAGATGCCTGGGTTTGTTCTTGCTTGAGCTGGGCACACACAGAGATAGCCTGATGAGAGGAGAGGCTAACCAGTCTCAGAGACGGATCGCAGATTTCTTTAGAGCAGACACTGGACAGCCGGAGGAAACATTCATCTCACACCAAAGGCACACAGATCACCAAGCGATTGAGCTGGGGGGATCCAGACATCCACGACTGCGGAGGACTACCAGCATCGACGGATGTTGCATCAGAAGATTCGGATTACTTTGGCCAGGCATGCACAACGCCCGGTGAGACTACTGACCATGGAGGAGATTAATGAGATCCCCCAGCGACCGATATTGGATCTCCTGTGGATAGCTAAATCTGACCATGGAAGAGATTGATAAGATCCGCTGACCGATGTTGGATCTCCTTTGATTTAGCTATTTAGCTATCCCAGCCAGCTGCTTAGTTTGCTTAGTTCACATCCAGCAACTTAGGATTCCATAGTATTTTTGTTTTATTATGTTGTTATTTTGTTACTACATTGTAACTTCCTGGTCTCATAGGTCACTTTGGCCTTTTGAAGACCTTAATATAACATAACATTTCATTTCATTTCATTTCTCTCTCTCTGTGCCGCTCGTCTCTGTTCTATCAACCTCCCCAGGGCGAGGGGCAGTCCTATGGGGGGGCGTTAGGCCCAAGGCTACCCTCACCTCTCTCTCTCTCTCTCTCTCTCTCTCTCTCTCTCTCTCTCTCCCTCCTCCAGCCTCGCGCCCCCCCCCCCCCCCCCCCCCCCCCCCCCCCCCCCCCCCCCCCCCCCCCCCCCTCCCCCCCCCCCCCCCCCAACCCCCCCCCCCCCCCGGCGGCGCCCCCTTTGCAAAAAATTCAAAAATTCAAATTTCAGCCTTTTTCTCAGAATATGCAGAAAGCGGGCACTTGTTGTAATTTGAAGAAATTGCAGAAAATGTACGCCATGTTTGCTTGATGTGGGAGAACATGTATATGCATAATGTAATCTCCTTCCGCCGCAAAATACCTCTCGGTTTTGGTAGCGACCAAACATGAGCAAGCAAAATGATAAGCCCGACCCCTTTGAAGATGCAGTTCAAAAGTGCAAAGAAGAGATGACCGTTTCATTAACAAGATCAACTGCAACCTATTAGGGACAATAAAAATACTCGAAGATCGCGTTTTGGCCCAAGAAAGCAAGATCGTTGCAATGGGAGATCGTGTGACAGCCCAAGTCGAAAAGATTGCGTCACTCAAGAAGGAGCTCGCTAAGGCACGATCACGAAACATGCTTGAAGAGGGAGAATTGCAACCCTCTGTAATAGAAGAACTCAACATCAAAGAGGGGGAAGAGCAGCATAAAGAATGACGACTTCTTGGATGGACGTTATTACAAGGACTCAAGAGAAAGCAAATGAGGCTGAGAAACGGATTGCAGTTGCCAAGAAAGAGAAAGCAAGGAAACAACGTCGACACCCACCATTATCAACCTGAAAACTAGAAGAGGAGCAAAGAAGACGTGTACGCTCTCTACATGTGAGAATTTGCGGCCTTATAAACAAATTAATGTAGACGAAGAGGTCAAAGAACTCATGGGTTTGATGGGGGTTCATGAGCCGATGCACTCAAGAGCTTGGAGAGTGGGCAACAAGAAAAATGGGAGCAAGGGGGAAACCTTGAAAGAAAGGGCACTCCTTCATTTTCCCTCTATGGAAGCAAAGAAGGACTTTTAGAGAAAGAGACCAACTCTTAAGAAGACGGGTATCTTCGTCGAGGACGACCTTACCCTCTCACAGATCGCCCATATGCAAGAGGTGATGCCAGAGATTAGAGCGGCAAGGGAAAAAGGTAAGATTGCTTTTTACCGAGATGGAAGAGTGGTGATATTGGAGCGACGCTTCACATGACGGTGCGAGGCCTATGGGACCACACTAAAAGTTGCCTCCTGGAATAGTAATGGATCTATGCGCCTTGATGTGGGTGCTTTTGAGGAGAGTTTTACCGGGAGAGACATCATCTTCTACTCTGAGACACATTAGGCCCCTGGGCAGTCTATGCCTCACATTAGTGGATACATATTGGAGACAACTGTAGACAAGAGACACGATCAGAGCGCAAGGGCGGGGGTGGCAGTGTTATTTAGGGAGGAGTTGCAGCCATTGATACATATAGCCCGCAAGGATGAGCAAGCACAATGGATTATGTCATGGCAAAACCAAGTCTCATCTCTAGTATCCAGGATCTCACAGTTGGGCCCAGACCTGTTGGGGTGGAAATGGATCATGCTCTTGTGTCATTGACCATCTCTTTCCAGTTCAGTGTAGCACACAGACCACGGGTAGCAGCCCCTACTCGCTACACCTTCACGCAGGAGATGGATTCCGTATACATAGACAGGATCTACAAACGCCTATGCACTGAGGAGCCAGAGCAACCTCTGTACGAGCTTACTACTATACTGACACAAACATTACATGATGCAGCAGCAGAGGCATACCCACACACCCAGCCTGAGCAGAGATGCCGCTTAGGGAGCATGCCTCGGAACAGCTAGTATGATAAGGAATGCCACCACATTGGAGGTAGGCTTCAGAGGGAGGTGCTTTTGGGGAACATCACTCACAGACAGTCACAGATTGACTTCGGACGCCTAGTGCGGCGGAAGAAGAGGGCATTTTTTGCTTGACTAGCGCAGGATCTACTTCAGCTATTCTTGAGTTAGGACTCGCGTAAAGCATGGCGACTCTTTCATGAGCAATCTTCCCCCCACCCCAAAAAACCCCGACCCCCGCCATTACCTCTATAGAGACCTGGGGTTAGTACACATCATCTTTGTACACAGTTCCTGGACAGCCGCCCCTTCCCGACCCCCCCAATCCATACCCACACAAATGTGCTTTTTTTATCGCTGAGATAGTGTAGAAGGGCATTGACAGGATGAGGACTGATGGCTTAGTGGTTGAGCATTTCATGCATGCCAAAGATCTACTAGGCAAGCTTCTAGCAGTTATGTTTAATCGTGCCATGTGTGAGGGCTTGCCTGATACTTGGAGCCTATCCACGATTGTACCTATCTTCAAGTCAGGAGACCCTATGGAGCTTGAAAATTATCGCACTATCATGATTGGACACACGTTGGCACGGTTGTACGCATCCATTCCTGAGCAGCAGCTGAGTAGATGGGCAAAGAGGGAGGGAAGGTATGCAGCTCGGCAGGCAGGGTTCATGAGAGGTTTTGCTACTCTTCACCATATCTTGACACTCATGGCCATCATTGAGGAGGGCAGATCCCATGAGAGACAGCTCTATTGTAGCTTTGTGGACTTCCGCAAAGCTTTCTGACAAAGTACCCAGAGGTAGATTGATGCGCAAATTACAGGAGATGGGAGTACCCTCAGAGCTCATTTAGGGGATCACGGCATTGTACAAATCAGTAGTAGGGCATGTACGCGTTACGCGCCTCTGAGGGTCTATCTACACCGTTTCACTCCACCATTGGGGTGAAGCAGGGCTGCCCGCTCTCTCCTACTCTATTCGATATGGATGTGGATGAGGTTTCTAACTACATTGAGAGAGATGGTGATAGAGGTGCACCGTTGGCAGGGACATGGATTCCGCTATTGTTATATGCTGAATATAGTAACAGGGAACGGGCGCAATGGAGGGTGGACGTACCGAAACGGCGTTCCAAGCCTCTGCAATCGTGGAAACGGCGACAGGAATGAAACAACGTTCCAGTTCGGAGGTGTAACAGTGGAACGTGGCCGCAGATTTGAACTTTAAAAAATAGCGGCAGATTTGAAATTTAAAAAATGGGCGACAGTTTTAGCGTACTGCCCATTTCATTTGAACTTTGGGGGTGGTTCACACTAGAGGTGTGTGTGTGTTGGGGGGGGGGGGGGGGGGGGGGGGGGGTTCTTTTTTCCTATAAAAGCTCACCCTCACCCCTCACACTTTTATAGCCCTCACTCACTCTCGAGTCTCAAGCTTGAAGCCACTCTCTCGAGTCTCATGGTTCACCCTCCCTCTCAAGCTTGAAGGTTGAAGCCACTCTCGAGTCTCACTCACACCCTCTCTCAAGCTTGAAGCTTCAAGCCACTCTCACCCTCTCTCTCAAGCTTGAAGGCTTCATCCCTCTCGCAAGCTCCATTCCTTCATCGCATCCCTCTCTCAAGCTCCATCCCTCTCTCAACTTTCAAGCTCTATCCCTCTCTCGAGTTTCAAGCCTCAAGTCTCAAGCGCCATCAATATGGCACAAGCTTCCACATCACATGAAGGTCCCTCGGTTGGTAAGAAGGATGAGCCTTCACGGTGGGATGAGGTGCACTCCGAAGTCTTGGCAAAGAAGGCGGTGCAAGATCATGGACGAGCAAATATGTGGCTTCCAACGCAAATCCAGGACAAGCAAGGTTCGAGGACACCTCCTTCACGTAGTGGGGGAGCAAGTGAAGCATTGCAAGAATGTGGCGGCCGAGAAGAAGAAGGAGCTTTCAAGGATGCCATTATGAGAGCCAAAGCAAATGATCCAACCCAAGCGGCAAGCCACTGATCCCAATCACTTGGTTTTTCCTTCTTCTACCACTTATTCGCAAGCTTCCATTGGCGGTAGTAGTGCGGCAACTCAAACATCATTTAACAATTACTCCCTTTCCTAGAGTAGGGCATAGTCCATAAAATAGGGGTTGGTTTCTCATTTATGAGCTTTCAAGACTAGAAATAGGGAATCAAGATACTGTCCCTCAAATCTGAAAGACGTACCTCCCAAGACTCGTCTCTTTAAAATGAGACAAAGAAACATGTGTTTTTTAAGAGCCTTAGATAGGGATGTTTATCCTGAGAATCGGGAGCCAAAACTCCCAAGACCATGGGATGACAAAGACATGGTAAACTGTGGACCAGATAATAATCCACCTATTCACTTAATTGCTTGAAATGGAGAGGAAGGTAGCACAGGCTTGCCTCTGGAAACTAACAGTTTACTGTTGAAAGGGAGTGCATTGTTACACACTCAAAAGGATCTTTGAGAGGAGCAATTGTGCTGACTAGTATCTAGGTAGACACACCACTTACACTAGCAATGTCTCCAGCAAAAAGTTCACCCATGTTGCATTCAAACAACCTTCAAAATCAAAAGCTTTGCCAAAACTAGTACTGAGACCCCTTGCTAAGGCTAGCTCACGGATGACCTTCAGTCCAGACAAAGCCATAGCCTTTTGTCCATTACATAATATAGCCAAACGGTTTATTTACGACAGGCAAGAACTTTCTGAGATGAACGTGATAATTTGGATGCACTATATCATATGTTCTTGTACTGTCAAAAATATGCAACAACTGCAGTCGTCCTTAACAAGCAACCAAACAACACAAGCACTTCACTTCTTGGATCAATGAAAGAAAAAAATCGATACCATCACTTGGGGACTCTGGAGATATGTAAACTCCAAACCATTGTTGGGCAAGAGCATGTGCTAGTTTGATGCGAGTATTCATTGTCTGTACCCGAAAAAAATAAAATTTTAATCAACAATTCAGCACAAACTGCACATTCAAGTGACCGCATTACTTACAGACATTGCTAGGCAAGCAAAATACCTGATCAATTACCCTCTCATCAACCATTAGATGAGAACTGAGAATGGTTATCGCAGCTCCAACAGAAGAAGAAGTTGTCATCAACTCAGAATCAACAAAAACATGACTATAGGAACCAAAAGGAAAAGAAGCCCCCAAATAATCTTCATAGAAACTGCACTTTGCCAAGAACAATGAGTTTTCTGAGGTAAGATTTACCTAAGACATTTTGAAAAGAGAATAGAAACTACACTGCCAATGAGAACTGGGGAACAAATGACCTAGGTGTCTTAGAAACTGTGATGCAAGTGCATAACATGATGGCGGAACACAGCCAGAATCCAAAATCCCTGGAAAGTTTGAGGTGCCAACAAAGCCAAATACAAGTTGAGAGAAAAGAGACACAAATTTCTTCAAGGATTGATTTTCTGCATGGAACAATAAGGCTGGAGAGGGCCACCAGAGAATATTCGCTTCAATAAATTGTAAAACTTCGCGTGAAAAGGAAAGGTTTAAGCACAAAACAATCTATATATCTTGCTCACTTAACAGTTTCATTCCTCTGCTCACCAGAAATGGGTTGCTTAGAAAAAGTCAATAAATTCGATGCTCTACACTTTCCCAACAAAGTCCATGCTCAATGCAAATACAAGCAGTTGAAAACACCAGAATTTCTTACACGTAAGAATCCTACCGAGTGTCAAGAATGTATGTTTTTAATGTATCTTTTGCAGGGGGATCAACTTAGGCCCAAGGGTGTGAAAGAAATTGAATGTCACCTTTCCGGTCAAGCTACTTTTCTATTCTTTACTGTTAATTGGTGCAGGATCCAACTTAACATTCGGACATATTCAAGTTTTTGCTTCCTGATGTTGCTTTGTGCACCATGCTTTCCTCATAAATGATGAGGCAGTCTCCTGTTTGGTCAATTGTCTTTTTCATAGTGGCAATGTCACCACATTGACCATGTCATAATAACTAATATCTAATTCTCCTAAATGATTTTCTCATATTAAACTGATCATTTAATATGGGAAAGTACCAAGGGAGAAAAAGCTAGAATATTGGTTAAGCTGGCAGACCGGTCACAGTAGGATCCAAAGGAGGAAAAATAGGGATCCAAAGGGGGGCCATCTGCAAAAGGACAACGGGCTTCAAAGACCCTAAGGTTCAGCCCATTAAGACTTCCAAAATGCTAAGGTTCCAAAATTCAAAGGTTAGGTCCAATGGTCAAAACCTAGGGCAAATTGGATGCTTATGTGAAGACCCTGAAGTCTTCACATATCCCTAGATAGGAGGGGGCGAGCCTTTCTTGTAGGGGATGAGAGAGAAACACACACTCTAGCAAGCTCCCCTTACACAAAGGGAATAGGGGACACATGTCAGCTCCCTAGCCCAGTTGCCCCCTATGGTGATTGCTAAATCTTCCTAGGCATTGAGGATCACAGTTTGATCTATGCCCGTTATACTTTCAAGGAACCAATTCCGCAATTTACCATGCGGTAGCAGACAAATTCAACTTTTCAAGTTGATTCCAATCATTCTGTACACGGTTGACTATGTAGATTACCGTTACCTGCTAGTTGAGCAGTTCCTACAAAGGGTCTAACCTTGGGTGTTGCCTTCGCAATCCAAACCAACGAAGGTGCATTCAGATCCTATTGGATGGCCATAGAGGTGGACCAATGAGAATTAGGCTAGAGTACATTAGGTTAATTCATTTGAAAACACTTGATAAAAGAACCAATAGAAATTAAGCTCTCTAGAAGACTATTGGAAAATCTTCCAAGGGGTCCAATGATCAGTAGCCCAATGGCTTGCCTGATTCCTATTGGCCAAAAGACTAAGGGATCCAATGAGAGTTTAATTGCATTATTTAATTACTAAAGCTCTCACAAAAGGGGAAAGGGAGACACATGTCACAAGGCTATCACTTATACTTCTCAATTACCATTGGCTAAGCTTTGCAGGGTCCAATGGGATGCCAGCATGAGTAAAATGCAAGAGGGGTCGACCAAGAGAGAGAGGGGGCTGATTTTGGCAAGGCATTATCACACACACACACACACACACACACACACAATCTCATGTGTGAAGCAAAGAAGACTCTCTCTCCTTCTCAAGCTTTAATGGAAAGCTCATCATCTACTCGAAGCTTGTGAGAAGGGAGGCCTACACGAACAACTCTTGGCTTTGTGATGCAAATCCAACTAAGAGCAAAGCTACAATGCATGCTCATTTCTCTACCATGCTAATTACTAAGCTATGCTAAGCTTTTATGAGTGATTATGTGAGGAGATATACTTCTTTCTCAAAAGAATACTCCTTCCTCTCAATCTACTCTCATACCCCGCTAGCTCTCACCATCTTCAAAGGTGTGTGAGGTCTTGGGTCTGAGACCGTGAGGGAATTGATGTTGTGTTTAACAAGTGTTAGCTTGGTGCTTGAAGCTTCCATCTTCATTGCACCAGCAAGTTATTGAAGGAACACAGTATTGTATTGTAAAATGTCTCCCTTGATGGGAGAAACCTATAATACAAAGCCTTTTGGAGGGGGGACCGGCTCCAAGTAAATCCGGTCCTCAACTGTTGTCAATAGCTTAATTTCTCTCTCTTTGTGAAGTATTGTTCATGCCTATCTAACTAGGTGTTATACTTTTGTTGCTCTCTCCATCCAAGCACTCTTGCTATGCTCATTAGGAATCTACTCTAATGAAATGCTCACTATGTCTATGTTATTTCCGCTACACACAAGTTACTAGACCATTAAATGTTACAGACCATTTGGCAGCCCGCTAATGGAACACATAATGAAGTGCCATCCATTATGCATGTTGGGCCAAACACGAAGAAATTTGCGAATACTCATCAAAAAGCATCGTGATGCAATCATTGACCTTCCACATGCCCAAAAAGAGAGGTGGCATGGCTGGTTGGTTATTTTTTGGCAAGGAAAAGTACTCACATTGGCATGCGCTGACTCCTCTTTCTTAAGACAAAGGCCCTTAATAGCCTTTTGGGTCACTCTTTATCATTGATTTGAATCTGAGACTCTCTAGGAACCAGAGTCACAAACTCACCGTGTGAGAATCTGTTGTACCCACACTCCAGAGCTCTTGCTCTACTAGAAGTAAAGAAATACTGCAAGCGGATCTTGTAATTGGCCTTCGGAGTTTCTGCTGTATTCGTATGATTCTACATCGACACTATGGAAAACCCTCTTGAAGTCTGGGACAACCAGCTATTCTTAAATAATAGATTGGCCACCTCCAAATATATTGAATGCACAGCCACAGACGAGAAATTTGCATGAAAAAAGTCCTGTAAAATATTTTTAGTGGCCACCTTATATTCTTTTGACATGAAATAGGTATTTTAGCCAACCACTAGCTTGCAACTTACCTTCTCAAATGCCTAAATTCAAAGCACGTTAAATATACTAAAATCAAGGTGCTGATACCTTGAATATAAATCCACCCTATAAAAGTAGGAAGACTCCAAAAAGGAGCTTGAATTAGGCTCTAAAATCACCTGAACAGAGAGGAGAAAAAGCTGACAGTACATTGCAGGTGTGCCACTTTGGTAGGTATGCAGAAATGTGATATAGATACATTCTGTTGGTCCGGCTGAGATTTAAGTGGGGCAACCACCAATGAGATAAACCGCGCAGCTACTGGGATGTCAAGGCTGTATACATAGGTGACAAGATGACTGCCCTTTTCAACCTGAAAATCAAACCTCAGATCAGAAACGTTCCTGCAACATATCGTCCAAAATTTCCAAGCAAGATCTGGGATAACAAAACAATAAACACCCAAACAATGCAACAACAAACACCGTCTAGAAAGCGCTAATACACTTGATTAGTAGCTAGAGAAAACTAGGTTCATCAGAGCCAACAAGACACCTTGTACAGCAATTTCCCTGAGCTAACTGCCTTGTATTTTGAGTCCACAGTAAACTCCATTTCATAGCTGCAAAGACAAAGATGCTAGCATAAGAATCTCTCTCTCTCTCTCTCTCTCTCTCTCTCTCTCTCTCTCTCTCTCTCTCTCTCTCTCTCTCTCTCTCTCTCTCTCTCTGGGGATGGGTTTGTGATTTGACCTAGCTATATGGACACTTATCTTTCGCATGGTTTGCGTTGTGCCATTGGCCAGATACGCACGTCCTCACATCAGCTCAAGATTGAGACTGGCAGATTCAGAGGGACACCAGCAGATAGCAGGATATGCCGCTTATGCCATTTAGAACCAGAGACAGAAGTACATTACATATGTCATTGCACATACCATATGGATATTGAGGCACTTACCAGATCCGTCTCCTTTGTGCACAGCTTGTGGGATACTACTAGAGACAGATATGCTAGACTGGCCCTTGAGTCTTCCAGACAATTAGCTCTTCAAGGGGACACTTCATGCTGAAATGCACAAATGACATCATGGTTTCAGACGCATGGTTTCACCATGGACAGGCTGTCCCCTTTCCAGTACTCTCTTCAGGCACCCTCAATGTCTCTTACACAGGTGGAGATTACTAGACTCGTTCATCAGGTCCTAATCCAGGACCTGATCCCGCTCGACACCAGGAGGACATGGATAGAGCCGCCACAGGAGTTGGGCACGAAGATGGCTTTCTATAGAGATCATCTTCTCCACCTAACAGGAGATGGGTTTGTGATTCGACCCAGACATAAACACACATGTCTCATGGTTTGCGGTGTGCCATTGGTCAGATACGCACATCCTCACATCAGCTGGAGATTGAGACTGGTAGATTTAGAGGGATACCAGCAGACAGTAGGATATGCCGCTTATGCCAGTTAGAGCCATAGACAGAGCTACACTACATATGTCATTGCATAGAGTAGTATGAATACGGGGCCATTTCCATTGCTTATTCAGAGAGGGTTTCGGTCCTTTCTCTAAGATCATGAGTTATGAGGATCAGAGATGTCGTGGGCTATATCTACTTGAGTTACACAGATATAGAGACACTTTACTGGGAAGAGATAGAGAGAGAGTCCCAGAGATAGATTACAAATTTCTTTTCACTAGATATGGGACAGCCAGAGGAGCAGTTATCATTGCAAAGCTCGGCCCACACTTATTCGGCCACTACCAGCACCCTCATCGACCGAGCACTGGAGCTACAGAGATCCAAACGGCCACGATTGAGGAGAGGGGCTACACAGCATCGACGGAGACTACAACAGAGGATTCGAGCCATACTCTCTCGATATCCAGAGTGCAGATGAGGATGGATTGAGCCATACTCTCTCGATATCCAGAGTGCAGATGAGGATGGATTCTAGTGGTAGTATCTAGTTCTTTTGTACCCAAACATGGTATTAGATGACCATTTTGTAACAGATTGGTCTCATAGGTCATTTTGGCCTTTTAAAGACGTTAATATAACATCTCTCTCTCTCTCTCTCTCTCTCTCTCTCTCTCTCTCTCTCTCTCTCTCTCTCTCTCTCTCTCTCTCTCTCTCTCTCTCTCTCTCTCTCTCTAACCCTAGCCTCTTATGACTCCTGTCTCCCTTGGGTGAGGGGGCAGCCCTAGGGGAGGCCACAGAGCCCTGCTCCCCACCTCCAGTAGTAACCCCGCCCCTGCTATGCTCGCGTGCACTCTCGCTCTCTGCAGCCTCGATCCTGCTCGCCAGTTTCTGCCCCTACTCGCCCGGCCACCCGCCCAAGCTCAGCCCCGTTTCAGCCTCTGCACAGGCCCGGCCACTTGCCCAAGCTGAGCCCCGCCAGTCTCAGCCTCCTCTCACCCGGGTCTCGACCTGCTAGCACAGAGATGCTTCTTTTCTTTTAATTTAATTGAGTATCGGGTCTCACAGAGAGGCTTCTTTTACTTAAACTGAGTATAAACCCTTAATGTGATTTTCTTTCTTGATCAAGTGCCCACCATGGCCACTCGGGCCTCTTCTCGCGGGAAGCCCACATTTGTCGGTGTCGTGGCAACACCCCCCAAGGTGGACAGCATGGCTCGGCTTCAACATGAAGTCTTAAGACTTCGCAAGGAAAATGACGCCTTGAAGGAAAGACTCGCAGCCATCGAGTCTCGCCTCACAATTGTGGAGGACTCCAACAAGGGAAAGACGGAACAAAAGGAAATCCAGCTCAATACGGAGACGGAAATCATCCTCACAGAGAAGGTAAAAACTCAAGTGCAAGATGTCATTTTCCACAAAGTTGAAGATCGGGTGGCGTCCATGCTACGCGAACAACGACAAGATGCTATTGCTCTCAATGTCCGCATTGGCGGGCTCCCGAGCGATTGGCAAGGAAAGGAGGACCCCAAGTTCCACGAGTCTTTCGCTCGCATCCGAACAACAACCCCCATGATACAATGGGATCCAGCGTCAATCACCACTCTCGCTCACGAGCATCGCACCAACCATGCAATTCTTACCTTCAAGACCAAAGCGGATCGAGTCAAGCTCCTTGAGCAATCGAAGCTTCTCAAAGACACAAAAATTTGGTTTGCCGAAGATCTCACACCCACCCAGCTCAAACAAAAGAAGGCAAAACTACAGAAGATGCGAGAAGCGCGCATAGCAGGAAAATGGGCAATCTACCGAGGAGGTAGAGCCATTATTCAAGAGTTTCGAACTCCCAAACCGGTTCCCTCCTCAACTCCTTCTACATAGATTTTGTTCATCTTATCTTATCTTAACTTTCTTTTTGGACCCTCAGTCCTTAACTGAGATGTATCACACAATCCCCTCACGTTTGTAATGTTTTGTTTTTGGTCCCATAGGTCATATCTGACCTCCGTGGACGATAATACAATCTCTCTCTCTCTCTCTCTCTCTCTCTCTCTCTCTCTCTCTCTCTCTCTCTCTCTCTCTCTCTCTCTCTCTCTCTCTCTCTCTTTGGAAAAAGTCAAGGCTGTATATTACTGAGTACAATATAATCCCCAGTGGATGCCAAAATAGCCTATCACGTGGGGTGTACAAGCTGAATGTAAGGAGGAGAGCCACTATAGTGACAACTCGACTAGAACAATCTCATGGTGGTCGGTGTGATGAGTGGAGGAGAAACCACCGAGGAGGGGCATAATGCCACGTAATCTGGCCACCTGTAAGTGTGAAGAAGAGTGGGGATCCTGCCCAATGCCGAAGGAAGGCAAATCAGCGAGCCTTGGCTGATCGAGATGTACCTCAGGAAGAATCCCACTGTCAAATCAGGGTGTGAATGATGTCCAACCAAATGGCAGTGAGGGTATCCTGAAGGAGCTGTGGAGCTGCACTTAGAATGTGGAGACAACGAGCTCTCCAAACATTCCATAGTGTAATACTGAAAAAACTTCATCACGTGTCTGAGAATCCCCCTGCCAAGCAATCTGTGGTAGCATAGCCAAAGTCCCTCGCCGATAACCAGTCGAGGTAAGCATAAAGGTTGGATCTGTGTCTGAGCCCTCGTAGAAAAGATGCGGGCCGGGCATCGGCATCAACCATGATCTCTCTCTCTCTCTCTCTCTCTCTCTCTCTCTCTCTCTCTCTCTCTCTCTCTCTCTCTCTCTCTCTCACACACACACACACACACACACAACCTAATTATATGCATCATGCTCAAACAATCACATACAGAGATACACAAGCATGTTTGCATGCAAAACTTCGAACAAACTGGAGTTTATGTTCATTATGTGAAACCTTCCTATCTTTGTAACGAAAAAGAAATAGAAAGGAGGGAATTGTGCTTCTATGTAAAAATTTGTCAGCCTTTTGCATGTGAATGTTGAAATTATGCAGAAGCGTGTTTTTCACATGAATGTATTTTAACAGTCCTGACATCAACCTGCATCTATGAAAATCCAAATCGACGCAAGGAAACCAGCAGCGTGCGCGATGTTGCTGATTGCTTGTATGAAACAAATTTTCTAGAAAATGCCCTCCTGTAGGCAGCTTCTCTAACCAATACTCCACGTGAACAAGTTTTACTCTCTGTACACACCATCAAAGAATCAAAACTTTACAGAAATTTTGAAATATGACATGAAACATATATGTACAAATTGTACGAACTAGAAAGAAAGAACAGAATTACTTCTTCAGGTTGGGGCAAAGACTCCTCTTTAGGAACATCTAATATGATGTTACCATTGGCTCCAACTCCATTTGAATCAGCTTCCAACGCATTCTGTGTTACATCATGTTTTCCATGAGATGCAACTCGCGCCTCTGGAACAAAAATGAGAAGCTCAGGTGCCAGTTCCTTTTCTAATGCACTCAAATACTCTGAATAGCTAGCATCTGCAGCTTCAGTTGCTGAGACAGGTAGCTGCTGGACAGAGGCTCTAAAGTTTGCACACTTAAAACTCTCCGGCTCTAATGCTTGCAGCACTTCGTACTCTGTAGGAACTCCGTCACACAACACTCGTTGAATATTCAAACCCTGAGCATGGAGACCAACGACTCCTCTCGTTGGTGCCACAACCTTGAGTTCTGCATAGCTGCTATTACAAATAGACATTCAGAATAATTGCATCAAAAGAACCAAACCTTGAATAGAAACACATCAGACCCAAATAATGTAAAGGAAGAACTTTTGCTCTTGCACTTGTTATTAAAAGGACTAAAATAAATAAATTTCGACATGATTCTGAGGAGTGTACAGTGAACAGTGACAGAATACAGAATTTGACAGAATCTACAGAGATTGACCTTCCAAGAGTTTCAATAAGACTGTACCAAGATCCATACAGTTTGTAAACGCAAAACAAAAAAATGGATTATGTTAACTGTCAGCATGGATCACATCCACCAACATATAGTCACCATGAAGGGAAAAATTGGCTCCAAAATTAAAAAACTCTTATGAAGTCCGATGGATGTGAATACGGAAACCATATGAAGACTAAGACTCGACACTTGCAGGCGGCAGAAAGCACGCAATCACAAAACATTGTTTCATGAGACACTAAAAATGGCGTACGCAATTTGACTAACAGTTTTTTTCTCAAAACACAAACCTCACACCAAGGACATTGGATGTTGCTAAATCGGCCATTTTTTAAACAAATCTAGTTTAATGAATATCTTCTTTGTTTATAAGTAAGACCAAGTTATGAACTTGTGACTATCTGGTCAATCACAATGTGGGTGACGTGAGCACTAGCAATGTTTCGTGCTCTGTGTAGCTTCGGGACTGATGAGTTGTTAAGAGTTTGGCATCTTTGAATTCGAGGTCTGTCCCAGTATCTTTTTCACACAAAAGATGGGGAGTGGGTGCTGTTTTGTGGCTGTCCGGTCATTTTGTACAGGTCCGGTTATGTTTAGCCATGCGAATTGTTACAGGCTTGGACTCAAAGCGAGAAATCGATAGCAACACACGAACAATGAAGGAGTACGAGCGGAAGTGCGACGCGAGAGAGAGTGCGAGAAGAAGAGCACGACGATATGGTGAACTCGCTCTACTGTAATGTGTAGAGCATAGTGAGTTCTTATTAGGTTTTTACAAAAGAATATGTGTACATACCTGGTGACCCGCCCACTTACCTGGGCGACCACATTGGGCTTTATACCCCAACAACCTCCCACTTAAAGTCCAATGTGGTACTTTAAGTGTGAGAGAAGCTACTATACAAGCTAATATACAAGAGATGTAGAGAAGTGATGTACTACCCTACACCTAACTGCTTGCGAAAATGCGCAAAGCTCTCTGAGGGAAGTCCTTTTGTAAGTAGATCAGCAAGATTTTCTGTGGTGTGAACTTTGACAAGCTGAAGTTGCTTATCCTCGAGCATTTCCCTGATGAAATGATACTTCACATCCACATGCTTTGTCTTTGAGTGATAAACTGGATTGCGAGCGAATTGTATAGCACTTTGACTATCACAATATAACCCAGACATCTCTTCTTTGATTCCCAAATCTGTTACTAGTCGATTAAGCCAAATTGATTCTTTGCATGCCTCTGATGCTGCAACATATTCAGCCTCTATAGTAGATTGAGTAACACAATCTTGTAATCTAGAACGCCATGATACTGCTCCACCAGCCAATGTAAAGACATACCCTGACGTAGACCTTCGGTTGTCTAAGTCACCTGCATAATCTGAGTCTGTAAAACCCTTTACACTTAGCTCCTGACTCCCATAGCATATACGCATACTCTTTGTAGCTTTCAGGTATCTCAATATTCCTTTCACTGCCTCCCAATGTTTCTTGCCTGGGTTTGACATGTATCGACTTACTACTCCCACTGCAAATGCAATGTCTGGGCGAGTAGCAATCATTGCATACATCAAACTACCCACTGCAGACGCATATGGAATCTTATCCATTTCAGCCTGTTCTTCCTCAGACACAGGACAATCTTGTTTGCTAAGTTTCACATATGGTGGCAATGAACACTCAATGCCTTTCCCTTCTCCATATTGAAACGTTGCAAAACCTTGTCAATATACTATGTTTGAGATAACCAAATCAACTTCTTTGATCTGTCTCTCTCAATGCGCATACCAAGTATATGACTTGCCTCACCCATGTCTTTCATGTCAAACGATTTTGCCATCTTTGACTTCAAAGCTGAAATTTCTTCCAAGTGCTTGCCAGCAATCAACATGTCATCCACATACAAACTAAGGATCAGCCAACTGCCATCCTTAGCCTTCTTTGTATATAGACGGTGATCGAACTCACTACGTTTGTAGCCTTGAGAAAGCATAAACTTGTGGAATTTATGGTACCATGCCCTCGGTGATTGTTTTAAGCCATAAAGACTCTTTAACAACTGGCATACCCAATCTTCCTTGCCTTTCTCAACAAACCCTTCTGGCTGCTGCATGTAAATTTCCACATCTAAATCACCATGCAAGAACGCTATCTTGACATCCATTTGGTGCAACACCAAATCTAATATGGCAACCAATGCAAGAAAGCATCTCAATGTAGTCATCTTGACCACCGGAGAGAAGACTTCATCAAAGTCAATGCCTTGTTCTTGCTTAAAGCCCTTGGCAACAAGCCTTGCTTTGTACTTTGGCTGACTATCATAAGCGGTGATCTTATACCTGTAAACCCATTTACACGGTAGAGCCTTTTTGCCCCGTGGTAATTTAACTAGCTTCCATGTCTGGTTTTTATGTAGAGCTGTCATCTCTGACTGCATGGCCAATTGCCAATTCCCGGAGTCCTTCATTTGCACTGCTTCCTTGTAACATGAAGGCTCATTGCAATCAGTCAACATGACATAGTTCATAGATGGAACAAACCTATCAGGAGGTCGCGTGACACGTCCAGATCTACGCACAATAGGTGGCTCAGGCTCAGCCACAACCTGTGGTTCCAATCTATCCTGTCCTTGCTCCTGTTGAGCCCTGACATTTTGTCTTGCACGTGCAGGTCCATCTTCTTGGAAGACAACTCTTCTAATCTCCTCAACCCTCTCTGGTTTAGAATGATATTTGGATTCATTAAAGTGAACATCATTGCTGCGGACAACCTTTCTGGATTCGGGATCCGAAAGTCTGTACCCCATCTCACCAGAATTACCATAGCCTAGAAAGATGCACTTTCTACTCTTTGGCTTAAGTTTGTTCCTAAATTCCTTTTGAACGTGAGAACCTTGCAAAACCTTGCTAGGAGATCTATTTACAAGATGAACAGCTGTTGATAGAGCTTTAGCCCAAAACCCATTTGGCAGCTGTGCATTAGACAACATACTTCTGACCTTCTCTTGTATGGTCCTATTCATCCTCTCAGCAACACCATTTTGAGGAGGATTGCAAGGAGCAGTAAGTTCACGTTTTATACCTTTTGACTCACAAAAGTCCTGAAAGGCCTTTGAAACATACTCTCCACCATTGTCAGTGCGTAAGCATTTAAGCTTCTTGCCACTCTGATTCTCCACAAGTGTCACAAACGTTTTGACAACACTAAACGCTTCATCGTTGTGCTTGAGAAAGTAAACCCATACTTTCCTCGAGTAATCATCTATAAATGTCATAAAGTAAGAAGCTCCCCCTAGAGATAGGTTAGGCATAGTCCACACAAATCACTATGAACAAGTGCCAACTGTGTATCTCTTCTACTGCTTCTATGCTTATGTGGCTGTTGTGTTTGCTTACCATACACACAATGTTCACAGAATTCAAAATCATTAAATGAAAAGCCAGGCAAATAACCAGAACGAGACAAGATTTCCATTCCCTTCTTGGACATATGTCCTAACCGGCTATGCCACAAAGAAACGTTCGGCTGCTCGGTTACATTGATTACATTTTTAGAGACATTTGATACATAAATTATGTAAAGTCCTCCAGACTTTACTCCATGTGCTACTGTCATAGAACCCTTGGATATCTTCCACATGTTCTGTCCAAAAGTAGTGACGTAGCCAGCATCATCAAGTAAACCTGTGCTGATCAAGCTCTTTGTAATTGCGGGAACATGTCTCACATTCTTCAGCGTAAAAGAAGAGCCATTCTGAAACTTCAATTGAACATCTCCAACACCTAAGATCTCACATGTCTGCCCATTGCCTAGCCGAACATGATCTTTAGTGGTCACATAAGAAGTAAACCACTCCTTGTTTGGAGACACATGAAGTGATGCCCCTGAGTCTATAATCCAGTCACTCAGTGAATTTCCATCAGATGCTGTAAGAAGAGTTGAGTGCATTGTATTCTTCAAGAAGTAGATGTCTCCTGACACCAGACTGTCATCCTCTGCAACAGTGTTTGTCACATTTATTTCTTGAATTTTCACTAAGGACTTGTTCTTCTCACCATGGTCTTCAGCTTTCTCTTTGCCTTTTTCTGCTTTCCATTCTCTGCAGTCTCTTTTCATGTAACCCTTCTTGCCACAATGGTAGCATTCTATGTCACTCTTGCCTTTAGCACTGCGGGACTTGCTACGAGACTGATTCCTCTTTCCACCTTTGAACTTTTCTTTGGTCCTTCTCCTGACAACTAAGGCTGTTCCTTTGCCTTTGTCCATTGTCTTTCTATTGGTTTCTTCAGTAAGCAGACTTCTTTCTACACCTGCTATGTTCAAACCATCTGGAGGTGCAGAATTACTCAAAGCTGTGCGAAAAGTGTCCCAACTTTCCGGCAATGTGATCAACAGGAACATAGCTCTAACAGGTTCATCAAACTTGACACCTTGAGTTGATAACTGACTATAGATTGTGTTGAATTCATTCAAATGATTGGACATAGGTGTCCCTTCTTTCATCTTCAAGTAAACAAGCTTCTTAAGCTAGTATACCTGTGAAGCTGCACTCTGCTTCTCATAAAGATCACTGAGCTTTAACCATGCTTGATAAGCCGACATCTCGTCTGCTACATTGAAGTAAACGCTTTCTGCCAAAGTCAGCATAATGGTAGAAAGTGCCAATTCATCCATTTCGCTCCATTCATCTTCGTCCATATCTTCTGGTTTTATCCCCTTGAGCTTTATAGGTTTTATCTGCTTCTTTTGTACCAACACGTGCCAAATCTGCTTCTTCCACAATGGGAAATTGGTTCCATCCAGCTTCTTGATATTGTAAAGAGCAGTGTCCTCTGATCTAGCCATAGCTACGCTTCACAGTGGTTTACTTTCCTGGGAAAAATTCGGCAGAGTTTCCCCTGTAAACAGACCTCTGAACCAATATCAACCTGTCAAATGAACCAAGAAAGCTTTAGATTCTGCATAAATTTCGACAGAGTCTCCTTTGTAAAATGGCTCTGGTGTACTCAAAAACAGACCAAAAAACAGCTCAAAAAACACTGTCTCTCTGACACTGTAAGCTGCGGGTAAACCTGTCTTGCACCTATACTGTCTCTCACTGTCCTGTCACTGTCCTGTAAGCATAGACTGTGACAATGCCTCAACGGCAGTAAAGCAAAAATGCAATCCCAACTGTCTAACTCACAGTCAATACATCCTAGCTGCCTATCTAAGGGTGCTCGAGGGATCGCTCCAAGACTTGTATCACCGAAAGGATCTCAACATTCGAGAATCCCCCAGCTCAATAAAACCTCACTCGACCCTCAACAAAGGCTGCAGTAAATCTGACAGTACATAGACTTCCCACAAAGTCATACATCCACAAATTTCCCACTATATGCTGTAACCGCTGCGGCGGTTGTTTGTTGCGTGACTCACAGCCAGCAAACTCTCAACAAACATACATCATCTCTGACAATACATCCCATGTGGAAGTACCTGCAATGTCAGGATGAAATCTGGAATATCAAGCAGCAAACACAAGCTACCTGATGAACTAGTGGATGTCGCCTACAGTCTGTGTGTAGATGCGCCCGTGTCGTATGTGACACGCCTCCAAGAACTGCGAGCCGTCCTTCGATGTGTAGACAGCCACAAATCAACACTCTGGGAGTGTCGATATCCTCAACACCTGCAGTCGTAGGCCGAAAACCCCAAATTTGCAGAGTCGGATCTGCACCCGTCGAGACCACGTAGTCGAAAATGGCCTGCACAGACCTTTGTCGAAGCCGAACGAATTTCACTCCAATCTAAGCTGGTGACTCTAGCCTCCTGCAGTGCTGCCCCGGGCCTTGATCTGAGCTCTGATACCAGTTCAAAGAGTACGAGCGGAAGTGCGACGCGAGAGAGAGTGCAAGAAGAAGAGCACGACGATATGGTGAACTCGCTCTACTGTAATGTGTAGAGCATAGTGAGTTCTTATTAGGTTTTTACAAAAGAATATGTGTACATACCTGGCGGCCCGTCCACTTACCTGGGCGACCACATTGGGCTTTATACCCCAACAAACAAGATATGCAAATAACTGGACTTAGAGAGAGACACACACAGAGAGAGAGAGAGAGAGAGTCGGTAAGGTACGTTGAAGTTCCATGCACTAGCCCCAAAGACTAGCGCCCCTCTCGGTATTTCTTTATTATTGCTTCGCAAAGGTACAACTCCCGAGAGTACTCTTCTCCGAAACTCTACATCCACATGCTCTCCAAAGTGAGGCCTAAAGGGTCCTTATAAAGAGTACAAGGGATGCCCAAAAGCATCAACCTAAAAGCTCATGCTCCCAAAAGCATTTTGCCTTGCACAAAACTGTCAACATTCAGCCAGCGCAATAGGCGGAAATCTGTACAGCCTACCACGTCAGCTGTAATGGGAGGCACCACGTGCCAACGGAAAAGAACAGACGGAACAAACAAAACAATTGAACTGAAAGAGATGCACGGCACACGAGACACGGAGTGGCGGAATTCCACCCCATGAGAGCACTGGCCCCAAACGATGGCGCCCCTTTCGATAGTTCTTCATATTGCTTGAAGAGTGTACAGCTCGGTGGCTTTGCTCTGCATCTGCCCGTGGTAGAATGCCAGAGTGAGAACCCACCATAGGTATTTAAAGGCCCATGGCCATTCAAAAGCAGTTATAAAAAAAGCATCAAACTCAAAAGCATCTGATCTCCAAAAGCCAACGCTATTCGTGGAAATCCATACACTGCCACGTCAGCATGTCAGCACGTTTTGAGGATGTCTGTACAATCTGCCACGTCAACAAGCAACTGCTTTTTGTTGACGGTCCGTACAACAATGCCACGGCATCAGTTTTAACACCAAGTCTTTGTGTGTGTGTGTGTGTGTGTCTCTGCTCATCTTTTAGGCCTTGTCGAATGGGGTGTCGTAAGTTGGAAAAAAATTATAATTAAACCCACTCAGAGAGGAGCTATCAGTTGGTAAAGACTTCTTCTTCTGCTGCTTCTACTAGGGTTTAGGCCCCTCGGCCGAGATCTACAAGCCGGCTAGGGTTAGGCTCGAGGAGCCCTAACCCACTGGGTCTTCAATGGCTTGACATGTCAGCAATCCGTGACATCCCCCCTTCTTGGAAGAAGAGTAATCGTGTGCAATTACATTATATCTACAAAACAACTAAAATTAGCTCAAAAATATCCGAGGGTCTTTCGAGAGACATTCAGTTTTCTCATTCCATATTAGAGCTCGTGATATTCTGGCGTAGCAAAATTAGCCATCACACCCAGATCGAGCGCATTTGTAATGTGTGTCTTGATGTACTAAAATTACATACCCAAGCAATCTCACCCACTAAGGAATATTCAGTGATTGACACATCACAATGCAACACAAATGCTTACATATGCATGTTACAAGATACAACAAACAGTTCTGTTGACCACTCCTCCCAAACAAATGGTCTTAGGCATGAAGTTACTCAACAACTACCTCCTCACTCCCTTCGCAGTCACAAATTGCTGACATGTCATACCACTGACCTAAGCCAACTTACATATCCTCGCAGAGACGGGCCAAATAAAGTTTACCAACTTGTGGGGCCCCCCTTCGATGGACCCCAAGCGACCCAAAGATACTAAAATTAAGCAAGACACACTCCCAGAAGACCTTGCGTAAATTTTCATGGCGTGGCATGACTGTAAGGACAATCCCGCAAATCGCTAACAATGCCATGTGGCAATAGTACGATAATCCCCGTTTTGCGTTGCGGCTCGCTGACGTGGCAAGTGTATGGATTTCTTGGTTTTACGAAGGCAGCTTTTAGGCGAGATACTTTCAAACCAGATGCTTTTGGGTTTGAAGCTTTTCACTGTAAACTACTTTCATGGCCAAGGGCCTTTAAATATGTGCCAAGGCCTCATGTTTCAAGCTCGGCTAACGCCGAGAATGCTTATTCACTTTAATTTAGCAGTTTTCTTGATTTTGCTTGACGACCTATATCAAAAATAATTTGGAGATCCTGTTGGAGTTTGTTTGAAATGAATGGTATTTGTTTTATAACTGTCTTGCTGCCGATTTGAACTATTTGACTCTGGTTTTAATATTGGTTTCAATGATTGGTAATTTACTCTAGAGCGTAGTAGTGACAAATGTTGTTTGATAATGAAGAACCTCGGAACGACGCAGACGGGATGTCTAAGGGAATGTTTCATTATACGTAGAAAAACCTACGAACGACGCAGACAGGATGTGTAGAGAGTGTTTAGTGTAGAGAGTGTATAGAGAGCCTTCTTTCTGTCATCAAACCCTGTAAAGGTCGTGAAAGTTACACCTTTGCCACCTTCTTTGTACGGAGTTGGCCTCTCCAGCGGCGTCAAATTGTCATATGGAAGTGACTGAAACATGGGAACACTGTTAGGGTTCATTTGTGTTCCTTGGCCGCAATTAAGTTGACCTGGAAATGCCATATTTGGCTGCTGATTTGTAATTCCAGCCATACCAAAATTTGTCTGTGGCATCCCAAATTGGCCCTGAGTGCTCAGAAACCCTGGTAGCATGCGCGTGACACCATACATGGGGTTAGGCATCATCGTTTGAGCACCCCCGAACACTGTTCTTGGCGTGTAAATCTGATTTCCACGTGCATGACCAGCCATGCTCTGGAATACCGATCCACCTCCAAAATAGCCAGGGTGTACTGAAGGTGGTGGGAAGACTTGTTGCATAGGCTGTAGGTTGCTTCCCTGCCCATTAGAACCAGCTATAGGCTGCTGAAAGGTGGCGGGCTGAACTGGTACAGCTTGAAAGACTGGCATCTCAGCCACCTGTTCTTGCACCTTAGGCATAGGTCGTGGAGACTGCATGTTCTCCGTCAAGTGAACAGGTGTTTCCATTGACTGTGCAGTATGAATCACCTGTGCTTGAGCCTTAACAGGCTTTTGAATATGATCCAATGACCCAACTTGCTGAGACGGAACAGGAGGTTGCAGAAAGGCTAAAAACCTCGGGTTCTGCATTACTTGTGTGAACATAGCCATAGCAGTAGCCAACTGGGTCCTGAATATATCATCATCTGTTTGTGGTGGTCTTGAGGACTCACCCACTGCATGTGTCTGTTGACCTTGTGAAGAGGAAACCTCTTCGGTCACATCATCTGGTCTGTCAGCCATAATGGCTATTTCCTGTGTCTGGTCTATGATCTCCTGTGTCTTCAAGCCTAAACTGACCTAGCCTCACTTCTATGGGAAAAAGTGATTTAATCGCGTCGATGGAACCATGAAACCGGCCTGTTCAATCCAAAAAGGGCGGTAGCCTTTACTTCAAACCTTGATTTAGCTTTCACCCATTATTAGTCATCTATTATACCTGCGCTATAGTGACACAAGAGAGGGGAATGGGATACAGATGCTAGAATGCACCTGTATGAGAAGACCGACACCAGATTGGCCCCTAACTTAGGCGCCCCTTTCGGTATTTCTTTATTGTTTAAAAGAGGGAATAAACGTTGTGGTTCTTTCCAAGCTGCCCCGCACAACCTTGGCTGAATTTTGACTGTTCTGGCCTGATTTCGTTAGCATAACTGTACTAGAACCCTTCACAATCAGTATTCCCACGCATTGACTGACTTTCCCGACGCATACGGACACTTTGCAAGACCTGACGAGAATCTGCAGCACGCTGAATTCTCTGTTTTCAGCCCTGAAAATGCGCCAGATCGCCTGTACAGCGGTCCCCTTGCGTCCCCGAACCTCCTGGGGGTATTAGGGTCCGTTTAGGGCCAAAACCCTAAACCTGCAAAAATACACAGCAGGCTGTAATTTACTGTTTCGGGCTCCATTTCGCGTGCCGGTCGCATCCATAGCAAGTCCTCGAGCTCCCGCACCTGTAGGGCTACTTGCCCTTTGAATCGGACGAGATTTCTAGCATGAAACCTCTCCGAATTCACCTGTACCTGCGGGGGGGATTAGCCGCTAGCTAATCCAGTACCTGTGCAAGAGGCTCTTGCCTCGGCAATCGCGCATGAACCCACACAACTGTACATTGGTCAAATGAAGAGCCCACTAGAGGGGCATAACATACTGCCAAAGGGGAGAGAGGGCAGTGCGTAGCGTGCAGGGCATCACTCCTGGCACCGCACTGTGCATAGGGAAAGCAAGCACTCCATAGCTCTTAACCTGTGACAAAATCTGAAAATCAGCCTCCTCTCTCATTTTAGGCGCCCCCTCTCTGGCCAGGAGTAGCAGAATGCTTACAGAGTGCCACATGGCACATTTTCCGACTTTGGGCATTCCCGGCTAAAAATATCTCAACTGGTGCGTCAGTTGAATTTGCAACAGAGCAAGAAAATGTTCCCCTTGTCATTCCGGAGGTAATGACGCCAACACATTTTCAGGTCCCAAAATAGCAGTTCCCTAAATTTTAGGAGATGTTGCCATTGTATCTTTCTAGGTCATCCGACCCTCTTTGTACACTGCGGCCACATCCAGAACTGAAATGTAGCCTCTGTAGCAAAGGATTCCACTTTGGCTAGTCAATGACCCCACTTGGCTAACCATAGTCCTTGTCCAACCTTAGTGCTCTCTTGCCCTCAGGCCTGGACACCCTCTGAACAATTCCACACTAGCTATGCAATGCAGGGCAGTTAGATTTCCTGAGGGGTGTTTCCAAAAGGTGAAAGTAAATAGATAATAAGAAAGAAATCAACAAAAAGGATAGATAGTAGTCACACGCTGGTGACACGCAGAGCGCCTGTCTCAGAGGAGTGCTCAGCGGCGGCGTTCGTTGCGTCTTGTAACATGCATATGTGAGCATTTGTGTTGCATTGTGATGTGTCAACCACTGAATATTTCTAAATGGGTGAGATTGCTTGGGTATGTATTTTAATAGGGCGAGATTGCCTGCGTATGTAATTTTAGTGCATCGAGACACCCGTTCAAGATCGACGCGATCTCGATGTGATGGCTAATTTTGCCCCGCCATAATATCAAGAGCTCCAATTTAAAATAAAAAAACTCAATGACCCTCGAAATGTCCCTCAGAACAACCCTTGAAAGTTTTTGAACTATTTCAATTGTTTTGCAGATATGTAGTAATCACAAAGGATTAGTCAGTCTTCTTTCAAGAAGGGGGATGTCGCAAACTGCTCACGTGTCATACCACTGAAGCCGTGAGCCAACTAACAGATCCTCAAATGGTACTTTTTCAAACAAAATTAAGGGTTTTGTTCGGACAGTTGAACTTTGAGGACGACTTGCTTATCCTTTTGCATCAGGGTAATAGTATGGTTCCGGATCCAGAGAGTCGCTCTAGTGAACTCAAGCTTACCTTTTATAAGTTTGTAGCCAACTGCAGCGTGGTCCATAAGCTCTTGCATGGTTGATACTTGCTTGGATAGACAATATTCCTCTAATGGTGATGGAAGTCCAATAGTGTTATTGCTCGTACTAGTCCTCCAAGGGAAAGACACCAGAAGATAAGACGTCGAGAAACCTTTGGCTATAGTCTTCCATGGTCCTTGTGGCAAGCATTTTCGTGTTGCCCCATTTTGACAAAATCACGACTTCAAATAGAGAAGTCATATATATAATTGCATTCAAAATTGTCTAAAAAGCTTGCTATTTCCTTGGAGCATGCAATTGTGTTGCGGTTGAACTCCACCACTGCATAGCATCATCCTTAAGAAATCCCGTTGCTCGAGAAATCTTGAATTCTTTCGTATGTTTCCCCAAAGCATAGATGTTGTGGAACTCTTGTAGGAACTACAATGCTTTCTTCCGATCTTTCACCCTAGAAAAGGTGAAAAATTTTACTGTCATACCGCCATCTTTGAAATCCTTCGGTTTGTCACAAGAAGGGCACCACGTGCCAATAGAAAAGAACAGATTGAACAGACTTATAGCACTTCAATAATAATTGAAACTGAAAGAGAGAGAGAGAGAGAGAGAGAGAGAGAGAGCACACGCGACACGGAGTGGCGGAATTCCACCCCGGAGAGTATTGGCCCAAAACCTTGGCGCCCCTTTCGGTATTTCTTTATATTGCATCAACACAATACAAGCCGGTACTCCACGCTCTGCACCTTCTCCCAGAAGAGTGCTAGAGAATGAGCCCTAGCCTCATATTTAAAGGCCCTTAGCCATTAAAAGCCATTTACATGAAAAGCCTTCAAACGTAAAAGCAATTGGCCCAAAAGCAAATGCCCAAGAGCTGCTAGCACAAAAGCAAAATTCCGTAAAGCTCTACCACGTCAACGGTCAGTGTAAAATGTGGAAATCCGTATAACTGTGCCATGTCAACATGTCAACGTAAACTCCAAAAATCCGTATAGGCTGTGAGCACAAATTCCGTGGATCTCTACAGCTGCCACGTCATCTTCTCCCCGCACGTGTTGTAACAAACTTGGACACTCCAAGTCAAGATTCTACCGCAACACAGCAGAGATTCACTTCAAAACGGTTCACAGTTCACAATTGATTCGACACGGCCTGGTGGAGTTCGATGTCCGATTGACTAACCCCTATTGCAACCATGTCTATTCGAGATCAATCAGACCAAAATGCTGCAGTCATTTCGTCTATCAGTTCTTGCACTCACAAGAAGTCAAGAACAAATCAGTATCATAATCAGGAATTCCATTTCATAAAGTCATCCAGCAGAATACTGTCAGCTATCAGTATCCCTGAAGCTCAAAGAGACATCAGTGACAATCGAGGCATCTGTTAACAAGGAGCGGAGTGACTCCCCTTTTGTGCATCCCACTGCTCCAGATCTCCGACCAAGCTGAATTCTGGGTTTCATTTGGAGTAGACTATGCTAAACCAAAACATCGAGGTAAAGTTTCACAATCCGAGGAGTATCTACTAGGTCCTCCTCCATCCACTTCACATCAAATGCAAGAAAGTTCTTGAAGTTAACCAAGAACCGCCTTCGGACTTTACCTTTCTTCGTATCGTTATGTGCCAAAATCTATTCAGGAACAAGGATCTCCTTGTTTTCTTCCAATTCGGGTTTTCATCAGGCTCCCCATCATCAGGCACATCACCCTTAACAAGTTTCAAGAGACTCACATGCAATGCATTGTGAATCCTCCAAGTATCTGGCAGTTTCAATCGGAAGGAGATATCATTTATCTTGTCAGTGATCTAGAAAGGTCCGTAGTATCGCATACTAAGCTTTGGAAAAAGCCTCTCCTTTTCCTTTTTCTTTCGTAGGCGTGCCTTCTCAAAACGTAAGAGCACCCAATCATCCTCCTTCAATTTCAAATCGCGACGATGGCGATCCGCTGCCTTTTTCTGTCGTTCTTGAGACTCTGCAAAGTCTCGCGAACCTTGGCAAAAGCCGTATCCAAATCTCGTGAATATTCATCCGCTTCAAATATCTACTCTTTCGTGCTTAGGAAGGATGGAACCTTCGCAGCAGTTTCAACAATCTCACATGGCGTATTCCCCGTCGAAGAGTATATCGTGTTATTGTAGGCAAATTCCACCAAAGGTAAGTTCTTTTCCCATTGAGTCTTCTAATCCGAGATACAAGACTTCAATAAATCTAAAATCACTGAATTGGCAATCTCAAATTGCCCGTCAGTCTGCAAGTGGAACGATGACGAGAACTGCAATTGCGTGCCAATGTTCTCCCAAATTGCCTTCCAAAACAAACTCATAAATCTCGGGTCTCTGTCGGAGACAATCGTCTCAAACGTGCCATGTAATCGAAAAATCATCGTGATCATTCTGTGTTCTCGGGAGATCAAAAATGAAATCCATTTCAATACTTTCCCAGGGGCGGGTGGGTATGGGTGTCAAACTTGACTTTCTGGCATACTGCACACAACTCCTCCACCTCCTTTTTGAGTCACGGCCAATAGAAGTATCTCTCTACCCTTTCATGGTGGTAGAAATGCCGCGGTGACCTGTAAAAGGTGGACAGTGGCATTCAGTCATAACCTTTTCCCTCAACGGCTGTGTAACGAACAACATAGTCTTTTTCATCATGTAGCCTTCCCGAAGGGAGTATCCAGCTACTGTCTCCCCATCCCGTATCCGTGTGAAAATATCTGCAAAATCTGTATCTGTGGCATACTGATCGACCATATCCTCGAAGCTCCTATGATGTATCGCGGAAAAAGCCGGAACACGGTTTCCGACACAAAGCATCTGCCACCACATTCTTTTGTCCCTGCACATGGACAATCTGGAAGTGGAACTGTGACAAGATGTTTGCCCACCGCATCTGCTTTTCCGAAAGCTGCTTCTGTGACAAGAAGTAGCGCAAACTCTGATGGTCTATAAAGGCAGTAAAATCCGCTCTGAGTAGGTAATGCCGCCACTGAGTAAGAGCATGGATAACCGCCAAAAGCTCTTTCTCATAGATATGTGCTGTCATCCTCGGCCTAGAGAACAAACGGCTCTCGTAAGCTATGACATGGCCTTCTTGCATCAAGACCGCACCCAGACTACGACCACAAGCATCACAATATACTTCAAATGACTTCTGCAAGTCCTGCAAAGTCAAAATAGGTCCCGTAGTCAATTTCTCTTTCAATGTCCGAAAGGCAGTCATCTCTGTGGGTCCCCACGAAAAAGGTACTCCTTTTTGTGTCAAGGTATGCAAAGGGGAAGCAACCTCTACAAACTTTTGTATGAACCGCCTGTAGTACGAACACAGTCCCAAGAAGCTTCTAACTTCATGGACATTCCTCAAATCGGGCCAATCACGAATAGTCTCTATCTTGGCCGGGTCCATTTGCACTCCTGCTGCTGACACAATGTGTCCCAAAAAGTGTATCTCTGGTAGGAAAAATTCACTTTTCTTTGCGTTAATCACTAACGTGTGATCTCGTAATGCCTGAAAGATTTGAAGCAGATGATCTCTGTGTTCTACCTCATTCTTGGAGAAAACAATGATGTCGTCAAAGAAAGTGCCAACAAATAGCCTGTACTCTCGAAAAATCCTGTCCATCATCCGGTTAAATGTGGCAAGAGCATTGGTTAAGCCAAAAGGCTTACCAAAAACTCAAATAACCCAAAAGTCGTCCGAAAAGCTGTCTTGTAGACGTCTCCCGGCACTATCCTGATCTGATGATATCCACTCTTCAAGTCAATCCTCCTAAAGCACGAGGATCCCTGTAACTTGTCGAGTATATCATCGATCCTAGGAATCGGAAATCTGTTCTTGATGGTGATTTCGTTGAGAGTGCTATAATCGATGCACATTCTCCAAGATCCGTCTTTCTTCAAAACCAACAACACTGGAGAGCAATACGGTGAAGTACTAGGTTGGACAAGACCCTTTTCCAAGAGGTCTTTCACTGGGTTCATAATCTTTTCATTCTGTACTCGGCTCACACGGTAAGGTGACCAATTCGGTGCTGTGCTTCCAAGTATCAGATCAATGGTTTGATCTTCAGGCCCTCTGAAAAGCAATCGGCATGAGTGTGGAGAAACATCTTGGTGTTCTTTTGATCAGGTCAAAACATATTCAACCTTTATCCAGTGTTCAGTTCTCTCCCAAAAGAATGAGTAAGAAACTGAAGTTCATCTAGTACAATCTCTAAGCCCTTCATTTATCAAAGTCGCTTTCTCGGCCCGGTAGTCAACCACGGCGTAGTTCTTGTGGTACCAAGGGATCCTGAGTAGAACGTCACTCGCGTGCCCTGAACACCCCTGTCATTACAAACAAAGTTTGCCAATGCTCGGTGTAATGGCAACATCCCATCCGGGTGCCAGTCGAACTACCTCCGCCTATGGCGTCAGTCCGTTGGGCGTAGTTCCAAATCGAGCCGCCAATTCCATGTGAACAGAAGTTGGCCTTGGCTCCTTCAAAAGAGCTTCCTGATCCTTTACTTTGCCCCAAAAGCGGCAAAGTTTGTACTTTCATTCATTTAATTCGGTTCAAGTCCCACGCCATGTGGCACCAGTTCTGCTTTTCTATCTGCCTTCTCTGCCACATTCCTCAGCTGCTCTCGAACTCTCAGGCCCGTCGTCGTTCTTATCATTCTGTTCTTTCTGTCCTTTTTAGGGCACTTCGCGGAGATATGTCCATGTTCCCCGCATCCAAAGCACTTCCCCTCTCTAATGAAGCGAGCTCTCTCCTCAGGAGTAAGCTTGGGTCGTGCATCCTTTTTCTCTGGGTTGCTCTTTTTCTTTCTACTTTCATTCCCAGAAGTCTGTTCGGCTCGTTGTGTCATGGCCTCATCTGTGGGGTAGGTCAGACTACCAGAGTGAATGGCAAAGCCCCGATTCGCATGACTCATCAACTCCTAAATAGAAGCTGAGTTCTATTCCAAGCAGTGATCTCGGATCTTTGTAGGTAGACCCAAGGTAAACCGTTCAATCTGTTCTCTGAACAAGATCTTCTTGAATGAAGAGGAGGGTAGAAAGAGCTCCAAAATCTTTCACAGTAAGAATTCACTGTATCGCTCTTGGTCATCCGGAGATGGTTCCAAACAGCTCGTATATCTCGCTCAAACTCTTGAGTCAGCCAAGAAGAAATAAAAAGCCTCTTGAATTTCAGCCATGTAACTGGCACAGTCTTGCTTAATAGAAGCGTGGACCACCAAGTGCGAGCATTCCCCTTAAAATAAGAGGCAGCTCTCCGAATCTTGGAGTGCTCTGAATAGCATCCTCCCGCGAAAGCAATGTCAAACTGCTATATAAAAGACAAAGCCTTCGAAGCATCTGAGTATCCTAAAAAGTATCAAACTTGATCAGGTGGCCACCTTCCTTAAACTCTTGGACTTTCTTGCTTTTTATCTTCGAGAAAGTCATACTGGTTAGCTTTGTAAAAATTCTTCTTGTTCGCATAAAAGTTTCCGTCATCGGAATCTGAACTGTCCGTAGACGAGCCCTCTGTAGAAGTGTCACTCACTGGGCGAGACTTAGACTTCCTTGCCTTTTTCTTGCCCTTTCCAAAGCGTTGTTTCTTACTTCGCTTTTTTTGCTTTTCCTGTCTTCTTCGCTCGAGTCTGAAGAGCTAGAAGAACTGCCAGAAGAAGAAGAAGAAGAAGAAGAAGAAGAACTGGGTACTCCTTCAAATTGAACACACTTCTTCTGTTTCTTTGCCTTGTCAAATGTTGACCAACGACCCAAATAACCCTGGAAAGTCAGTGCTTTTCTTCTGCTTTTTGCCGTACTTTTTGGCTTTCTTTTGCGCGTCAAAAAGCTGAGCAATCCGTGCATCAACCACGTTCTCCAGTTCCTTCTCCGTATATTTTCTTGGAGGCAGAAGGTTTCTTGAGAGCGGGTTTCGGGAGTGGTGTTGTGGTTCTCTGCCACTCCATCTATACCTCTTCCAAAGAGGTCTGGGTCACATATTTTGCCATCTTCGGGTCCTTGGCAAAATTGAGCATCATCTTTGTTGCATCGCCAATCAATCGACGACGCTCCATCTCTCTTTGCTCCGCCTGAGTAGGCCGAGGCAGGCCATACTCTCTGTCTGAATCTTCGTTGTGATCCCAGCCCGCATCTCCAGATGCAGAGGGAGTCGACTGATCATTGCCTGAAGCCATAGGTGCCACGGAAAAAAAATTCGGGGATCGGATTCCCGTAGAAGAGAAATCGGCCATGCTCTGATACCACTGTAGCAGACTTGGACACTCCAAGTCAAGAATCAATCACAACAGCACCAAATAACCTCTTCAAACAATTCACAGATCACAATAGATTTTACACTGACCCGACGGAGTTCCGTGCCTAGAGATATTGGCCCCAAAGACTGGTGCCCCTTTCGGTATTTCTTTTTGTATTAATCAATCTTCAAAGTACAAGAGAGCGGTTAGGGTTTCACTCTCAGACTCTGCGTCCAGATGCTTTGAGAAGTGAGGCCCTCACCACTAATTTAAAGGTACAAGGGATGCCCAAAAACAGAGCCCCAAAAGCTTTTAAAATAAAAAGCATCAGTTCTCTCTCTCTCTCTTAGAGAGTCTCCTTTTTTTAATTAAAAAAAAGCAAAATTCGCGTCGCTCATCATTTTTCCAAAAAAAAAAATAGCCTTGCGATTTCCAAAAATTAGGGTTTCTGGCAGAAATTAGGGTTTGCAGGAATTTTAGGGCTTTTGGCAGAAATTAGGGTTTCTGTTGTCCGCCACGTCATCACTTTGTGACACAAATAGCCCCAAAAGCTTCAAAAACTGCCAATTTTCAGCTTGCGTAAATTCTGTCCAGCTTTTGGGCAAAAAAAGCAGTCTGTACAGCTACCGTACAATCAACGCAAACAACGGGCGTCTGTACACTTAGCCACGTCAACAAATCAGCGCCGCAATTCACCGGTTCGTACACCCCATGCCACGTCAGCAGATCCTCGCCATTTCCGAGAGCTGGCCATACCGAGGAGGGTGTGTGTGTGTACTGCTACCCCATATACAGGCCATGCTACGTCAATGGTTTGTGACACGTATGTGGGCTTCCTTTATTTTAAGGTCTTAATGTCACTAGGGCCCCATCGGACGGGGTCCCATAAGCTAACACGACTTCTTCTTCTTCTTCACTTGGGGTTTAGGCCCTTGGCTGGGATCTGCAGGTTGGCTCCGTTCCTCAGTGGCTTGACACCATAGTGATCTCATACGGTCCCGTACGTTTTGTACACGTACGATGATGTGCGGTACTAAACGAACTAAAAAATATTAAGATGTACGATGACGTTACGTACGTTCAAAATTAAAAAACAAAGAATTCTTACGTCTAAGGCTTAGGCCCTTGGGTTTAAACTTTACACTTAAAGAAACTTGACATTATGAGATCTTCAATGGGAGCTTGAGAGGGAGAGACCCAATGGAGAGAAGATGGAGAGGCAAGACTCTAGTCTCTAGAGCTTGTCACTTGAGAGCTAGAACATGGAAGCATTGAGCATTGAGAGCTTGAGAGCATTGAGGGCTTGGAAGTGTTGGAGAACAAGATGAAGAGGCATTGCTTAAATAGGAAGAGGCTAGAGCATGAGAGAGAGAGAGAGAGCATGGATGATGACTCTTGATGAGAGTGGGAGAGCGTGGGGGAGAGGGAGAGCATAAGAGATGTGGAGCCCTAGCACATAGAATCCAATGTTTGAATGTGGCTTAAGTGCTTGAATTGACGCTCCAAAACGGCCCCAAAAGTTGCCCTCAATGGTCCTTAGTCAACAGTCAAGAGCTGCCAATGGCTATAAACAGCCATTTAAATTTTTTTCGGCTGCTCAATATAATCCACTCACAATTGTGAGTTTTGCTTTTTTTTTTTTTTTTTTTAACGTACGAAACGGACGAGACGATACGGGACCCACAGTACGAAACGAGACGTTCCGTACGTCGTACGAAAACTACCCTGCTTGACACGTCAATAGTTTGTGACATCCCCCCCTCTTGAAAGAAAGTAATCGTCCACAATTACAGCATTTCTGCAAAACAACTCAAGTTAGCTCAAAAACATTTGCGAGGGACAATCAGTTTGCTTTTTTTGTTAAGGAGTTGGCTTCTCCTTTCGGCTCTTTTGATCAAGGAGTTGGCTTCTCGTTTCGTCCATATCGAAACTCTTGATATTCCCACATAGTAAAATTACCCATGACACCCAAACTGCATTGATCTTCCACGGGTGTCTTGATGCACTAAAATTACATACCCAGGCAATCTCATCCAATAAGGAATATTCAGTAGTTGGCACATCACAATGCAACACAAATGCTCACATATGCATGTTACAGACACAACAAACAGCGCCGCTTAGCACTCCCCCGAGACAAAAGGTCTGCGGTATGAAGCTACTCAACGACTACCTCGTCACTCCCCCCGCAATAACCTAAAAACATCCGGGCCATGAGTTCAGAGAACTAGTACAACCAAACGCTCCTCAAATCGCAGCCTGCGTCGCTTAGAGGTTCAAATACCAAACGCTCCCCAAACATCCCGTATGTGTCGTTCGGAGGTTTTCTAGCATACAACGAAACGCTCCCCATACATCTCATCTACATCAATCCGAGGTTTTCAAGCATACAACGAAACGCTCCCGAGACATTCCATATGCGTCGTTGTGAGGTTCAAACAATACCAAAACAACATTTCTCACAATACCCGGAAGTAAAATCACCAATCATTAAAACCAATATTACAACCACAGTCAAACAATTCAAATCGGCACCAATACAGGTTTAAAACAGACACCATCCATTTCAAACAACTTCCAAACAGGATCACCTAACAAGTTCCAAACAGAACTCAAACTTAAAAAGCAATCTCGACATCAGTCGAGCTCGAAAAGCGACTCACTTTCCATCCTGAAACCTGCACGAAAAATTAGGGTTAGATTCCTTTCATAAGGGCGTATCCAACCACAGCATCGTCCATCAGCTCTTGCACAGACAGTGTTCCTCTGGCGGCAATGGTAGTCCCAAGACATAATAATCACACTGGACCTCCAAGGTTATCAGCTCGAGAGAAGACACCTACTGAGAGATGTCGAGAAATTTCAAGTTATAATCTACTAGTGTTTCCATGGCAAACATTTCAGCATACCCCACTCTGCCGGAAGTTGCACTCTGACGGAAGCTGTCTGAAATCATATAACTCCAGGAAAAAAATTTCTTGAAAGCTTGCCAACTCCTTGGAGCATACGGCTTGGTAGCTATAGACATCCACCACTGCATCTGAGAAAAACAACAGCTCGAAATAAATCTTGGATTCTTCTCTTGAAGTGATCTTTATGGCTTATGCCCTATAAGACACGAACGGTGAAGACCAGAGCGCGCCCGATACGCGATGAAGGGAGGGTGGGAGTGGCTAATAAGCTCGGGGTCAAAGCACGAAGATTCTTCAAATAAAATTACAGTAAATTCCAATAGCCTTGGGAAGCGCCGGTTTGCTCTGTCTGCTCTTTTGTAGGACCAGTATGCTTTCAGAAAAGCACACGCCTAATGCTCTGAAACCATTGTCACAAGACGGGCACCTCGTGCCAATAGAAAAGAACAGACTGAACAGACATTTAGCACTTCAATAACGATTGAAACCGACAGAGAGAGAGAGAGAGCACACGCGATGTCAGCGTGAAATCCAAAATTCGTACAGACTATCAGCATGAATTCTAGGGATCCATAGAGCTGTCACGTCATCTTCTTCGTGTGTGTGTGGGGGCTTCCTTTACTTTAATATCTTTATGTCACTTGGGTCCCATCGAAATTGGACGTGAACTTAACATCTCTATCTGAAACGATTGACTTTTGCAAACCACAGAGGAGATACCAATGCTTAATGAACAACTGTGCTACATCTTGTGATGTGACTGTGGCCTTACAAGGAATCAATATGCAAAATTTGATGAAACGGTCAGCAATTGTCAAACATTGAGTGTAAAGGTAGTCACAAAATCCATAGAAATATCTTGAAAAGGCCCGTCGAGAATAGGCAACGGTAGCAAGAGGCCTTTCTGCTTACCTCGAGGAGCTTTTACCTTTTGACAAATGGTACACTGTGTGACATAACAAAACACATCTTTTCGCATTTTAGGCCAATAAAAGAATCTTTCTATTTTTTCCAAAGTGGTGTTCATTCCCTTGTGCCCACCCGTAAGAGAGTCATGAGCATCGTGCAATATGGCTGTCCTGAGAGAGGACAACACACAAAAAAACAACAAACCTTCACGAATGAGATAGTTGATGGGCCCTTGGGAAGCAAGAGCCTGCAACCATTGCTTACCAAACTCGGAATCTGCATACTGGTTCTTCATGCTGTCGAAAGAGACACCCCGAATAGAAATTATTGATCTTGACTCGAGAGCCAAGATCTGTCCTTTGCAACTTAATGCATCTGCAACAAGGTTAGCTTTACCACGCACATACTCGATCAAACCACCAAATTGCTCAAAAAATTGTGACCATCGTGCTTAGCGATCACTCCAATGTTCACTAGGCATAGACTGGAGCCACTTGAGAGCTTGGTGATCTGTGCGAACTGTGAACTCTCTACCATACAGAAAATGCTTCCAATGCTTGAGAGAGCAAATGACATATAGAAGTTCTTTGTCATAAACGAAATAATTCTTTTCTGCACTATTTAACTTCCGACTGAGAAATGCAACTGAACGGCAATGCTGCTGAAGCACAGCACCGATGGCGACATTGCTTGCATCCGTGTCACAAAGTGATGACGTGGCGGACAGCAGAAACCCTAAAATTCCTGCAAACCCTAATTTTTGCCAAAAAACCCTAAATTCCGAAAATCGCGGAGACGGATTATTATTAAAAAAAAATGGAAAATGATGAGCGACGCGAATTTTGCTTTTGCTTTTTTTTTTTAAGAAAAAAAAGAGAAAAGACTCTCTAAGAGAGAGAGAGAACTGATGCTTTTGATTTTAAAAGCTTTTGGGGCTCTGCTTTTGGGCATCCCTTGTAACGTTTAAATTAGTGGTGAGGGCCTCACTTCTCAGAGCATCTGGACGCAGAGTCTGAGAGTGAAACCCTAACCGCTCTCTTGTACTTTGATGATTGATTAATACAAAAAGAAATGCCGAAAGGGGCGCCAGTCTTTGGGGCCAATATCTCTAGGCACGGAACTCCGCCGGGCCAGTGCAAATCTATTGTGATCTGTGAATTGTTTTGAAGTGGTTATTTGGTGCTGTCGCGGTTGATTCTTGACTTGGAGTGTCCAAGTCTGTTACAGTGGTATCAGAGCACGGCCGATTTCTCTTCTACGGGAAATCCGATCTCCGAATTTTTTTTCCGCGGCACCTATGGCTTCAGGCAATGATCAGTCGACTCCCTCTGCATCTGGAGATGCGGGCTGGGATCACAACGAAGATTCAGGCAGAGAGTATGGCCCGCGTTGGCCTACTTAGGCGGAGCGGCGAGAGATAGAGCGTCGCCAGTTGATCAGCGATGCAACAAAGATGATGCTCAATTTTGCCAAGGACCCGAAGATGGCAAAATATATGAACAAGACCTCTTTGGAAGAGGTACAGATGGAGTGGCAGAGAACCACAACACCACTCCCGAAACCCGCTCTCAAGAAACCTTCCGCCTCCAAGAAATATACGGAGAAGGAACTGGAGAACGTGGTTGATGCACGGATTGCTCAGCTTTTTGACATGCAAAAGAAAGCCAAAAAAGTACGGCAAAAAGCAAAAGAAAGGCACTGACTTCCCGGGATATTTGGGCCGTCGGTCGACATTTAACAAGGCAAAGAAATTGAAGAAGCGCGTCAAGTTTGAAGACCTACCCAGTTCTTCTTCTTCTTCTTCTGACAGTTCTTCTAGCTCCTCGGATCCGAGCGAAGAAGACAGAAAAGGTAAAACGCGAAGCAAGAAGCAACGCTTTGGAAAGGGCAAGAGAAAGGCAAAGAAGGCTAAATCTCGCCCAGAGACTCACAGTTCTACTGAGGACTCGTCTACAGACAGCTCAGATTCCGATGACGGAAAGTTTTATGCGAACAAGAAGAATTTTTACAAAGCCCACCAGTATGACTTTCTCGAAGATAAAAGCAAGAAAGTCCGAGAGTTTAAGGAAGGTGGCCACTCGATCAAGTTTGATACTTTTCAGGATACTCAGATGCTTCGAAGGCTTTGTCTTTTATACAGCAGTTTGACATTGCTTTCGCGGGAGGACGCTATTCAGAGCACTCCAAGATTCGGAGAGCTGCCTCTTACTTTAAGGGGAATGCTCGTACTTGGTGGTCCACGCTTCTATTAAGGAAGACTGTGCCAGTTACATGGCTGAAATTAAAAAGGCTTTTTATTTCTTCTTGGTTGACGCAAGAATATGAACGAGATGTACGAGCTGCTTGGAACCATCTTCGGATGACCAAGAAAGATATAGTGAATTCTTATTGTGAAAGATTCTGGAGCTCTTTTCTACCCGCCTCTTCATTCAAGAAGATCTCGTTCAGAGAACAGCTTGAGCGGTTTACCTTGGGTCTACCTACAGAGATCCGAGATCACTGCTTGGAACAGAATTCAGCTTCTATTCAGGAGTTGATGAGTCATGCGAAGCGGGGCTTTGCCATTCACTCTGGCAGTCTGACCTACCCCACAGATGAGGCCATGACACAACGAGCCGAACAGACTTCTCGGAATGAAAGTAGAATGAAAAAGAGCAACCCAGAGAAAAAAAAGGATGCACGACCCAAGCTTACTCCTGAGGAGAGAGCTCGCTTCATCAGAGAGGGGAAGTGCTTTGGATGCGGGGAACATGGGACGTATTTCCGCGAAGTGCCCTGATACGGCACAGAAAGAACAGCATGATAAAAACGACGACACGACTGAGAGTTCGAGAGCAACTGAGGAATGTGGCAGAAAAGGCAGATAGAAAAGCAGAACTGGTACCACATGGCGTGGGACCTGCACCGAATCTAATGAATGAAAGTACAAACTTTGCCACTCTCGGGGCAAAGCGAAGGATCAGGAAGCTCTTTTGAAGGAGCCAAGGCCAACTTCTTTTCACTTGGAATTGACGGCTCGATTTGGAACTACGCCCGACAGACTGACGCCGCAGGCGGAGGTAGTTCGACTGGCACCCGGATGGGATGTTGCCATTACACCGAGCATTGGCAAACTTTGTTTGCAATGACAGGGGTGTTCAGGGCTTGCGAGTGACGTTCTACTCGGGATCCCTTGGTACCACAAGAACTACGCCGTGGTTGACTACCGGGCCGAGAAAGCGACTTTGATAAATGAAGGGCTTAGAGATTGTACTTGAAGAACTTCACTTTTCTTACTCATTCTTTTGGGAGAACTGAACGATGGATAAAGGTTGAATATGTTTTGACCTGAAGAAAAGAACGCCAAGATTTTTTTCTCCACGCTCATGCCGATTGCTTTTGAGAGGGCCTCAAGATCATACCATTGATCTGATATCTGGAAGCACGCCACCGAATCGGCCACCTTATCGTGTGAGCCGAGTACAGAATGAAAAGATTATGAACTCAGTGAAAGACCTCTTGGAAAAGCGTCTTGTCCAGCCTAGTACTTCACCGTATTGCTCTCCAGTGTTGTTGGTTTTGAAGAAAGACGGATCTTGGAGAATGTGCATCGATTATAGCACTCTCAACGAAATCACCATCAAGAACAGATTTCCGATTCCTAGGATCGATGATATACTCGACAGGTTACAGGGATCCTCGTGCTTTAGCAGGATTGACTTGAAGAGTGGATACATCAGATCAGGATAGTGCAAGGAGATGTCTACAAGACAGCTTTTCGGACGACTTTTGGTTTATTTGAGTTTTTGGTGATGCCTTTTGGCTTAACCAATGCTCTTGAGACATTTAACCGGATGATGGACACGATTTTTCGAGAGTACAGGCTATTTGTTGGCACTTTCTTTGACGACATCATTGTTTTCTCCAAGAATGAGGCAGAACACAGAGATCATCTGCTTCAAGTCTTTCAGGCATTACGAGATCACACATTAGTGATTAACGCTAAGAAAAGTGAATTTTTCCTTCCAGAGATACACTTTTTGGGACACATTGTGTCAGCAGCACAGCAGGAGTGCAAATGGACCCGGCCAAGATAGAGACTATCCGTGATTGGCCCGATTTGAGGAATGTCCATGAAGTTAGAAGCTTCTTGGGACTGTGTTCGTACTACAGGCGGTTCATACAAAAGTTTGCAGAGGTTGCTTCCCCTTTGCATACCTTGACACAGAAAGGAGTACCTTTTTCGTGGGGACCCACAGAGATGACTGCCTTTCGGACATTGAAAGAGAAATTGACTACAGGACCAGATTTGACTCTGCCAACAGATGCCTCGATTTTGATACTAAAGTCACTGATGTCTCTTTGAGCTTCAAGGATACTGAGAGCTGACAGTATTCTGCTGGATGACTTTATGAAATGGAATTCCTGATTATGATACTGATTTGTTCTTGACTTCTTGTGAGTGCAGGAACTGATAGCCGAAATGACTGCAGCATTTTGGTCTGATTGATCTCGAATAGACATGGTTGCAATAGGGGTTAGTCAATCGGACATCGATGAGGTCCCGATTGGACCTAGATGTGATTGCTAGCTAAGTTGCCGATAAATCATGGTCTAAGATCCGAATGAATGTTGAATGTCATGTGATGTCCTGTGATGTCAGGTGATGTCCTGTGATGTCGTGTGATGTGACTGTCGATTTTGTACATGTGCTAGATGTGCGTTCCTAGTACGTAGGTACTAACAGTCAGTGTCCGCTAAGAAGGTTTATGGCTTTTGTCGGTTTTGCAGGCGTAATCGCGGTCGATTACAATGCTTTCAAGAGGGGGGTATGTCACAAAGTGATGACGTGGCGGACAGCAGAAACCCTAATTTCTGTCAGAAACCCTAAAATTCCTGCAAACCCTAATTTTTGCCAAAAAACCCTAAATTCCGGAAATCGCGGAGACAGATTATTATTTAAAAAAAGGAAAATGATGAGCGACGCGAATTTTGCTTTTGCTTTATTTTTATAAAAAAAAAGAGAAAAGACTCTCTAAGAGAGAGAGAGAACTGATGCTTTTGATTTTAAAAGCTTTTGGGGCTCTGCTGTTGGGCATCCCTTGTAACGTTTAAATTAGTGGTGAGGGCCTCACTTCTCAGAGCATCTGGACGCAGAGTCTGAGAGTGAAACCCTAACCGCTCTCTTGTACTTTGATGATTGATTAATACAAAAAGAAATACCGAAAGGGGCGTCAGTCTTTGGGGCCAATATCTCTAGGCACGGAACTCCGCCGGGCCAGTGCAAATCTATTGTGATCTGTGAATTGTTTTGAAGTGGTTATTTGGTGCTGTCGCGGTTGATTCTTGACTTGGAGTGTCCAAGTCTGTTACAATCCGTCCATACCTCAAAGGGGTCATCCCAAGAGGCAAGGATGAGACGCGACGCTTTCTGTCACAGCAAACTTGAGAGTTGCGAAAGCCTCAATGGCTGCCTCGGGCAAAACCACGCGCTGCCAGCGAGTTTTTACCCCTTTCCAAACATCTGTCATGGGTGCGGCAATGCGTGATAAATTCTCAGTGTGCGAACTATATGCTTGATATAAACCAAGAAAAGGACACACAACATATGCAGTTTTGGGCAAATCCCAATTACGAACCTGTTCTACCTTCGCAGGATCGCACCTGACACCTTCTGCAGAAATGATGTAGCCCAAATAAGTAACTTCAGTGAGAAAAAAACTCAGATTTCTTAGTTGCAATGTACAGCTGACACTCATCCAAACATGCTAAAACCCTTTCTAGAACCTTTTCATGTTGTTCTCTAGATGCAGAAAAAATAAGAAAATCATCAAGAACATGTTGTTCCCACAATGCAAAAAAAATGAGAGTATCATCAAGAAAGATAAACACACACATGCCAACCATATCGCCAAAACGGTCTACCATGAGACGGTTAAATATACCCCCGGCACTTGTCAATCCAAATGGCATAACCACATACTCCCCCATTGCCTCGCTCTGTGCAAAAGGCGGTCTTGTAGATGTCGCCTTTGAATACCGGTACCTGATAGTATCCACTTTTGAGATCGACCTTACCGAAAACCTTTGCCCCATTGAGCCTATCGAGGATATACTCAATGCGAGGCATCGAAAACTTGTTCTTGACGGTCATCTTGTTCAAATCTATTTAATCAACACACAAATGAGACGAACCATTCTTCTTGCAAAAAAATAAGATAGGAGCAGCAAAAGGACGTATGAATCTGGCCACCAACTCCATGAGTTGCCGCTCTAATTCTTCTAGTCTTGTTCAAACGGTAGGGAGACTTACTAACTAACTATGCCCCCTGCATGAGTTCGATGCGATGGTCCTCCGACCGCTCGAGAGGGAGACGGCGTGGAAGATCATCCTACAAAAAGAGGTGCTCATACTTGGTAAACAAGGCTGAATACCTGTCTGCAGCCTTAATGCTTTGGGTAACTGGAGAGGCATAGAGGAATGCCGCTTGTGCTCGTCTTCGTAATTCACGCTTCGCCTACACATGAGAAGGTAAAGAATGCAAACCCTTCTCACCACGAATGATCATTGGAGAGTCACTTTTGGAATTTAAAGTGAGAGTATTGTCTGCCCAATCAATGAGAGACTATGCGCACGAACCATCTAATGCCCAAAATCATTATCACATCTTAAGAGAGGAGACACGACAAATTTTCGACGTAAGGAAGCTTGTTGAACAATAAAGAACACATCAAGGCACTCTTGCGTCCATACCGAGAGTGAAGCCCGACACCTCGAGAGGAGTTGTCTAGCTACCCTCCACGCGGGCTCTCTCTGCAAGAGTGTCGCGGGCTCTCTCTACAAGAGAGTCACCAATCACATCATGCATACTGCCTAAATCAAACAATATGACAAAACGCTGACCCTTCACATGACCATAACATTTAAAGAGACACTCATCAATGTGTGTGTCAGAAACATGTGGAGACTCAGATTGGTTCACTAAAGTGCTTGGGAAGCTGTCGGTGCTTTGGGTTCTTTAGGTGGTGCTGTCTTAGGACATGCTTTTTTTATATGACCCTTGACGTGACATTGATAACATCGACCTTCCTTAGCATAAATGACATGTTCTTCTAGCGTTATGTATCCTCCTATAATTCCTTGTGCATCTTTTTTATCAGGGGTTAGCTTAGGTTTAGCAGGTGTTTTAGCTTTACCCTTAGATTCATTTTGAGAGTTCTTTTTCGAAGGATTAGAGGCAGGTGTTTTAGCTTTACCCTTAGATTCATTTTGAGAGTTCTTTTTCGAAGGATTAGAGGAAGATGGGCTAGAAGAGTTACCATTCTTACCGTTCTTACCGTTCTAAGGAGTCTGGGAGGTACTGTGAGAAGACTTGTTCTCCTTAGGCTTTCCTTTGTTGTGCTTCATCTCCTGTGCGAGAGCAATCGCTAGCGCCTTATTGAGATCCACTGGGTCGAGTACTTCGACATCAAACTTGATATACTCGTCCAACCTGAAAAGGAATGCCTCTTTGCGCTCATCATCCGATTTGCGTAATTGGGTGCCGAGCTACAAAACACAGTTAGAGAAAGACATGACTGGCATACCAATTTGCTTGAGATTGCACCAATCTTCTTTAAACCGCGCTAAGTACTAAGGTGGCATAAACCGCGCCTTGAGCTTGTCTTGGAAGTCGACTCAATTGAAAGAAAGGGGTACGCCTTCCTCGGCTTCCTCTAGATGCGCGGCCAACTGTGCTTCTGGCCATGCGTGATATAATTAATGGCATCACCGGTAAGATACATGGCTACCGTAAAACTTTGCTATTTCCTTTTTTCTTAGTTGTCGCAAAGTAAGCATTGAATTGATGCAACCAAGAATAAATAACATCTTACCGTCATACTTACTGAACGTCAACTTCTCAATGACTGGACTGTTGGAGTCCGCATCAACTTGAGCTACCTGATATATTGCCCACATCTTTGATCGGCTCGGATTTCGAGGTGAGTACCTGTAGGACCAACTCTTGCATGCGTTGGTCTCTTTGCGTCTCACGCTCTAATTCCAAGGCCGCTCGTATTTCTTCGGCCGCTATGCGTTGAGCTTCGCGTGCGTACTCACGCTCACGCTCCAAGGCTGCCTTTCTTTCTTCGCGGTCGCGATCCAGGGCAGTGCGTTCCGCCTCTTGTTGTAGCATCATGCCCATCATCGACATGATCAAAGGCTCCATAGGATTTGGTGCAACCTGTGGCATAGACGGGGAAGGGAGAGGATCGGAAAAGAATCCTCCTGGTGGGAAAAATTCTTCGTCACCAACTCACTCTCATCACCTTACGCAAAGTATCTATTCCGCTTCGAGAGCTACCATACACTGAGACCTTGGGTATTTAAGTTCTTGAGGAACTTGGGTTCTTGCGGTTTTTGGGTTCTTGAGGTTCTTGGGTTCTTGAGGTTCTGGAGTTCTTTAGCTTGCAATCGGTGTTTGAGAAGTCTTTTCTCTTACCCGAGTTCGACTCTTCCCTGCGGGCACACCCCTTGGCGGCCTTGTGCTCACACCAAAGTTGCTTTTTCCCACCTCACGTCGATTGGCCGGCCGCTAAGTGCACAGTCCGCTAAGGGGAGGCTGGATAAGCCCTTCTTTCCTGAAACACGATTAGGAATCGACACGCCCAAGCAGACTTGAGTTACGTGCGACCACAAGAAGCAAAAAAATTCTTGTGGTTCTTTCCTTGAGTGATACAAAACACTACCAAAGCTCTGATACCAATGTAAGGTGCAGCGGAAGTGAATGTTCATATTGCTCAAGATGAGTGCCCCGAACTGTGCTCAAGGGTTCCTTTTACTTACAGAAGGGAGAGCCTTCCGTCCTTTAGAAAGAGAATACAATGATCACAAACAAAGTGAAAGCTACTGTGAATAAAAGTGTTGAGACTGAGAGAAAAGAGAGAGAGAGAAGAATACGACACCAGGCGCTTCTCAAACCCTCCTCCAAGGGCCCCCCTCTCTATGGCGAGAGAGGTCTATGCTATAGATTGCACAAATCTGGTACAATGGTCTAGATGCAATGGACTTGCCGATGATGTCGACGACAATGATGACAACCACGAGGACGGGCTGAAAACTGAAAACGCTAGGGCTGAAATGCTGAAATCTGGATGATGCTAACTTTCTGCTAAATGCTGACACTATGTCGACGAGGATGGCGATGACGACGACTAGATGACGATGCGCTGAAAAAGCAGATGCTGAAATCTGAAAACAGTGGGCTGAAACTGTAAACGCTGGCTGACTCGACGGTACGGCGAGGATCTGCTACGGGTAGGTGAGATCTGCGAGGCTAGGGGCTAGATCTGGAGAAAACGCTAGGGGAGTGTTGCAAAAAACGCTAATGGAACTGGGCTCCAAAAAGCTGGCTGCTTCTGTTGACTGAAAATGCTAGAGTGTCTTCTGTCGGTCTTGCTGAGGAGAGAACACTGCAAGTTGTTGGAACTTCTTCTGTCTCTTCTGCTAGAAATGGGCGCCCCCTGTCTGCTTATATAGCTGTTGAAGGATGGGTCGAGCAAGCTCCCCTACAGCCCACGACCCTCGTAAATGGTAAAATAAATAAATAGAAATGCCCAAAAATGTTATGTCCCAAAACTAGCCAAGACTTGGTTCTTCTGCTTGGATGATGCATATGTTGGGTGGTACTGGGTGTGCAATCAAAGGATATGCAACTACTCTCAAGTGCCTGGACATGCAAGGCCTTCTCACAGGCTCACAAAGGTGCCAGAATACTTCCTAGGCTGACCCGAACCCTGGACCTGAGATAGCTTGTCCACATGCACATAGGGTTAGATGTGCACGTGACTAGTACTAAAGAAAGACGAATCTTGGAAAATGTGTAATGACTACAGAGCTCTCATAAAATCACCATCAAGAATTGATTCCCTATCCCAAGGATCAATGATGTTCTCGACAGACTACATGGATCTTCTTGCTTTAGCAAAATTGATCTGAAGAGTGTATGCCTTCAACGGATCCTTTCTAGCGAAGTGAACAAAGAACTTTGCACAAAAATCAACCCACATCGCAGGTTTTTCTATCATGTTACACCACCAGATGAGTGCGGCACCTTTCAAGTACCGAGGAAGCATCTGCATCCTTTGTGCATCTGATTTTTCATGGAAATCAACATAAGTTGTGTAACAAACTGCTGACGTGTCGACCTACTGAAGAACGGAGCTACCGGCCGAAGGGCCTAAACCCTAAGAAGAACAAGCAACAGAAGAAGTGTCACAGAGTGATGACGTGGTTGCCCAAGTGCAGAAAACCCTAACCCTAATTTCTACCAAAAACCCTAATTCTGGAAACCCTAATTGCAGAAACCCTAATTCTGAAAACCCTAACCCTAAAACCTGCAAACCCTAATTTCTGCCAGAAACCCTAACCCTAACCCTAAGGCAGCAAACAAATTACAAAAATTGCGCTGACATGATGACGTGGCAGGCTGTACGGATTTCCGTAAATTGCGCTGGTAGCTTTTTGGCTTTGCTTTTGAACCAGAAGCTTTTGAGTTTTAGAGGCTTATTACTATAACCGCTCTTCAAGCCAAGGGCCTTTAAATATGAGGCTAGGGCTCATTCTCTGGCATGCTTCAGTACGAAGGTGCAGAGTCTGGAGTACCGGCTTGTACTTTGATGATGCAATATAAAGAAATACCGAAAGGGGCGCCAAGGTTTGGGGCCAATACTCTCTGGGGTGGAATTCCGCCACTCCGTGTCGCGTGTCGTCTCTCTCTCTCCATTCAGTTCAGTTGTTATTTGAAGTGCTTAAAGTTGTTCAGTCTCTTCTTTTCTATTGGCACGTGGTGCCGCCTTGTGACAAGTTGTCCATTGGCGAAGCCAATTATTAACTGCAACTTGTGTACACTCTCTCTCCTCACCAAAAAATTGAGTGATTCGTCCAACCTGTGGATGCACGTTATCGGCAATTTGCATCGGCAATTGTCGACTTTCAAATTCGCTCACAAAAAATGTCATAGTCGTCAATTGAGCTGTGTTTTCGAGAGCAAAATATGAGTATCAAAAGGCCATGTAAAGCCTCTCGAGGTGACAAATATTAATGTTTATATTCCATGAAAATGGCGCACAAAAACAGAAAATAATTTCTTATCTGGAGTGCCCACATCTCGTAATCAAAACTGGAGGACTCCATCGCGAGAAAAACGAGAAATATCAAAATTCGACTGAATTCGGACTTTGAGAGAGAGAGAAAGAAGCGGTGGGAGAGAAGCAAGAGAGTTAAACTTTTCACTCTCTGCAAAAACTCAAGTTTTTGTAATTGAGTCTTTTTTAATGTGCAGGTTTCAGACCTTTGTTAAAAAAAAACTCTAAATGTCCTGCCCATTTAAAATAAGAGGACCATTTAATAAAATAAACAACCTATCATATAGCGTTTTAAAAAAAAAACCACGCAAGGAGACGAGTGTAAGAAAACTCCAACGCTTGAAGAAACCGAACGCCAGGGAAAAAGGCAGATGATGCATGGAAAGAGGTAAGGCTGTCGAGGCGTGTGTTAATTCATGCCTTGCACACGATGGGCTTCCATGTTGGAGGCTTCTGCAATTGCTGCCCCTGCTTTCCACACCAGGCTTTTCTCTCTCTAGCGTTTAAGTTCTCTTTCCATGCGCTGTGACCACACCGTACGAGCCTCTCTCTCTCTCTCCGCTTCGCACAGAGAGAGAATATAGAGATGGATTAGAAAAGTACTGCATGCTGAAATTTCCTTTAGATTAGCCTAATTCTCCAATTTTCGTCGAAAATCAGCAAGACTAATAAAGAAACCTCTGATTTTTGTCAAAAATCAGCAAAATTCAGCAATCATACCTATTAAATCTCTGATTTTTATCAAAAATCAGCAAAAACAACATAAATTTTTCGCATGCACACATGCTCATGAGAAGAAAAAGCAATTGATCACTGAAATTACACAAAATTGAGGTTCTCCGACCCGAAACAATCTGTAGGTGTGCACACGGTCCTTCTTGCAGCCAAGCCGGCTCTGATACCATGAAACGAAACCACGAAGTGGATCTCCCGGCTACACAGACTGCCTGCAAAAAGTGGACACGCGTCAAACGAACCACCCGACCATAGCCACCATCCGGCAGCTCCCCCGTCCTGGGCCAACATCCAAGGACGTAGGAGTGCACCTGTAAGACCGAGCGTCCCATACCACCCGGCTTCACCTCCTCGAGGTGACCTCGCGCACTCCTAGCCTCACGAGCTAAGCACTGGCACTCTACCAGTGGGGGTCGATAACTACAAATGACATCTTGGCCTCCTTTTTATAATAATGGCCGGCCACACTCGCCGGGTTCACACACGTCCGCCCGGACACTAGACGCCCATCCCGACGACATCTGGGCTAGATCCCCTCTACTGTGAGCGGGACATAACAAGATGCGATGGGCTAACATCCTGTCACAGTTTCACTTTCAAGTTGTCCATGTTCAGGGACATAAGAACTTAGTCGCAGATGCGTTGTCTCAAAACCCCTTGGTTTTGGCTATTTCCACAATACATCACCGAATTTTCGAGGGCATGGTTGACCAATAAGCCACAGATCCCGACTTTGCTGACATTTTCACTTAGATACACACATAATGGGGAGACAGTTTGAGGCTATTCCATACGGGATGGCTATTTGATGCGGAAAACAATGTTGTGTGTTACACGGTCTTTGAGGGAAAAGGTTTTGACAGAGTGCCATTGTCCACCTTTTACGAGCCACCACGGAATAGATACCACCTTGAAGGGTGTTGAGCATGGCCGAGGCTCAAAAAGGATGTGGATGACTTTGTTCGCAGTTGTTTAGTATGCCAAAAGGTCAAGTTTAACAGGCATAAGGCCCCAATACTTCTACAGGCTTTACCCATTCCTTGCCGCCCTCTGGGAAAGCATTGCTATGGACTTCATTTTTTATCTTCCCAAGGCTCAAAGTGGGCACGATGGCATTTGGACAGCTATTGACAGATTTAGCAAGCAAGCTCACTTTATTCCAGTAAAGAAGACAGTCAAGCCTGATCATTTAGCGAGACTTTTCATTGCACTGGTTACATAGCATGCCTAAGACGACAGTTTCAGACAGAGATCCTCGATTCACGAGTTTGTTTTGGAGGGCAATTTGGGAGAACATTGGCACGCAGTTGCAGTTCTCATCCTCATTCTACCTGTAACAAACTGTTGACGTGTCAAGGACTAAAGAATGGAGCCAACTTACAGATGTGGGCCGAGGGGCCTAAACCCTAAGAAGAACAAGTAACAGAAGAAGTCTTGCCAACTTATGGGGACCCCGTCCGACGGGGCCCCAAGTGACATAAAGGATTAAAATAAAGCACAATCCGGACACCAAAAACTGATGATGTGGCAGATTTTCGAAAATTGTGCCGGCATGATGACGTGGCAAGCTGTACGGCTTTCCATGTTTTGCGCTGATTGATGATGTGGCAGGCTGTACAGATTTCCGTAAATTACGTTGGCAGCTTTTGGCATTGCTTTTTGGACCAAAAGCTTTTGAGTTTTAAAAGCTTTTTTTACTGTAACTGCTTTTCAGGCCAAGGGCCCTTAAATATGAGGCTAGGGCTTATTCTCTAGCATGCTTCCTGGAGAAGGTGCAGAGTTTGGAGTACCGGCTTGTACTGTGTTGATGCAATATAAAGAAATACCGAAAGGGGCGCCAAGGTTTGGGGGCCAATACTCTCTGGGGTTGGAATTCCGCCACTCCGTGTCCATGTCATCTCTCTCTCTCAGTTCAGATGTTATTGAAGTGCTAAAAGTATGTTCAATCTGTTCTTTTCTATTGGCACATGGTGCCCGTCTTGTGACACTACCCACAAACAGATGGGCAATCTGAGATAGCCAATTCAGTGGTTTTGGATTTATTGAAGTCTTACATCTCGGATCAGTGAAAAAAGCACTTGCCTTTGGTGGAATTTGCCTACAATAACACGGTTCACTCTTCAATGGGGAAGGCGCCATTTGAGGTAATCGAAGGTGCTAAGAAGGTCCCTCCTTTTCTAAGCACCAAGGATAAGATTTTTGAAGCAGATCAGTACACGAGCGATTTAGGCACTGCTTTTGCCAAGATTCGCAAGGCTCTGGAAAAGTCTCGAGCACGGCACAAGAAGGCAACAAATAAACATAAACGCGACTTGAAGTTAAAGGAAGATGATTGGGTGCTCTTATGTTTGAGAAGGCACCCCTAAGGAAACGAAAGGGAAAGGAGCGGCTTTTTCCAAAGCTCAGCATGAGGTATTCCGGGACCCAAGTCTCTAGAATTAAAGCCAACACCCACACACACACAAATCTTGCATAGAAACGTGAAGACATAGCAGTTGTACAACCGCCCGTGATTTGCATTGATGGCGTGTGTAACAAACTGCTAACGTGTCAAAGCCTAAAGAATGGAACCAACTTACAAATGTGGCTGAGGGGCCTAAACCCTAAGAAGAACAAGTAACAGAAGAAGTCCTACCAACTTATGGGGACCCAGTCCGATGGGGCCCCAAGTGACATAAAGAAAGAAAATAAAGCCGGATCCGGACACGCAAAAACTGATGACGTGGCAGATTTTCAAAAATTGCGTTGGCATGATGACGTGGCAGGTCGTACAGATTTCCATAAATTACGCTGGCAGCTTTTGGCATTGCTTTTTGGACCAGAAGCTTTTGAGTTTTAAAGGCTTTTTACTGTAACTGCTTTTCATGCCAAGGGCCTTTAAATATGAGGCTCATTCTCTGGCATGCTTCCTGGAGAAGGTAAAGAGTCTGGAGTACAGGCTTGTACTGTGTTGATGCAATATAAAGAAACACCGAAAGAGGCGCCAAGGTTTGGGGCCAATACTCTCTGGGTGGAATTCCGCCTCTTCGTGTCGTGTCGTCTCTCTCTCTTTCAGTTCAGTTGTTATTGAAGTGCTAAAAGTCTGTTCAGTCTGTTCGTTTCTATTAGCACGCTGTGCCCGTCTTGTGACAACGTGGCAGGTTGTACAGACTTCCGCAAATTGCACTGGCGGATGGTGACGTGGCAGATTGTACGGACAGCCCTCTATGCAAGCTTTTGGAGACTAGATGCTTTTACAACTTGATGCTTTTCATGTAATGCTTTTGGATAGGCCCAAGGACTTTAAATATGTGCCATGCGCTCATTCTTTGGCATACTCCCGCATGGAGGTGCAGAGGATGGAGTACGGGCGTCGTACTCTGGTGAAGCATTATAAAGAAATACCGAAAGGGGCGCCAAGGTTTGGGGCCATTGCTCTCCTGGGATGGAACTCCGCCACTCCCCATCTCATGTGTTGTGCACTCTCTCTCTCTCAATTCGGTTGTTATTTGAAGTACTTAAAGTAATGTCGTATGTTCTTTCCGTAAGCACATGGTGCCCTCCCGTGACATCCATGAATCAAAGGCTAGTACTAGCCCTCCCGTTACATCCATGAATCGAAGGCTAGTGTGTGTGTTTATTTGCATCTCCGGATCCCTATTCTCACATGTATATGTGTGTAGGATTGCACGTGTTCTCTTGTAGGAAAGGATCCTATCAGAGTCGAGCCAGATCGTGGTCAATCAATCTATACTCCGGATCAGAGTCAAGTCCGTGTCATAACCGCACCTTCATGTGATCACCATATCTTCCGCTGCCTATTTTGACATGGTATCAAACCATTGGTGGTTCAAACGTCTCGTCTATTGTGACAACCTTGGATACTCCAAGCGAGAAATCAATAGCAACACACAAATAAAAATTTTAAAATCATTGGACTTTAATATTAAATAGAGAGAGAGAGAGAGTCGACACGGCCCAGTGTAGTTTTGAGCCCAGAGGTACCCGGCGCACTCTGTGTCCAGATGCTCTGTAGAGTGAGGCCCCAAGGGCTCTTATAAACTTACAAGGGATGCTCAAAAGCATAGCCCCAAAAGCATTCAATTCAAAAGCGTCTGCTCTCAAAAGCTAGCGTTGGGAACGTAATTTTTGAGAACTCATACAACCTGCCATGTCAGCACAGCAACACAATTTACGGAGAATCCATACAGTCCTACTACAACACCATTCAATGGGTTTTTTGGGTGCCCGTAACAGCCTGCTATGTCAACGGCCAGCGCTAGGGTTTTTATTTCCTTTTTATGTCCCTTGGGCCCCATCGGACGGGACCCCATAAGTTGGAATACCTTATAAAATCATTTTATTTGAAGGGATTGTCCGGGTGGTCATGCCACGTCATCACTTTGTGACGTCTGCAAAGAGTAGAGACCGACATTTCCCACGCGTCTTTCGGGGGTAGCGGTTGGACGATATACTAACCAAGTACTAATCAACTTTGGAGATTAGTTGCAGATAACCTCGTCCACAAACCCTCACATGAGGGTTGCATTTTGCTCACTCCAACCCCATGGGCCATCTTCCTTCCGAGAGCTAAGGAGGTGCTAGGGTTTGGCATCTCTCTGAATTCGTCGTGTCGGTCCCAGCATCTCCCATGGGGAGGGGCAAAAGATCACTTTGCGGTTGTGCCCGGCCGAATCAAATAGAGGTTTTCTCATGCTATGTAGGTTCTTACAAGCTTGAGATATTTTATCGCAGCCTTGCCTCTTTTTTTACTAGAGCCCGAGCTGATCCAGCTGCCCCCTATTTCCCCCATTTTCTTATTTTGGCCTATTTTCTCAGGTCATGGACCGAATATGTGAGTCAAGCAGCTTCTATAGAGGAGTACATATGCAAGAGCAGGAAAAAATGCTGATTAACCTCCCTTTAGGGCTGCCCAAAGAGGGCGCCCTTGGTGGGGAGAACTGCATGCTCATAAGGTACCGATGCAGCCTTGCATTTTTTGCAGCAACTTGCCTGACATTTGTGGGGCAGCCAGTGGCCACGGGCGGCTTGAAGACTCTTCCTCTGACGAAGTCTCTTGTGTTGGGCAATGTTGAACAGAGTTTTCCCCTACCGTTCTCCTCTTTAGAGCAGCGGCCAGCAATTCAGAGGCAATGGGATCTTACAGATGCAGACCAGCTCTTACAAGGAGCACACCATGGAGGGAGAGTTTCCATGATCTCCAGAGGACAGTCACACATCAGGGCAGCCTTGAGCGAAATCTGATATGCAAAATTATTACTCGTTGTTTTATTCTATCATGCCTTTATTGTAAGAAAAATACTTTACAGCCACTTGCTTTGATAGTAAAGGTTCCATTTACTTAAAGAGGATCTACCGTTATTGCCTTTGAGCATTGCGAAGCATAACCAGCATTATTGCCTCGAAATAAAATAGAGCATTGGGACCATTCCAGATGTGACAAAAAGTTGTTAAAAGATTCTTACACCATGATGTGGCCTGAACTTGTTACATATCTTTTCTAATACAAAATTCCAGTTAAGCTTACCCTATTTGCTGCCTTATTCCATAAGAATGCTCTGCCAGGATTTATTTCAGGCTTTTTTCTGGCACTTCCGCATATCACATTTAAGCTAAGCTAAAAAGAACCTTGCATGAAGAGAATGCAAATGATTGATGAAAAAGAAGAGAAAAGGAGCTACTAAAGCAAAATAAGTTCCTGAAACGTCTTCTGTATAAGAAGTGTTTTAACATTTCCAGCTCCTCACTGAGGATCAAGGAAAAACCTACTCTTCCTGCGTACCTAGAATGCAAACTCTCTCTCAAATACATAGTTACCCGAAGCATATCTTCACAGTTGAGCTTAAACAATCTCCTTGTCAATAACATCGACCAACTGATAAAATTAACTTTGAAGAAGAGGAAAGAAGAGGCTGACCCGTGTAGCCGATGGCTAGGGACATCAATTTTGAGGCACAGCTTCTCGTGGCGGACTACTGCACAGGGAGGGCGATCAGATTCAATCAGACCCTGGTCTTTCGATTCTCCGGTTTTCTTGTTTCGGAGTTTAGCCATGCATCGGGTCAGTGCTCTGCAAACAGTTCAGCTCCCCCGGGAAAGGACACAGAGGGAGGGGCCAACTTGTTGCAGTAATTAATTGTGATTCTTGAACGTGAACAATATGGACCTTCCATCCACAAGTGAACTCTCTTGCAGCCCTGACAGTGAGCCGCTATGCTCCACCAAACAATAGAATCCTTGTACTTTGCACTGTGACTTTCCGTAAACCTGCCCTGTGTATCCATAGCCAAATTGTCAAAACTTTTCACGATCAATGCACCTCATTAGGCAAGCAAAAAAGTCCATGTCGAATTCGATGTGGAGGTTCGCAACGAGAGAGAAAAATAAATGCTCGGTGGAAGAATGGTGTCTAGGGCTACGCACTCTGCAGCGCTGGCTAGAAATGGAGAAAACGACGGGTTTCAACGTTCGATTCTGAAGAAGACAGTACTGCGAGGAAGAACGAAGAGGAGAATAGGGTTTCTAAGAGGAAAGCAGGCCCGACAAATGAAGGCACACGGGAGCTGGGCAGAGAACGCCAGGCGGGAGAGGAGAAGCGGAGCTTGGAAATCTTCAGGGGAGCCGCGCTCTCGCTCGCTCTCGTCTTTGAAGATACACAACACACAGACGGACGCCTCTCTACAGAGTGAGGGCAAAACAATGGAATCCAAGGGAGGGGACAGCACACTCGCTTATAAAGGGGTGGCACTCCTCCTTATATAGACACCCTTGAGCTCTGCCTCTTCGTTGGCTTCCAAAGTGACTTTTCCAGCAATATGGGTAGAGGCTATTCACATTCAATACCACTGCGCTTTATATAGGCAAGTAGTACTCGCTTTTGCTAAGGGTGCTTCCCCTCTCGAGTTCCCTAAGTGACGCCGTTCTCTCGCTGCGGCATTTTACTCAATCGGCGTTGTCAACAAATTTGCATAAATGGGATTGCATAGGCGGTTACATGACGCAATGGAAGGTTTCAATAGAAGAGGTGGTAGCATAGAACCCCCTAAGAGTGGCAAGTCTGCTAATCAACGCAAGTGAATTTTGTGCCAATGAACACCTCAACAAGGACTGCGGCAACATTCGTTAGAACTCTATGAAATCATGACCTTTAACATTAGCTAACAAGAATTGAGTTCACGCTTTGTCCCTTTGGTGAAGGCTTGGTTCAATTTGTGCATTTTACTTGTTCAGGACATACGTGGCACAGCCATCTCGCATGCCTAGTGCAAGAAAGGTCACGCTCATCACTCACCAATTGCACTTATGTCGATTGGTGATCACAAACTTATTGTTGCATTTTTGTGTCGGTGGAGTTAAGCACAACATCCGAAGCTCTTCTACTAGTAGCCAATCAATCACCAGAAGCAATGTTTCTCTAAGGTTGTCACTTATGCAAAGCTTTGTAGCTCCCCAACAAACCATTCTACATGCAAACAAAGGAAGATCAAGTTTCCAACAGTATCGACTTGGATACAATTTGAGTGGCCTTCAAGAATAAAGCCTCGCTTCCTCTCTCCTTCATATTTCAAGTTTGACACTTTCAACATAAGAAAACATTCTGGCTTTGAAACCCCTCTTTCACTCTAGAGAGAAGTAGAGATGAGCGAGTGTCTAGGTGAAACAATTAAGGATTCTTTTATACTTTGCAATCTAAACGCAACCAAAGAATGATAGGTTTCCCAACTCTAATAGGTTTCCCTTAGGAAGAAAATCTCCCATGATTTTTTATTGGTATCCCAAATTTGACATTACCAACAAGGAGGTATGAGAACTCATCAGCAATGCAAACTTTGAAACTCCTCTCTTGATATGTACATTGAAAGCACATAATCTCTAAGAGTCCCTTTCGATCTAATACAATATTATCACGACGAGTCACACTATGAAAGGATGGGTGGTTAGTGGCATGCCGGTTTTCCCTCTATCTCACATTCGTATCAAAGACTAGGGATGATTGTATCTCTCTAATTTTTTTTGCATGAGAAAAGAAGTGGGGAGGAGCTTTGAGCATAGGAAAATCGTGGGCCGCATGCAATATTGCATGCCAGGTATCCCATGAACAGGGGGCTCAAGGAAGCCACCAGAAGGAGGGCGAACGACAAGAGGGACAAGGGAGAGGGGACTCTCTCTCTCTCTCTCTCTCTCTCTCTCTCTCTCTCTCTCTCTCTCTCTCTCTCTCTCTCTCTCTCTCTCTCTCTCTCTCTATATATATATATATATATATATATATATATATATATAAAATATCTTGGCACAAAGACCATCCATTCAAGACTATACATATTTGCATGCACACGCACACGCGCACACAAACACACACACACACACACACACACATATATATATATATGAGAGAAGGAGAGTGGACAAATACAATTCAAATATGAAAGAGACAATGATATAATTTAGTGGAAAGTTGTATTGAGTAGAGAACTACCAAGGGATACAATCCAAGTACTTTAACTACTCAATTAGGTAATTTATAGTACTTTTTATTGTCTACAGACGATACTCTAAACTACTTAAACAGGTACTGTGAAAGTACTTAATGCACAACAAAGGTAATTTTCAAAAGACTGAGTGGCTAATCTCAAACCCAAACTAAAGTCTAAAATCCCAAGTACAATGAGTGTGTTTTCTCCAACTAACAACACTCAATGCAAAATGATCTAATGCTTCACAATGTCTCTCAACTCTCATCTATGTTCTCTCTTTTCTCTCTATAGAACTAGTGTCCCGATACATTTTTATATAGCTATAGCTCTCAATCTTGAGCATAAGTTGTGGATCTCTTTTGTAGGTAGATGCACCGTAATGTAGGCGGGAATGTGGGGAACATTTCTTCTTCACACTTCATGAAGAGATTACAATTGTATCTCTTGGTAGGTAGCTCCCAAATTAGTATGTTGGCTCCTATATGCAATCTGCCACCACATGACTAGCATTGTTGTTCGTTGCATATCTCCACCTGTAAATTATATCTTCAAGAGCCCTTTGGTGTGGCTCTTCTACACTAGAATAGACTATTTCCTCTTTGTAAGGGTCTATGTACCGATGTCTATGATGTGAGATATCACCTCCTCGATTCATGTTAGTTACTCTTACCTTTTACGTACTTTTCACCAATCTTCTAAAAGCAATTATTGTAGAGTCCTCCAACATCTATAGTTGATGACATACAGATTCATGACCATTCAAAATGATGTTAGAACCATGCTAAGCTACCATGCCAACATGCTTGACCCTTTGTTTCTACCTTATCGAAAAAGACGTGTTGAACTTGAAACTTTTACACTTTTCCTCAAGTCCATAAGCATCTCTACTGAGAAAACCTGAAATCTAAGAAAACTTAAAATGAAACAAGAATAGAAGAAATCCAAAAAACATTAGTGAAGTTGAAGACTTTGTAAACAAGCCTTCCCTTATTCATGAGCCTTGCATGAGGAGCCTTCCCTTGTTGTTCAACTCCTTCCCTTAAGGGAAGCTCCATCATGCCAAGTACTTATCTATGCTTGAACATAGACAGCTCTTTGCCTAGAGCTCAGCTTTTCTTCAAATGTGGCTTCTCCATGATCCAATGCACTAAATCCATGTTTGATTGCTTGCATACAAAATTTCTTATTGCCATTGCCTTCTACCACATTTCCTTGCATGTAGTAGCTTCAACATTCTCCATAATAGAGTTAAGAAGAGCAAAATCACATTGCTTAAAGGTTGATATGGGAATCCATTCTCTCTTTGTGGATCTCCTTACTTGATGGTATGTCACCATAGTATTCTCGCTTCCATCGGACTTGAAAGATTTCTTCCTTCTTCCATGTCAAGCTCTTGAAGCATGCTCGACTTTGTATAGACTCTTCCCTTGTTTGCATATGAGATGCTTTGAACCTTCAATCATGCATCCTTGTCTTTGGTATATATTTCAACTTTCTTTCCAAGCACTTTGTAGGTGCATTAACACTCCTTGGTTGCTTCACTTCTTCCTCAAGCTGCCCATTGAGGAACGCATAGTTTTTTTTTTTTGCCGGATTCTTTTCTTCTTGGTTATTCAAGAATGCAAACCCTATGATAGGTTTTGTACTTTTCAATACCAATAATGCAATAAAGAAACTCTATTCAATGTGATAACCAAGATCACAAAGTTACAAATAGTCCTCTACACGTGCTCTTTGCTAGTGCCTATAGAGTAGCTCAACAACACCACCACATTAATTTTCAACTCTCTTAGCAAGAGGAAGCGCTATTGGACATATGGCTCCAAGAATGCACATGAACATGAAGAAGAAACTTACAAGCACACAACACAAGAAGTACTATTACTGAGTGAGACAAGGCTTTCCCTAGAATGATAGGCATGTATACAAGCCATGATATGCATAAGTTGCCAAACATGAAATAAAAACCACTAGTAGACACTCATGTATCAAAGCAACCAGCTTAATTCGAGTCTAAAAAAGCATATAAACCTAGTGGAAATCTACCCTCCTAAGGATTTAAAAATCCAAGACTTTACATTCAAACGATTGTGAGCTACCAATGCACAAATGCTATGAATGGTAATCATACGACAAGTGGGAGCAAAGGTCTCCTCAAAATCATTTCCCTTGTTTTGAGCATATTATATCGAACAACACTATCATCAGGTTTATGTTTTAACTTGAAAACCCACTTAGAATCGATGGCCTTTGTGCTAGGAGGCAAGTCACACAAAGACCTTGTGCCATTCTTCAAAATAGCATCAAACTCAGATTGCATTGTAGACAATCAATTTTTTGAATTTTATGCCTCATCAAATGCAAGGGTTCTTTCTCATCATACATATTAGGCACACCCAAACATAACATTTGATGTATACGAGGCATGCTGAAAACCTTAAGGAGTACGACTAGACAAAGTTGCACTCAATTTACTACCTTCCAAAGTTTGCACCGACCATCTCGCCATACCTATAGCTTGCTTGTTTTTAGCCCTATCCCATCAATTACACCCTGTAAATCTGCATCAAAAAATGCCTAACATGTAACATCGTTCGAAACATATATAGGTTGCATATGTGATTTGCATTAGAACTTACATTTGTACTCCCATAATTGAAAAGAGGAAACAACATTTCATATACATTTTGTGAGCTCATATCTATGTTCTTTGTACATGCTAACGAGGGTTAAACTACATCTTCAACAAAAACAACATCTCAACTAATCAAGATATGCTTAGAAAATGATGCAATTTATATCATTTATTTCTAGAATGTAACAAACAAAAATACCTTTTAGAGCCTTATCATCCATTTTTCCCAGTATTTTTCTTAGGCATGAAAGCATAAGTAAGATAATTAAATATGAAAGGCCAAAGGGTGGATTGGCATATGGTTCTCCTCCCAACCTCCCTACTTATAGCCCTTGGCCCTTGCAAGTCAGACCTCTTAACTTATGCCTGGCCCTTGGCTCCTAGCCACACTGAGCCATTCAATCCCTAGCCCTTGGCTTGCTGCCCGATCCCACCATTGTCCTGACACTATTGCCCCCTTGGAGAAGCGCTTTTGTCCTCAAAAACAAAAATGGTGATATCTTCCCAATAACACTATGTTTCTTCGCAGTGGCACCCTTCAAGGATCTAGCTGTCTGTTGGACTGGAATACGGTGTAGTAGGAAGTTCAATGAAACCAAGAGTAACATCTTGATTTTCCACATTGTTGTCCATTTGCAACCGTGTTGTGTTACCGGATACCATCCAACATAGTTTGTAGAATCCATTTTAGAATGCATACCAGCATGTTAAACGAGTTATCACAACAAAGATGTACCCAAAAGAGTACCTCTTTCACTTTCCATGAAAGTAACTTGCTGACGTAACTCATCAGTCAAGTTTAAGTTTGACTTGTTATCTTCTTGTATCAGAAACAACCTCACCATAACCAGTGGTCAAGGTTAAGAACCTGAATTATACTTGAAGAGACTAAACCTAGTCGCAAACTGGCTTTAACTTACAATAAGCAAACTTCAACTAGAGCAATAAATGCATACTGATTGGATTTCTTGGTGCTAACATGCACACTTTGCATATGCTTTAGCACAAGCTTACACTTTCTAATCTGCTAATCTGCCTATCCCCTTGGATAGTGATAGTAGCATAACTTTTGTAACCTGCCTATCCCCTTGGATACTAATAGTGTGAGGTGTGTGGGATTCCCCACGGTTTACAAGCACTCTTCCAAATGACTGGTAAATGGAGATCACAATGTCGTACAACATTGCTAAGAAAATAACAATGTCCTGAATAAACATCTTGGTTAACTTGAAAAATCCACAAGCACCCAAACCGAGCCATGACCTCTATTGGATTTCTTGGTAGATCCAAACATAATCGCATAGAGATACTGCACATAAAGTACAAAATGGTGCATAATACAAATGTGATGAATATGCATGCCATTGCAAATCAGCCTTTGTTAAACACTAGGGCCCATAACACCTAGTGTGCATGCATTTAGCAAAAAATAGATTTGAACCTGTATATCCATGACCATCCTTGCCAATACTTACGGTGAATGTGATGCTCATAGCACACATTAAAGAGGAGTGTAAATAGTTCTGAAAAGAAAATAAATACATTCTATTGGAATCATTTGTAAACCTTGCTAAAATGTTTGAACCATAATAGAAGGTGAAACATTAATCACCTTTAGGGACAAACAATGAAACCTTTTCATTAACAACTCATAGCCTTGCTATATATATAAACAACCATCTATTAATGTTGTTTAGCAGCACTTGTACCTCAGCAAGTCATTCTGAGTATCTGACAATATCTGGCCACTAAAATTTTCCCTAATACGGCGTGTTGAAAATGGTCTAGAAAACGGGTTCGACCAGCACCTAGGGACATTGTCGCGTGACACATAATTGAAGTAGCGGCACCAGTGTCTGTCCCAGAGACTCATATTCTCCACATGTGGAATATGTCTCATGGAAGGGTGTCTGAAAAAAGAACATCCTTCAAGTACAAGATGTACGTGGGTGTGGAGGTAACTGTAAACACGCATGCGATGTGTGTGACAGAGACCCTCATTATCCGTGCTCCACATTGGCTAAACCGAACTCCTTGAGTTCCAAGACCATGTTGTATCCCATGTAACAACATGTGCCAAATCAAACCCTATAAGTGGGTCCATAACTGCAAAATGCAAAAACTTATTTTGGACACTACAATCCAAATTGCTTGGCTCTAAGATGACCATGTCATGTCTCTTAAGAGGAAAAATGGATGAAAACATAGTTTATGCATCCCTCGTGGAAAAGTAAACAAAAAGAAACAAAACCAAATCAGATGCATACCTAGAGGTTGAACATAGTATTCACTTATTCGTAGCGAAAGGTACCTGCCCAAATTTCTTGCCTGCAAAGGCTTGGGAGTGCTAACTGAAAATTAGTGAGGTGCAAGTAATTGCCTTTGGATTATATCCACATTGTGTGGTAAGACTTTTGCAGGGAAACTGCTCAAGTAGTAGCCAACAATATCTGAATTCAACTTTGGAAGTTTAAATTATTCACTACCCTTTGGCAACTTATGGACTTCTTTCTTGAAAGTGCAAGTGTGATGGGTCCAAGAATTGACCATCAACACTTTAATAAGTGATTGAGTAATCACGACCTGGGTCTTCCCCCAAAACTGTACTCGTATAGACACTCTTAGTGCTATAGATAAAATAGAAGGTCCACTCAAGTTTGAATCGTATTCACCATTGGATCTTCTCTAGAGCCAAAAATCCATAATCTTGGTTGTTGTGAATAGACGTGTTATCCAAAATGCATGCTCCACATCTATACACCTTAGTAAAGAGAAGCCTTTAAGAGTTGAAATCTTTCAAAAACTCAAGTTGATTTTCACACAAAAGTGTGTAGTGTTAAACTAATGCCCAAAAAATTGCTAATGGCAAGACTATGGCTTGTCCATTAGAATCGATGGGTACTCAATCAAATAGAAATGTTCGATCATTGATTGGATTACAAACAGATGACTCTTAGCCATTCCAAAATAGGTGGCAATAGATGGCTCTTAGCCCTTCCTGTTGTCTCTTAGCCCTTCATGTTGCTGTATTAACATAGAAAGATTTCAATAAAATCATGCCTAGTTTCACCTTTCCTGCATAAAAGTTGGAAAGAGAGAGAGAATGTTGAGCTGATGAAAATCTCGTATTCTAATATGTTGTATGCCCCTTGCATATGCTCTAGTGCAGACTTTGTTTGTGTCAGAGCTTACCTACAAGCGTACCACAGTGTGTGTGTGTGTGTGTGTGTGTGTGTGTGTGTGTGTGTGTGTGTGTGTGTGTGTGTGTGTGTGTGTGTACAACACTCTCGTAGAGAGAGGTACCATAAGGCACATCATGACTGACTTACCTTGTATGTGATCGTGACTATAACAGGGTGCATATGTATGGCACTTTGCCTATGAATAAACTTTAACACAAAATGTTATAAAACATCAATAACTGGGCTCATCCTTGACAAAGTAGCTAGTGCTATAGCGGAAGCGTATGCAATGATGGGTGTTGTACATCCATCAAGTAGTATACCATGCATACATAGAAAAAAATAGAATAATAAGCTAGTGGCTTCAATGATAGTCTCAATCATGTGAGCTTCTAGTGTACGTGCTTGCACTATCACAATGGTATGGATACATCACAATGCAACATTGCATAAACTGTGAGCTTATATCCACACAGTGCTAAAGATGTGTGTCATTCTCATTGATCTAAAGTCAATCGATAATACCTTCACCTAAGAGAAACCTTTTTTCACATGAAGGCTAGGAAAGCACTTTGCATTGCACAATAAAGAAATCAATTTGAAATGGAAGGTTAAATTGCAGATAAAACAAGCATGAAATCTACTAACCTTATCGCCCCTCTTGAGACGAGGAGCTGTCGCTTGAAATTGATTTGTAGCCGTATATGCTGAGAAATTGGGAGCTATTGGATGTATTCCACATGCCATCATTTCTTTAGTCATACCGACCTCTAAGGGAAAATCAAATAGACATTGTGCCAAGTATTTTGAAGTATGCTAGCATATTCCAGTCTTTGGAAACTTCGATGCAAGATGCCTTGAAGTGAAGCCTTGCTTCGCCTAAGTTCATCAAAGGATGAGACAGAATGTATCCTAAGTGCTCATAGCTAATAAGTGTTACTGGTGACATACATATGTCAAAGCAGAAAACAATCGACCTTGTCAGAATTTGAAAGAGAATTGACCTTGCCAAATTGTGCAGCTTATTGAGAATCATGAGATTGCCCAATATTGATAGAGTGCTGCTAGTTTTAGAACTCTCTCCTCTCTTTGGCTAATGCAGATTTTGTCATTGCAGCTCTTTGAACTTAGCTATCAAGTGTCATCTATTGCCAAATACTGCTTGATCAAAACAACATTTGCTTTGTCAACTTAGCATTGTGAAAATTCCAGCAAAAGTTAATAAGTTCAAAATAGAAACTTATAAGTAACATACTTACCGACTTCCCTTGGCATTGAAAGTCATAGCGCCTTGCTTTTTCATCAAAATTTAACCACTGATGAGCATGTTCTATCAAGGTATTGAGGAGAAGCCATGTTTTCAATCAAGAATGTTTCGTACTGAAGCCTTGCTTGAGTGTGGTCGTCAAACCAACCTTATGAATTCCTTATGCGGACTTGCCCTACCATTGAAAGAACACGTCATGGCTGTACAAATTTGATTAGAAAACTTGGAACCACCGTGATCGGCCTTACAGCATGTAAATTTCCTTCTTGAATTCGTAAGGAATCGGCATTTGACCATTTGTCGCATCTTGTAGCCTTGCAATCTTCACAAATAAAGTGTCCTCAATCTCGACACCCTTCCAACTCTATATTGTGCTTTGCACGGTCCGTGCATGCGGCATCGAGGATTCGCACTTCACATAGCCGTGCTCGATTAAGATTGTGATCGACCATCAACAACTATGAAGCTTTGCTTCTCATGTAGCCCTTGTTCATCTTGCATGATTGTGCAAGAATCAAGCTTTGCATAATTGTGAATTTTTATAAATTTTGCTGAGGTTGCAAAAATTCTGCAATAGTGTGCCTTGACAGTCTCGTCGAAGCACCAAAGAAGAGGATGGGAGGCCGATCGTGGGCACCCCTCCTTAATCTTGTTATTCAATGGGTGTTGCCACCGTGGGCGGCCAAGGTGAGAACACAATGAAAAGAAAGAAAGAAAATTTATTGCCTGCACAATGATGGCGGCAGTGAAACTGTGCAAGAGAGAAATCCGGACTCAGAGGTCCTCCTTCTGCGAATCGGGGCTTGGCCCTGTGTCGAAAAACACTGTGTGTTGTCTCCCGGTCCCCTTGAGTCTGGGCCCGTCGTTTTTGTTCATGTCCGCCCATGATGCCTTCTCGCTCAAGCAGTCATTTCCACGGTCCTCAACCTCCTTGGCTTTGTGTAGGGCAACCTTCCCACACAATCCCTCTGTCAAGGCTGCCTTTGCTCCTTGTTAGGGACTGTGCCCGCGGCCCTCTCCGGCTTGTCTTCCACGCCTTAGCTTTTTGACCTTGTCCTCTGTTAAGCGGCCATGCCTGCACAGTCGAGCTGCGGCTTCTTTTTCTCCCCCATGCAAGGCATGCAAAACCCCTCCCATCTTGAGGACCACACCCTCCATGACGAGAGAGAGAGAGAGAGAGAGAGAGAGAGAGAGAGAGAGAGAGAGAGAGAGAGAGAGAGAGAGAGATGCAACAAGCCATGCAAGTCTCCCTTCCTCCATAGCTCTCCCCCCTGAGCTCTAATACCAGTGGAGAGAGAGAGAGAGAGGGAGAGAGAGAGAGAGAGAGAGAGAGAGAGAGAGAGAGAGAGAGAGAGAGAGAGAGAGAGAGAGAGAGAGAGAGAGAGAGAGAGATGCAACAAGCCATGCAAGTCTCCCTTCCTCCATAGCTTTGCCCCCTGAGCTCTGATACCAGTGAAATGCCAAAGGGTGGATTGGCATATGGTTCTCCTCCCAACCTCCCTACTTATATCCGTTGGTCCTTGCAGGTAGGACCCCTTAACTTATACCTGGCCCTTGGCTCCTAGCCGCACTTAGCCATACAGTCCCTGGCCCTTGGCCTGCTGCGCGGTCCTACCATTGTCCTGACAAAATACATGCAAGTGACCAACAGATGGCTACTTGCCATGCAAAGATTCATATAGATTTGTAGACTATAATGATTTAATGGGACACATGTTTAGTACATATGCACCACACATGACAACATAAAGCCAAAATGCATATGGAAAAGGTTGACTTTTAACTGTACATCATGCCATCTTCATAAGTGACATATTTTTCCTCTCAAGAATGCTTTGCCAAGGGATATATGGCACTATACATTGGTGTTTTATCCCACAAATCACTAGAAATGAATTGAATTCCTTAGACATAAACTCTCCCTCAATCAAAATGGAGGGTGTCCACATTACAATTGATTACATTTTTAGAAACTACTTGAAGCACATAAGCAATTTGGACTTTGCTTTTGCATTAGGCGGAGGTGTAGCGAGCCTACAAAAATACATGTATCGCATTTAGACAAGCAACATAACAAATGTGCATATCTTTGATGGTGATTGTGTGATGCAAGAGAGAGGGAGAACACAAGAGCATGAACATGTGCACCTCCTAGAGCAGAGTGCTACGCTTGCCGTGAGAGAGAATAGACGAGATGTACAGCAAAGAGGAGAGAAATGACGTGAGCATTGGGGCAAAGGCTACTCCCCCACATGGGTCCCTTAATGCACCCATGTGAACCTATGTATAAATTTCCAAAAGAGTCATAAAGATAGAGAGATAGTTTATAAATATACATAGTATCCGTAAAGCATCTTACATCCTTCCTTAGATTTTGAAAGATGATCCAACGATATAAATTACTTTTGACTTGCCAACCATTTAGTATATACATATTAGTGTACCATTAAAAAAACAATTTTAACCCATGTATGCCTAGAGTAATCATCAATAAAATTCACAAAGTACAAATGATTCCCCAAAGATGGAATATGTATTGTAAACCACAAATTTCACTATGAAAAAGCTACAATTTGTGAATAGCCCGCACAAAACCATCCTTCGAAATCTTAAACACTGCATTTTGCCCAAATATAGCCTTCACATACATGTTTTAATGGTTTCTCAAGAGGGGGAAAAAAAAACAACCATATCAAATTTGTACAAACGTTGGAAATTGGCAACATTTAGATGACCAAAACGTGCATGCCAAAGTTTTGCATTTGAAACATCCTTTGAATCATTGTTGTCAACCATGGCTAGTGATTGATGCAAAAATTGCATGTCTAGAGGAAAAATTGCACAAAACCAATCTATGCTTTATAATAGACTTCCAAGTGTCTATTGCTCGACGATCCTAAGTGTGTTCACACACTACCATAACATGGTAATCAATGCAAGTATACATATGAGAATGTCTCAAAGGACAAAACAAAACATTGACATCCAACTACTTGATAGTGACATTCTTCTTGCCGCAATGCCTCACAAGGACATGACACCCTTAAGGAAGGGGGAGTTATTTTTTGCACACTATAGAGAGGAAAATTAAACCATAAAAGAGAAGGCCCGATTCCCACATAATTTTCTCAAAGGTGGTGTTATATGATGTAAATTAGGCTCACGAGGAGATTCCAAGTTGTATGAGCAATGAGACTGGTGAATCCTAGGTGATTAGTTATTGATTAGGGTGCTTACTAGTTTGGAGCACCTAGGCAATAGGCTTATGAAACCCTAGGTGTAAGAAATATTTTATAAGATGTGAAATCACATTTTAGGAACAGAAGAAAGCTTGGAGCTTTGCAATGTTGTGTCCCATTCTTCTTCACCATCAATCTCTTTTCTACATACTAACTATGATTATGTGTGTGTTGCTTGCTTTCTATTCTTTTAGCATGCTTTCTTTTCTTGCAATACATAATGTGGTCACTCTGTCCAAGTATGTGTGTGTGTGTGTGTGTGTGTGTGTGTGTGAGAGAGAGAGAGAGAGAGAGAGAGAGAGAGAGAGAGAGAGAGAGAGAGAGAGAGAGAGAGGAATTAGAAGTGTGTGCATTGGGAGACTATAGCTTTGCGTGCTTTTTAATTAGTTTCATTTGTTTGTGTGTGCTTGTTGAGAGAGAGGCGTGTAGCAAGAATGGTAGATAATTGAATATGCATGTGTGTTGAGAATGGTAGAGGAGAGGAATCAAGAGATTGGCACTTCCATGGCTTCTCTCTTAGAGCTTCTACTCTTCCATTAGGGCCTCTTCATATATTACCAAATTATAACCTCTCTCACTCTTGTTAGATGCCTCCATGCCCTAGTTGGGTAGCACAAATTCCTTGGATTGAAAATTTGAGGTTGTTGGTCTTGTGTATGTTTGGATCTATGTCATGCTTCAATGATGACACACCTTTTCACATTAGCTATGCCAAATAGGCTTGTGTCAAATTTTAATTTTTGCAACAAATTCTAAAACTTACTCAAACATCATGGAAAATTGCATCTCAAGCACATCTACAACAAGAGTGAACAATATACCCATCCTTTACTTGTGCAATCAGCCTTTTATTCTTCTTATATTCTACTATGTATAAAATATTGAGTACATGCACTACACTAGCTAGATATTTAACTTTTCCATATATCTAGACAATGACACATTCCTTGTGTGCACAATAGAATGTGCGTTATCATCCCACTTTCTTCGTAAATAGATGGGCGAAGCATCCTTTGGATGATTGGCTTCAAAGTGCCCAATCATTGTGTCCTTCACACTCATAGATAACCAATACATAACCTTTTCTCTTTCTTGATCCCAATGGTTTAAAGCTTTCATCTATTGAGAGCAAGGATTCTTCACTTTGAGCATTGGTACATCGTCATGCTCACCTTCAACATACTCCCAACAACCTTTACACATTAGGATATTCATCATTCTAAACTTCCAAGCATGACAGTTGTTGTCTATAGCTTCTCATTGACAACCAAAATTGATTAAATGATTGTAGACATGTTTGCTAAAACTTAATAACACACACAAAACCTATAGAGCAACCTAAGAATAACCTAAAAATAGCCTAAATTTCCCCAATTACTACCAAAAAATGCACACATACACCTAATATGATGTTTCACACTACTATATAATAGTTGTGAAAAGTATAGCGCTAATCAAGCTTCTTGAAGCACCAAAATAACAGTCTTGTAAAATCCCAAACCTCATAGTTCTTGCATGCAATTACGCTCTAGCTCCCAAATGGAGCCAAAACACGCCCAAAATGGAGATTGGACTACATAAGTTCAATCCAAATAACCCCACAAACTCTAGAACAAAAATCACCAAAATTAGAGATTGTTGTTGATGCCTCCTGAAAAATCTCAAAGGAGGGTGTAGGAATGCTTGCTACCCATAACTGCTTATCCACAACCACGCTTTCATACCATGTACATAGGTAGGCAAGGAGAGAGATTTAGCTCATGCTAGCACACACATACACAACCAAAGGAGCCGACATTGGAGATGGGGGTTGAATTCTAATTCTCCTTCTTCACTAAAAAATGAAAAGATGGTCTATAAAGACATAATGAATGGCTATGTATGATGGTCAGTCTATGTGCAATACTTGTGAGTGAGCTAGCAAGACTGTGGAAAGACGAGATGTCACTCTTGATATAGGTAGACCATGCTAGCGAAGTCTAGCTATAGTACCATTGGCAACGATGCTCATATCCGCAACCTCGTGCTAGCAATAATTGTGGCAAGAGGTCATGCAAGCAAACCACATGTTGATCTTGATGTCTCAGCAATATAGACAAGAAAATAGCAAGATAAACTTAAAAGATTTCTCACATTGTCTGAATGCAAGCTCTAATATGTGTAAAGCACGACAAAGATGCAAATGCGTGCAATGTGGCTGCACGCGTGTGTGCTATGAGGAAGGAGACTCTATGTAGGTGGAGAAAAAAGAAAAAAAACAAGTGAAACTATATCCTTATTGCTTTATATAGAAAGAATAAGGAGGTCAATGGTTAGTGACTTAGTGTGTAGCTAGAAACTGGATGTCCAGCTTTGGGGGAAGGCACATGCCACCTTTACCTAATAACCTCCCACTTAAAGATGAATGTGCCGATAAGTGGGTCCTACCAGCTAAACTACTAGTATGTACAAGAGATATATAGGTGAGAGTCTCTCTACCTGCATCCATTGGCTCACTCACTCGATTTGCATACAATCATATCGGCCCTAGTGATAGGTGAGCATGCATATCTATGCTGAAACCTATATACAAAACTCGCAGACATCCCAATATGGTCTGCATAGCTTAAAAATTTATCATGCTAGCGTCAATCATCGTACGACTGACAATTACCTACTATAAATGATTCCAATGTAATTGCAAGGTCGGGCCTCGACACATGTAGGTCATAGATGAGACACTAGAACACTGATGAAGTATGCGCAATCTTGGTTTTACTAGCCTCCCTAGCACTATTTACATGCATCAAATATACCAAGCCACTGTGGACTCTCTTGGAAATCACTAGTGATTTGCAATGAATCTGGAAAGACTGATCTCTAAGAAGTATTTGTCAAGCATAGTTTGCTACTTATCTCATTGAAATCAAGCTCTGTTTCAATTGAGGAACATAACATACATATCAAAGTGTACGTATGATGCACTACTCGCAATGAAATACATACATCTCTTGCTCCTGCAATGTCAAAGGCCAAACCATTGGCCAAGTGCACTCGACTTAGAAAAAGTACTAAACCACTCATGACATGTGTTAGTAGATGGACCAAATGCGCACTCTCCTAGTCGACCACCTCGTCATAAAGCAACCAATTTTGTACGCACATTATTTTTCCAAGAAAATCCTTGCAAATAAGAGGGACTCTGATTTTTCGATGAATGATATCAAGCCCAAATTCTATAAAATTTGAGTTGTGATGATTGATTCTGAGTCTGAGCCTAGTAAGCTGGCCACCGGCCAAAAGAAACCCTAGGTACAAAGCCTAAGTTTGTAAGTTTGAACACAACACTTATCACTATCAAAGGTTTTTGGAGAGTTTGAAGCGTACGAATGTGAGCGGCTACTCTCATGCGACTTGTAGTCGATTCTTCTTGAGCTCTGGTAATCCAAATTTGTTTCCAATAATTTCATTGTGTTTGAGTGCATAAATGGTTGTTGTTTTTATGTTTCAATCGTAGGAGAGTGTTCTTAGACCATAGCGCGATCTTTCTGGTGGATAGTTCTATTGCAGTTTTCAGAACCTTGATCATGATGGATCGTGATTTTGGTACCTTAGCAGATTGCGACAGACTTCGTAGGATAGTGCCCCTAGAACCTTCTCCTAAATTTTCATTGCATTTCTAGTTCAGTTAAGTCCCAAAGTCGTGTGACGACCGAGAGCGGTGAGACATGACATATGCATATTTCTCGAGTAGAGAGTGATAGATTTGTTAGTGCTAGAGATGGGTTTGTCCCGTAGATTCACTTATTGAGGTTGACACCCTCAAAGAGTCTTTGTACCCTATGCAAGTCACTTTCCTGAGTATTGATAGTATGTTAGTGTCAGACAGTTATGCTGCAGACATTCGATCGTGACGCCCGCTAACATTAGAACCATAGCACCATTAGCACATAGCGATCCTTAGGTGGTGAGTGACCTAGTCGTAGCTTTTACTTTTGATACCTTAGATTTTGATTTCCATTCCATTACACCTTAGCAGTCAAGCAACTAGATGCAAGGTTTAGTGCTTGGTAGAGGCTAGAAGTCAGAACTTGCTAGATCTACTCTTGGGAGGCATAGAGACTTGTGAGTGAGATACAAAAAGCATTTCATTTTGTATTTTTCTCGATGCTTTGAAAGTACTGTTCCATCATCCATTTTACTTTCGATTTTGTATTGTTTGTTTGTTTCTGTTCATAAAATTTATTTTAAGACACAGGAGTAGGTTAGTTTAAAAATTTAATAAACAGAGCCAAGGAAGTTGGATTCAAGTTCTAAAAGCAAACACCAAATCTATGAAGCAAGAGCTTCAAGCATATCAAGTATGGAAGGATTTGGCATATGTCAAAATTTGGGCCAACTTACGACGGATCAGAATTGTAAAATCACGAGCAATTAACAACCGGGCGTTGAAATGATGAGCCGTCTGAGCCGTAGGTGTTATGCCATGAGAAATGTGAGCAAGCAAGGTAAGTATGCACATATCATTTGGGGTAAGCCAATCACATATAGGCAAATTGGGCAAGGTAGACCTCGTTGCAGTCAGACACTGAGAGAGAGAGAGAGAGAGAGAGAGAGAGAGAGAGAGAGAGAGAGAGAGAGAGATAGATAGTTCTATTATTGTCCTCGGAGGTCAAATATGACCTATGGGACCGAATGAAC